>NC_044307.1:150631236-150999053 GCF_007474595.2 Lynx canadensis
GCATACACCTGTGGGTAAGAGAAAGTTTCCCCGGGTGGGGGGGTGGCGCTGGTCTAGCTGGGACTGAGAGCGAGCTTCAGGTGGTGCAGGGGTGAGATGCCGTGCCCAGGGCACAGGAGGGCCGGTCGCCGGGGCGGTGACACCCCTAAGTTCACCAGGCACCTCCTCTGCGGGACACATGTCTTGGGGAAGCCGGCAGACGTTCCGTGTCATCATCTCACACACACGGCCGGGAGCCTGGATGGGACCCTCGCCGAGGCAGCCCAGCTGTCCCCTGTCGTCCGGGGCCCTCCGATCTAGGCGCCCCCCAGGCTCCCCCAAACCGCAGATCCCGCCCGCTGGGGGACACCCTCCTCCTCTTCCTCTCCTTGTCACACACATTCCTTGAATCCGTATCCGTCTGCTCATATACTTTGGAAACACATTTCCCTTGAGCCTGGAAGTTTCCACTATCACGAAGCCACGCGATGGAGGGACCAGGCTGCAAGGACGCGGCTCCTGATGTGGCTCTGGGGGCCCCGAAGCCTGGTGACCAGGCCACACAGTCAGTGAGCACTACCGATCATTCATACGGCGGGGTCAGGGCTGGGGGGACGGCCGGGGCTTGAGGGTGAGCAGGTATTTGTTCTTAAGTCTGGTCCTCCCGGCCCTCAGCGGAAACTCTAATCCTGTCATCCTAACAGACATTCCTAGTTCACGGTTCTCCTTAAAGTGCTTCGTAGAAAGACCCGAATCCCAAACTTCTCAGCAAAAGAGAAAGCATTTCTACAAGAGCTTGTTCGTGACAATGACAAGAAAGCCCTCTCCAAGACACCTCTTCTCGGCAAACAACCTTATAGAACTTTCACGGGCGTGAAAAGAAGGAAATGCCACCCTGTGGATCCCGCCAGCCTCGAGGGAAAAAACCGTACCCCGACACCCACGGCCTCCGTGCCCAACCACTGCGCACTCGGCAAAGGGGAAAAGGAGGAAAGCGGTATTTCTGAGCACCTACTATGTTCCAGACGCTTGTTATGATGCCTTTGCCTCTTTGCAGCAATCGAGTGATGCAAATATTACTGAGACCTTTCGCGAGAAGCTTCCGAGGGCGGAAGCTCTCTGCCCAAGGTGGACGCAGCTGACCGGATCGTGAGATCCTGGCAAAACTCAGGGGTTGCCGGGGAGCTGGGCTCCGGAGCCTGTGCCTCGTCCCCGCCCCGGCTTCCCTGGGATTCTCCAGGCCCAGTGTGAGTCTGACGAAGAAGCTGCGGGGGAGGGGAGCTAACGCCCAGGCGGGTCAGCCGTGGAGAGAGGCACAATCAGGCCCGTGCCGGGCCGGGAGTTCCCCGGGCAGAGGGGCGGCTCAGGACCGCTGTCCTCCCCGACTCCATGCACACACGGCCCGGGGTGGACCAGAGCACCGTCTGGAGACAGGGAGGCTCAGAGGGTCAGGAGAGGCCTTGGTGGAGCCGGAGGGGTCCTTCCTGACCACAGGGAACGGTGGCCGGCCTGACGGTCCTCCCAGGGCCCTGCGGCTGACCGCAGCCCCGACCTGACCCTCCCCGCCGCCACCGGGCCTTCCGTGCGGACTGCTGGCTCAGGAATTCTATTCAGAGAGCACTCACGGGTCTGCAGCGCGGCTTCCCGTCCTGGGCGGGGGCGCCGGGCCGCACACACAATGCGAACAGGGAGAGGCCCGCCCGGCTCCCCGCGGGACAGCAAGCCTGGCCGTGCGGAGACACGGTCAGCGGGACAGAGCCGCTGGCCGGTCGGGGCGGGCCCAGCTCTGCAGCAGGAGGGACTCAGCGGGACCTCCTCTCCTCCCTGCGGCCTGTGGCCCGCCACCTGCCCCTCGCCTGTCCCTGCACCGGAAGCTCCCTGAAGAAGGTGACACCGGCACACGTGACCTCAGAACAGGATTGCGGAGAGGCGAGCTGGCCTCTGTTTCCCTGGCCCCGGCAGGCCGCACACCCAGCACCCTCACGTCCAAGCGGCGCCTGCTCTGAGCCACCGCGGCGTGGCCCTCTCACCTACCCTGTTCCCTCAGCACGACACGGACCTCTCGCTTCCCTGGTCCACCGAGGCCCTTGCGGGGCACTCCCCGCGGCCGCCCCAGGCCCCCTCCCACCTACCTTTACGTGAAGGGCTCACGCCGCAGTCAAAACTGGGGCTGCAGGATAGCGTCCGATCGCGTGGGACATTTTATGCGCCATGTGAAACGGAAGGGCTCTGACACGGTGTGGACAATATAATTGGGATTTTTAGGGGGAAAATATATGCCTAGTAAACGGGCTTGAAAACCCTGCAGTGACAGCACATGCTGCCTCCACATTCAGGCGCTCCCGGAATTGTTTGTTTTTCTTTGTGCGTTTTCTTCTACGATGATTTTGTGCCACTAGGAAAATGTGAGGCCCGGGGTGGCTCAGTCAGTGAAGCACCCGACTCTCGACTTTAGCTCAGGTTGTGAGCTCGCGGTTCGTGAGTTCGAGCCCCACGTCAGGCTCTGTGCTGACGGCGAGGAGGCTGCTAGGGATTCTCTCTCTCTCCGTCTGTCTCTGCCCCTCCCCCGTGCACGTGAGCCCTCTCTCTCTCTCTCTCTCTCTCAAATAAATACACTTTAAAAAAAGACTAGGAAAATGTATGTACAACGAGAGAGAGAGAGAGAGAGAGACTTCACTGTGTCTGGCCTTCCGTCAGGACTCTGCCTCAGAAGGGGAACCACATCTTCCTATCCTGGTGACCGTGGGCCCAGCTCAATACACGCTTTTGAACCCACGTGTGCTGCCACGGCCCTTCTAACTGTATCTGCGAGATCCGCAAAGTGGGTCTTCCCCCAGTTCACACGGAGGGAACTCTGTCCCCAAACGCTCGCCCAAGGTCGCAGGGCCAGAACGAGTAGGTCACAGAGGCCGGGCCCAGGGGTCTCTCTAGCCCAGGAAGATCCGTCGGGAGGAGGGCGGGGCACTGCAGTTGGCAGGAGCTAAAGCACAATGCGTTTTCTCTCTCGGTTTTCACGCAAATAAAACACCGACCCTCCATGCCCGGTTCACTGTTTGCACACTTGCACGCACCCACGGAACACCGCACGCAAGACGGGGAGCACACCCTCCGTCACCCTGGACAGTTCCCTTCCTTGCCTTTCCGACCAAACGCCCGGTTTCTGCCCCTACGATTCACGTCGCCGGTCCCTGGACTCCGCGTAAGCGGGTCACGCGGTGGGCGGTCCTCGGCACGTGGCCTCGGGTGCTGCCGCCTCTTCCGTGGCGCGTCCGTGCTGCTGCGGGGTGTCTGTCGCTACTGAGTAGTGTGACGTTGTGTGGCCGTGGCACGATGCGCTTCTCCGCTTCCCCGAACTCTGCGTGCTTCCCGTTTCAGCTGTTTTGCACATCGAACTGAGCATTTCGATAGACCCGTATTTTCACTTCTCTTGGGTAAATGCCGAGGGGTGGAAAGCTACATCATGGGAAGGAGGTGTGTTTAACTCACGTGGAAACTGCAAAGAGTTTTCAACGTGGCTGCCCCACCTCACACGGCCGCCAACACGCCAAGCATACCAGCGGCGATGAAAGTGTTCCACTGCGGTCCGATTTGAATTTCCACAACGACTGGGATGTCGAACACCTTTCCACGCTCCCTACTGCTGTACACGGTTCGAGCCTTGTGTTCATTCTCCATTGGCTTGTTTATCTTTTATTGCCGATTCATAGGAGAACTCGATATATCCTGGGCAGAAGCCCTTGGTCAGCTCTATGTGCTGTAAATATTTTCTCCCGGTTTATGGCTTGCCCGTTTATTTCCTTAAAGCTATTCTTTGATGAAGAGAAAATTTTAATTTTCATGAAGTTCAATGTGTCATGTTTTTCTTTCATAGTTAGTGCTTTCAGTATCTTGCATGAGAAATCTTTGCTTAGCTCAGACTCACGAAGATTTTGTCCTATATTTTCTTCTAGAAGCTTTATAGTTCTGAAACATATTTAGGTCTATGCTCCATTTAAATTAATTTATGTGCATACAGAAAGAAAGAGGTCAAGGTCCCTTTTTATTTCCATACAGATATGTAGTTGTCCCAACAACATTTCTTTAAAGGGATTTTGTTTTCTCCATTTGATTAACTTGGCACCAGTAGAAAATCAATCCACTTTATAATGTATGGATTTATTTCTGGACTCTATTTTGTTACATGATCTATATGTCCGTCTTTTTGCCAATAGCAAACTGTCTTGCTAACAGTAGCTTTATAGTAAGTCATGATTCAAGTAGTGTAAATCTTCTAACTTTGTTCTTTTTAAAAAATGTTTTGATTAGTCTAGGTCCTTGGAATCTCCAAATAACATTTAGAATCACGTTGCTAATTTCTACATTAAAAAAAAAAAACTCTGGTGGAATATTGATAAAGATTGCACTGAGTCTATATCAATTTCCCGAAATTGATCTTCATAATATGGAGTATCCCAACCCATGAACATGGTGCCTCTTCCATTTATTTAGATCTTCTCTAATATCTATCAGCAATGTATTCTATTTTGCAGTGTGAAGGTCTCACATATATCTCACTAGATTTATCCCTAGGCATTTCATGGTTTTGATGCTATTTTATTATATATATAGCTAAGTTATTGCCAAGTTAGCTAACATACAGCGTATACAGTGTGCTCTTGGTTTTGGGGGTAGATTCCCATGATTCATCGCTCCCAGTGCTCATCCCAGCAAGTGCCCTCCTCAACGCCCATCACCCACTTTCCCCTCTCCCTTGTCCCCCATCAACCCTCAGTTTGTTCTCTGGATTTAAAAGTCTCTGATGGTTTGCCTCCCTCTCTGTTTGAAACCATTTTTTAATTTTTTTCTTAATTTTCCAGTTGTTCATTGCCAACTTAAGAAAATGCAATTGATTTTCATTATTCACTTTACATCCTGTGACCTTGCTCAACTCATCTATTCTTGAAAGCTTTTTTTGTATATTTCATAGGGTTTTCAACATGTGTCATCAACATCATTTGTAATGGTGATGGTTTTATTTTCCTTCTGGTCCTTATGACATTTTTCTGTTTATTGCCTTCTTGAACTATCTGAAACCTCTAACAAAACGTTGAATACAAGTGGTGAGGACAATCTTGTTCCCAATCAAGAGAGAATAATTATCTTACAATAAATAGGATGTTTATTATAGATTTTTCATATATCCTTTTTGTCGAGGAGAGGAAGTCCTCTCCTATTCCAAGATGGCCAAACATTCTTATCATCAAGTTTGTCGACCACTTTTCCACATCTATAAGATCCTACGGGTTCTCTCTTTTCTTTGGTTAGTGTATTTTCTTTATCGCCAGTAAAAATGTATCGTTCTTGTTCTCAAGGTGCCAAGATAAGTTTGGGGAAACTTCTCAGACCTAAAGTGCTTGCCGTGTTCTTTAAGGAGAACGGCGAACGCACATCTCCACTGGAGTGGATCATCACCGTGCTGTGGTGACTGCATCGTCTTCCAAAGAAAAGCAAATCGAGGCACTGCTAAGGGAAGCTGAAGATCACAGTTTCTCTTCCTTTCACCGTGAGATCTAGGGGTCGGGATATTAGCAGCCGCTTCCTTCAAATGCACTTGACTGTGAGGTCTATGAGGGTAGAAATGGGTGTATTTTCTTCACCGAGGCATCCCCCGCACCTGGGGCCAAGCTTGGCACCTGGTTTTATTCAATAAACCCTTGTTGAGCAAATGAATGAGTGTATGGGTGAATGAGTCAGTGAATAAGTGAATGAAATATTAAGTGAGTGAGATGCAAATCACCCAGTCGGGACTCGGGCACGTAACTGAGTACATGCGAGTACCTTATGCGTGTGCGGCTGGAAGTAGGAAGAGAGTGCTCTTTGTATTGAATCCAGAAGGAGGAAAGCAGACGTCCAAAGGACGCTGGTTACTTTTTTTGGTTTTGGAATGCCCACGTATTTATTATTTTTAGTTAATCCCATCTGTTTCTTGCCTCCAAAAGAAAAGTTCCAACGTGTTTATCTTCATCAACAGCAAGAAAAAAAGGAAGCTGTCCCATTTGACGCCCTCGTGACCCGCTGCAAAATGTTTGCTTCCCACCCCACAGTCCTAGGGTCTACCAGTCTAGAGGTCTTAGTTCCAGAGGGCTAAATGCTCCCACCAGGAGACACAACAATGGTTTCATTGATCGGAAGTTTAAACTGCCTCCCGGCCACTTTGAGCCCCTCGTGCGTTGACTGGACAGGCACAGAGGGACTTCCTGTGCTGGCTTGGGTGAATGGCCCTGGCCACCAAGGGGACACTGAACCACTGCTCCACGGTGGAGGGCTGGGTCTGGAATACAGGACGTCTCTCAGTGCGACCATGTCCTGAAAATCATACGGTGGAAACCCGCAACTCCACTCAAGGAGGACGCTCGTAGCGGCCAAGATCCTTCGGGACCGAGCCAGGGAAAGAAGTACGGGCAGCTGAGGTGTTTGCTGAGACCAAAGGGTATACAGAACAGGTGGGCAGAGAAGGCAGCAGCAAACACCAGCCACGACTTAGTGACCGGCCACAGAAAGGCCTGTGATCGTCGTGAGTAGCCATTCCTTCTTTTGTTCTGAAAACATCCGTGTATGTACTATCAAGATATTTTTGTTTCTTCCTTTCTTCTTCTGTCATCATCTGACGTAGCTGAACTGAGAGAGATTAACTTTATGTCACGGTATAAACGCAGAATATCCAGACCAGGGTAACCATCACACAAGGACTTCACCTCCACTTCTGGAGAAGGGGTTTAGTGCATTCTGGGTTGGATCGCGTTAGGCAAAAGTGTGACTTCGTTATTGTCTTTACTTGGAGATCGACTGCCGGCTAAGGAGACCGGACGGTCCAAGTTGGCAAAGGATGCACTCGACCAGGCAAGGCTACGGTTGTCAGTGACCAAGCATTCACGTGAGTGTTGCGGCAAATGTAAATGTGACCGAAGTCCATAAGCTCGTGCGACGTTGTGTACGGGTGTGACCTGAAGTTGAGGAAGATCGTCCCGGATAATCTGGGTGGGCCTGACCCAACCCGTTGAAAAGCCGGAAGACAAATGCTGAGGCCTCCCAAGGAAGAAGAGACCCTTAACCCATAGACGAGCTTCAGCTGTGCCGCAGCACCAGCTCCCGGGCACCGATGGCCCGCCCTAGACTCACACTTGCCTCCGCCCCACAATGTGGCAGGCCAGCTCCTCGCACCAAGTCCCATCATATGTGTTGCCTACTGATCTGTTTCTCTGGCTGAACCCTGACTGCCGCAGATTTTGGAACCAGAAGCGTGGAGAAAAGCACGGCTGGTGCAGCTTTTCTCAAATCCTCAAACGAGTCTGTCAAGTCGCTCCCGCCCCCAGAGGAAAAACAAAAAGTTAAGAACCACCTGTTGTCGTTTGTTCTGACGGGAACATGATTCACACAGTCGCGTCCCCCAGACTTGAAGCTCTCCCGACCGGAATTACGGTTACCACTTCAGAACGCCGGAGCTTCCAGGCACGTTCGGTCAGAACATCGTGGCCATCGTGCAATCCCGAATTCTGGGCATCCTGACTGTTGTGTTAGAGGGTAGACTTGTTCTGCAAGAAGTCCCCATTCGGGGCAAGACCGTGTTCAACATGGCACCCTTGGGAAGGTGGGGAGTCCACGGGCGCCGCGGCCACGTCATCTCGATGAATCATAACAGACGTGGCTCACGGATAAGAAAATCGAAGGCCACGGAAGTCACATCATCTACATAAGGTCACATGGCAGGCGACGGGTCTGGGATCCGAAAATGGGTCTCTCAGATCCCAGAGACTAGAGAGAGAAGAGTCCAGCCTCCTTGTTTTAGAAATGAGAAAAAGCTGAGGGTCAGAACCGCCTTGCCCAGAGAGACTCACTGATGACCACAGTGGGGCTAACATGACAACCCCGAGGCCAGTGCTTCCCGGACCAGGCCGATGCTCCCCTGCCCCCAGGCTGGTGCTTCCCCACCCATATCAGTGCTCCTGGCACAAGCCGGTGCTCCCCTGCCCCCAACATAGTGCTCCCCCGCCCAGGTGGGAGCTCCCCCAGCCAGGCTGGTGCTCCCCCACCCAGGCTGCCCACCCCCCCAACCAAGCAATGCTGAGCCCTGTGTTAAGACAGGCCACCCTGAGTGAATTCCAGGCATTCTGAGGAATTCTACTGACCCTTCTTATCAGGAGGCTCGTTGAGGTTACCTTATCTCTTTGTTAAGTATCAGTGATAGAAGCCTTCCATCAGCCCTGTCTTTATACCATTTGGACAGAATCCCATGAGCGGCTGGCGATGTCTCCAATGAGAGGGTGAAGGGACCAGAATCTCTGGGGGGTCCTGCCTCTCGCACAGGGCCAGCTGTAAAGCAATGTAATACAAAGATAGTTATATACATGCAAATACATAACGTATATGTACGTGAATATATATCTTTTCATATATTTAAAAATGTACATTTAAATGCCCTTCATATTTGAGTCTAAAGGCAATGAGCCTTCAGGGCAGTGCTGTGGCTCAGCGGGGGTCGTCAGTTAGCACCCCTCCCCCCCCACCAGGGAACGAGTGTCCCCACATGTAGAGAGAATTCAGGGGTGCCCTGGCCCCAGCCTCACCGCTACACGCCCTCGACGGGGCCCCTCGGGGTGGTTATCTGTTTAAATGACGGCTGGGCTTCCCGGCGAGCAAGCTAGGACTCCTATCCCACAGGCCTACTGGCTATCGACCATATTTACAATTATGATATTTCATTTTTAAAGCTTAAATAATCTGGCTTCTGTTTAAGGAAATGACAGAAAGAAAAGAAGGAAAGAAAGAAAGAAAGAAGAAAGAAAGAAACATGAAGAAGAAAGAAAGAAGAGAGGACAAGAAGACATGAGGAAAAGTGGGGAAAACGGACAAAGAGGAAAGAAAGAAAGAAAGCAAGATACAGAGAAGAAAGAGGAAAGAAAGAAATAAAGAAAAAAAAAAAAAGGGCAAGAGGAAAGAACGAGAAGAAAGATAGAAAAAGTACGACAAGAAAGAAAAGAAAAGAAATAAAGAAATAAAGAAAAACGCGAGCTTGGCACCAACAATGTGTTCCCTTCATGCTCTGTGGCCGGTGGGGGCCACTCCCCTCCCCCTCCCCATTCATACTCCCTGGGCTCCCACAGGCAGCACAGGCCGGGATCCTCGCCCTGGGTCTCCACGTCCCTGGCCAGAGCGGCTATCTGGAGACCCCAATTCTGAGCCGGACTGCCACCGGCCCCACACAACGTCCCCCCTCGGCAGAAGGAAATGCTCCCTCGGCTTTGGGAGTTAGAGTCGCTCAGACACAGCTCAGAGGAGCAACTCCACTTTCGGAGAAAATATGTGTCCTATCTTTTCCACAAGGAATTCAGTCATGACAACGTCTGGACGTGCTTAAACCATGGGAACGAAACCAGGAATTTCTCGCACGACACAAGCCAGGAGGCCATCGAGTAGGGGCTTTGCACTCCTCCGCGCCTCTTTGCTGCAAAACGCTGGTCCCGGTGTCTCCTCGTGGGCTTTTGACGGAGGCAAGAATGTGGGGTGTGCCCCTGCTGGACCGGGCCGCTCCGGCGCCCCAGACGGAGGAGAGTCCTGCAGGGAGGGGGGGTCCTGCCTTGGCCTGCTCTGTACCAAGGCCCCCGTCACGCGCGGGCCCGTCAGACGGGGTCGGAAAGATAGCAGAGCGGTTTGCCCCGATGTTGGAAGTGACTCCTGGTTGTTTAGAATATTCTAATAATTGGATTTTACAGGACACGTGCTCAGGGACTTCTTTAGTGAAGAACGATTTTAAGACGACCTTAAAAACGTCTGTATGGAAAGGAAAGAAACAGCTATGTGTGTCCATTTCTTTTCCATCTGCTCACGACCCAGTTTTGGCTGGTATACTTTCTCCGATAGTAGAATTCCTGAGAGCACGTGATAATAGATTCACCCAGAAAAGATCTTAATCCCTTTGGAGATTGCTCTGCAAGCCTCAAATCCTCAGAGTGGAGTCTTTGATGTTTAGCGGTTACCGCAAACGGGGGGACACATGGAGACCTGGGGGGCCACGGACGCTGGGGGAGGGGTGCAGGGAGGTGTCGCATGGGTTCCATCCTGCGCTGACCTGCCCTCACTTCTCTGGGCCGGGTTCCGGGAGCATACTGATTGCTCCCTGAGAGTAGTGAAAGTGAGTCTGACTTGGGTTTTGGTGCTTGGCCGAAAGCGAAATGGCGTTCTCCAGCCGCGTGCATTATTGATGGGCATGTGTAAATTTTTAAACAAATAAATAATGTATTTTGAACAGTGTCATTTTGTGACCGTTTACCAACGGGGTGGTTTAAAGGTACCAAAGAAATGAGAAAACATTTTTTTTGTATACATTCACACAGCAAAGAGCCCACAAATTTTGACTTTTAAACGCACCGTATTGTGTCGTGTGGCGTTGCGTGTCTGACTAGCGTCCACACTGTGGAAGGAGGAGAGGGGTGGGGGGCAGGGAGGAGCCGTGATCTCGGGTACTGACCTCCTGCGCTCCCACCCGGTGGCGATGTGTGTGCGTGTGCGTGCGCGCGCGGGCGTGGGAGGAAGGGGATTGTGGGTGTGAAAGAGAGAGCACGTGCTCATGTCCCCCAGGAAAGTACCCCTCTCCATCGGAGGAGGAGAGCCCCGCACACATGCCTGGCTCCGGAAAGACCCGGCCGCAGGACCGTAGATCTCTGCTGGGCGTTATCCTCGCGCAGAGCCCCACGAGCGAGGCTGGACTCTCCACATCGTCCTGCCTACTTGTTGACGCGTCACATCTGGTTCGGCTCCCTGACCACGACTGCGGCTGGCCCCGTGCTAGGCTCTGGGTTCGCCGGATGCCAAACAAGGTGTGGCGCTCCTGGCTAGAGCGCCAGGTGCCGGGGGAAGACAGGACTTCTTCCCCAAACCCCAGCGGCCCTGCCGAGCCCCCGGCCTGGGCTGGAGGCTGCGGGTGCCAGGAGAAAGGGTACCCAGGCATCTCTGGCTCACAGACCCCCTGCAGTCAGAGCCCCCGGACCCGGCAGATGCCCCCGGTGAAGGACGCGTCCAGTCGCCACACTCCAGACATAGAGCGGTGCCCTGAGCTGCCACGTGACTGCTGACGATGGCCTGGTCCCGGGGCAAAGGCCGCTCTCTGTGTCCCCACTTCAGAGCGTTGGCCCCCCAGGCAAAGCGGACACAGAGCAAGGACAGCACTGGAGCACCAGCAGGGGTGCGGAGGGTAGACTCGGCCCCGCCAGGGCCCCCGGGCCTCGCTGCCAGCTGTGACCGTCTACACCCAGGCACCAGAATGGCCCACAGGAGAGCCCTTCCCCCACCTGGAGAGACGGGTCACTTCTGGGACAGCAGAGAAGGAAGCACTGGGGGAGGCGGGGCTTCAGCCCCGGGGAGGGCGGCCACACCGAAGGCTGGGACAGAGCGGACACGGCCACACGTTAAGGGAAGGTGACCGTGCGGTCTCGGACAGCTTTCAAGGGGGATTGTCAGCCCCCCGAAATTTTATGCAAAAGTACATGTTTGTGTGTTTGTGTGTGTGTGTCTCTGGGAAAAAGGTCTGTGGCTTTTCATATTTTCAAAGGGCTTTGCTATCCCACAGTTACAGAGTCTTACATTCTATGCAGCAGAGACCATTTTAAAAACGTAGAAGATTTATACTCTTCATTCTGAAACCACTTTAGTGGGCGCTTCTCACACCTGTCGGGAGGAAGAATGAGCCCAGCGGACAGCGTCCGGGAAGCAGAGGGTTATTTTTAAAAATTCGTCCCATCTTCTAAGACTTGGGAGGAAAGAACTCACACTGAATTTTCTTAGAAGAATCGGCAGCATTAAGGGCCAGGTGGTTTAATTTTTGCCACCTGGGGATACCGAAATCATTAGAAGTTTCTATTTAGATGCGACCCCGTCTTCTGAATCACGGCAGAGCCCCGGTTTCCAGAATCCCACATACGCTTGTAGATAACTCGTGCGTTTCACCGCATTTCAGTGAAACGGCTTTTTGGTGACCTGTAAAATCTGTCCTAGTACCATTTTTATTAGAGACGCAACGTGACCCGCGATATACGGGTCACACGAGCCTGGGCCCCCCCTCCCTCAGGCCCTGGATGCATCTGCTCCCGCCCCATGCCGTGAGCCAGACGCCTGACACAGGGCACAGGATTGCGGGGTTTTCTCGAGTCTGCTACGTTTGCAGCTGTCCCCCGAGTTTCGAGACAGTCCAAGCCGCCAGACAGCCCAACGCTTCCGTCGTGTGCAGGATAGAGTCGCAGACTCCCGTGTGTGAGTCGCCCCGGACGAAGAACGAGGCCCCCGTGGGCTCCCAGCGTCCCAGCTGGGGAGCCGCTCAGGGCGGGGAGCCAGTCCCGCCCCGCCCCGCCAGGGGGAGTGGCGTCTGGGGTGTCCCGACCGACCAGTTCTTCAGGACACGCTTGGACAGAAAGGTCACGCCTCCTTGAGTGCATATCAAGCTCACCTGAAGCCTAACCTGTGTGTCCGCCTCTGGGGAGGCGGTGACAGAGCGAGTTACATAAGCCCAGGCCGGTGGGAGCGCTGAGGCCTCTCCAAACCCAGATCCCTGCTGGGACCTTGGCCCCCCACTTCAGGACGGATTTGTGAGTCTTCACGGGAAGGCACGACACAGGCGGTCCCTCCAAAGTGTGTAGACACAGTGCACGCCAGCGAGGTCCTCCCCGCGGGGGTCACCTGCGCCCTCGATGGCCGCGTCCCCTCTACACCCGAGGTCTTCGCGCATCCCGGGCTGACCGCTCCCGTGCCCGGCTCCCCCCTCCCCTCCTGGGCTTCTCCACCAAGAGCCCAGAACAGGTTCGCGCCTCGGTGACCTGAGTCAGCTAGATGGTGCCAGGCTCCGTGTCCGTCACGGACCCTCCGATTTCAGATCTGAACCGACCCCGCTCCGCTCCTTGGTCACTGCTCTGGTGAGAACAGCCCTGCCTCCCGGGAAGGCAGTTCGGAGAGTCGGTTCGGAATCGAAAAGACGGGACGTTCGAAATCGTGTGTTATTTTGACAGTTACTACAGAACTTCGCAAACTTTACAGTTGACGCGAGGACATAGCAAACCCAACGAACATGACCATCAAATAACCACGTTTGGTGGCATCGGTTATTTCTGAAGTAAAAGGTAAAAAAACCAACGTGGATTCAAACACCCGACAGGGCCTCCCGTGAACCCGAAGGTCTGGTGTCTCAGGGAGAATCCGACACACGCTCTTGACTGCAAGACGCGGCCCTTCCCTGCCCCCAGCCCGGGGACAGGCGCCGTGAAGGTCAGGGGTCAGATGGACCACGGGCAACTTGCCTCTGTCTGTCTCAGCCACCCCTTCCTGGAGCCAAAGGGAAGAGAGAAGACATCCCTTCCTGGTGGGGTTGGTGGCTTCAGCCAGACCGGCGAGCCCTCTCCCAACACTGTACCTGAAGAGGTGAAAGAATTTGGGTGAAAATCTGATTTCTTTCCGTGTGAATTGTTGGATTGACGTCACACAGTCCAGATTTGGCTGGCTTGTCTGGCCTGAGCAGAGTCTGGAGGCACCGCCGTGGGATGGTGGGATTTAGAGCTTTCCCGGGGTGGGGTAGACCCCCGGCTCCGGGCCAGAGCCGAGAGCCTTCGCGGCAGGACGCCGGGCAGGTCTGTGGGCCAGGAGAGCCGGCGGTCAGCCCAGCGCCACCAAGGGTCTCAGACGCCTTGCCACTGGCCCCCACCTGGTCTTGGAGTCCCAAAGAGTCTGCAGGATCTTCAGGGGACCCTCCTTCCAAGGGCAGAAGCTCCCAGACCCAGGGAGACCGAGCTGCCCCTTCGGTGGCTGAGAAACTTCCGACGGGTGACGCCGGGTTCCTGTGCCTCACCAGTCAGCACGGGACCACCCTGCCCGCGTCCTATTCTCTCCCAAACTGGTGGCCACCAGATGACCGGCCCCACTGGACGTTATGCTGACCCAACATCCCTCCAGCAGGCCGTCAAATGCCGAGCCCCAGGTCCACCCCAGGATTCACAGCAAACACAGCCCGCCCTTGGCCGGGCCCGGGCACGTGGGGGGAGCCCTGGTCTTTAGCTCCCCTTCCCCAAACGTCTTGTTGCTGAATTAATCATTGAGCTCTCTGACAGTGATTGAGGAAAAGTACGAATAAGATCCAAACCCATCTCAACCAAAGGAGAAAACCAAGTGACCACGGTCCCTTCTCCGGGTGGGGTGTCGGCCACGGTCAGGGCGGAACCACTATGCCCACAGATTAACCGCCCAGCCTGGATCGACCGGCCCCGGCATGTCAAAGGCAGCAGGAACCATAAAGCTGTAAGGCTGAGGAAGAGACCCCAGAACCAGAGACGGAATCGCAGAGCAGCCCCTCTCAAACGTCCCCGGGTCCAGGACCACTGCGGGGCAGATTCCGAGACTGCGCATTCCCAACCAGCTCCCGGTGATGCCGGCCAGAAAAGCAACACCCCGGGGAACAGTGTGGCCTGAGCGTGGGCTGGCGGTTCACACCCCAGAACGGGAAGGTGTGGGAACTCTGGGAGCTGGGAGCTGTGTCTTCAGACCAGGGGGCCCGGGGACCAGGACGGGCTGTGACGCGTGAGTTGTCACAGACGGACTCCGTCCCGGCACCAGGCACGAACCCTGCCCGCTTTCCGATTCGTGGTCAAAAATGTTGAGTTTTTAAAAACGACTTTAAGGGTTTTTATTTACGATGATTTTATTTGTACAACTTGAAAGCAAACCTCAGGTATGCAATCAGGAGTGGTTTTTTCTCCCTTCGAAAAACGTTAACCAAATGCTTCAGATAAATAAAACGTTTCCTTGGGCTCAGCCCGTGAAAGGGCGGAAGGGACGTGTGGTATGTGCCACTTACGTGCCGGTGGCCTTGGGCCAAGCGGTGTCCTTGCTGTGGCCCTGCGCTCACCTGTGAGCTGCGGGTGCACCGGGACCTTCTCCTGGAAGAAGGAGTCCGGGAGCCATAGCCTCTGTCACACGTTAGCAGCACAGGACACGTAGAAAGCCCTCATCGAACATCAGGCGCTAACACTCCTGTCGCTATGTCCTCCTCGTCCGCTGGTGCCTGGGAGGGGAGGCATGCAGACATGGACGATACGTGTGTGAGTACAGACGCTGGGCTCTTCCCCGTCCCACAATGGTGGCAAGCTCAAGGCAGACGAGAAGAAATGGAGCTCACGTGACACATAAGTGACAAGGAAAATGCGGACCCGCTCAAGCCAGCCCCCGGGACCCAGTGTGCCTCTCGGCTCAGCAGAGGCCTGGGGGGGGCCACCGCGGGCCCCAGGCATGAAGGGCACCACACTATGAAGTACAAAACCCCTTCCTGCTTCGGAAGAGCAGCGTTTCGTGAATCACCAGGAGCAAAGCTGCCTCCAGCCTCACCTAGCTCCGGTTTTATGGGGCCACGCCCCACCCCGTAAAGGGCCCCGGGACAGGAAGGTGACGTGTGACCCTTTCCCTCAAGCTTGGGATCTCAGGATGAAAAGCACTGTCAGAACGCTGAGTCGTGCAGCGGGGAGGGCACAGCACCTTCTAGAAATAGCACTCAGCACAAACCACTCCTCAAATTCCTCCGTCCACTTCCCGGCAGGCCTGGGCCGCCTCCGAGGAAGGTGGAGGCCACTCAGCGGCTGTCGCAGGAAGGCCTCAGTGTTCCCGAGCGCCAGACACATTCATCACGTTAAGTATCAGTCTAGTCCAATTTGCCATTAATTATTACCATTGCTTGTTTTCATTGGTGGAACGTCGCATTTCTTTCGTTGGTGAAGTTCTCCGATTGTTTGGCGTGGTGTAGACCCTCGGAGCAGCCCGACAAAGTGGGATGCAGGAAAGGTCTCTGCCCCCACGTTGCACGATGGAACCGCCACGCCGAGGCGGGACTCACCTGATACTTTCCACGAGGTCGGACGGCACGCGGCTGGGTCCACGGTCAACCCCGGGCCTGGCCCTCGCTCCCACAGACCCCAGCTCCCCGTCTCATCTAGGGGGAGCCTCCTCGCCCGCCACGTTCCAGAGCCACCTGACGGAGGCGTGAGGCTTCCTGGGGATCCCCTGAATCACCCACTCTGTGCAAAGTGCTCTGATGACTGACACACAGCTCCTCCCCTCGAGAAATACACCACTTAGGGGAGACGGGCAGGTCAACCACTGTTTCGCGAGGCTGAGCAAAATAAGTGCTTTAATAAACGTGTAGATGGCGCGCTCCGGGGATGCCAGGCGCAGCACCCAGACCTGAGGGGTAGCGTCCGGGCTGAGCTGGCGTCCGAGCGGCTTCAGAGGCACCCCGGGCACAGACGAGCAAGAGGGGCTGACCCAGGTCGGGAGCCACTGGCCGGTCTTCCACTTTCTGTGTGGCTGGGTGACACGACATTGCCCAAATACCCCAGTGATGTTTAAAGATGTGTGCATGATGGTGTCTGCCGTGCACCCCCCCCCGGATCCGACGCCCCCTCCCCTCCGTCCGACGCCCCCTCCCCTCCGTCCGACGCCCCCTCCCCTCGGTCCGACGCCCCCTCCCCTCGATCCGACGCCCCCTCCCCTCGATCCGACGCCCCCTCCCCTCCGTCCGACGCCCCCTCCCCTCGGTCCGACGCCCCCTCCCCTCCGTCCGACGCCCCCTCCCCTCGGTCCGACGCCCCCTCCCCTCGATCCGACGCCCCCTCCCCTCCGTCCGACGCCCCCTCCCCTCGATCCGACGCCCCCTCCCCTCGATCCGACGCCCCCTCCCCTCCGCCCGACGCCCCTCACCCCTTAGAACGAGGCTTTGCATCAGGTGTGCTGCTCACTCTCCTGTGTTCGTGTAAATGAAAGCAAATGCTTCATTCTTCCCCTCCCCCCTTGATAGACAGTTCAGCTTTTTTCTTAGCATCGTGTTCTTTTTTTTTTTTTTTAATTTTTAAAAAATGCTTATTTGGGGAGGGGGGTGCAGAGAGAGAGAGGGAGACACAGAATCCGAAGCAGGCTCCGAGCTGTCAGCACAGAGCCCGACGCGGGGCTCGAACCCACAAGTAGTGAGATCATGACCTGAGCCGAAGTCGGACGCTTAACCGACTGAGCCACCCGGTGCCCCTGTCACTGTCATCCTCTGAAGATCTTTCTGTCCGGGACCTGGAGATCTTCCCCACCCTTTTCTGACACCTGCATGCTTTCCGAGCAGCCCCGGATGGATCTACATCCGGGTCATTTCCAACCTTCCGCTCTCGCAGCCTGGGCCACAGTGAGCGACATCATCCGTGAGTCGGCCTGCAGGCGTGCTGGTGTCGACCGGGCCGACGGGCCTGGGTTCTGGCCGAGACCCCTGCATCTGCAGTCCTGGCGGACGGTACGGGTTCCTGCCCACGGGCGCTGTGCCACTCTGCGTCCACACCAGCAGCGTGTGACGGCCCCTCTTCCACACCTCCGAGGCAAGGGTGCCCTCAGACCTCTGTGCCGTCTGCCTACCTAACAGGTGACACCCGGAGTCTCGACTGCCCGCGACACTTCTCTTACTGGGAATGACGGACAGCCACGTAGATGCGCGTTCTTAGAGAGAGATCCTTAGGCCTCTCGCCCCACCTGAGTATCTGACTGCAGCAAGTCGGAGGTGAGACCGCACAGCACACGTCCCACTCTGCGACCGCAGGGCGTCTCCTCCCTGATGCAGATCAAGCGGGAGAGTGTCCAAAGACCCACTGAGAGCACGAGGCTGTCTCTACATACGTGAGATCTGGGACAGGGAGGCCCCGAGAACGTGGCAACGTGCTGGGGCCGGGGGCTCGGAATGACCGTCTCTGGGGGACGCCCAGAGACATGGCACGGGGAAGGGGTGGGAACCGGGGCTCGGGACGGCCCTCCTCTGGGGCTGGGGTCCTCACCGCCCCCAGTCGTGCCTGTGGAGGGACACCCGCCCACCCCATGTGCCGCCACGAAGCCTCAGCCCTCCGTGCTCGGGACCTGCCGTTACTGCCTCCAGAGACGCGGTAGTCAGGCCTCCTCCGGGACACCTGCCTCGAGGGAAGGAGGGGCCCAAGGCTGTCTCCGAGGGCGGAAGCCGGGTGCTGGGTTGAAGTACACCGATTATTTTTTTTTTTTTAATTTTTTTTTCAACGTTTATTTATTTTTGGGACAGAGAGAGACAGAGCATGAACGGGGGAGGGGCAGAGAGAGAGGGAGACACAGAATCGGAAACAGGCTCCAGGCTCCGAGCCGTCAGCCCAGAGCCCGACGCGGGGCTCGAACTCACAGACCTCGAGATCGTGACCTGGCTGAAGTCGGACGCTTAACCGACTGCGCCACCCAGGCGCCCCCCGGTTATTTTTAATTAGATCAAAATGGGGCAAATGGGGAGAGGCCGTGGCAGAACCCTTGACAGGCTGTGGTGGCCGCTCCGTGGCTGTCTGCTGCCTCCGACACGGCCGAGAGAGCCCGGTGAGGACCGAGGTCACGGCTGTGTCTCCTCGCGGGCTGCTGGCCTCCTTGGTCCCAAGACTACAGCCTGCCCGGGGACCGAGCGCCCGCTTGCCCACGGGGACACCCCAGACGGAGCGCATGACACGTTCCACAGAGACTTCAACTGATGACTTAATTACCCACCCAGTGAGTGAGCAGGGGAGGGCCCGAGGAATCCCTCCCTCCTGCTTGCCCTTCCTGCCGTCCCTCCTAGCCCGGGAAGAAATCCTCCCCGGTGTCCCTCCGAGTTGCGGCCTGCGCCCCAGAACCCAGCAGCCGACGCAGGGGAGGGGCTCCCCGAGGTGAATCCCCAGGCCTCCGCGCCCGCCCATGCACAGACACTGGGCTTGGGACACGTCACCTTGAAACAGCCCGTGTCCCTGTCTGAACGACCAGAAAGCCGGACTCCCCCCGACCCAGTTCCGGCACAGGTTGCCACTTACTAGCCCCCGACCTGGGCCACAATAGGCCTTCCCAGCCTCTGGCCTCATCTGTAAAGTTGGGAGAAAGCCTACAGGATTTTGCAAAGGATTTTACACACGATCATCGCTACAGCGGCCTCGGATGGTCTGCGAAGTGAGCGGATAAGAACAATGCGTTGGGTGCGTGTGTGGGAGGAGGGTGGTCCCGGCTGAGCCCAGGGGAGGCGCTGTGCCTCTGGTGCCCCTTACCTCGGGGGTCCGGGATCCGCAGGTTTGAGGGAGGGGTCTCAGCTGGGATCTGGAGAACCGAGATGTCCACTGGGCATCTAAGCGGAGAGGCCCAGGAGGCAGCCGCCGGTGAGAGCCTGGGGTTCGGCCCAGGGGACCGCACAGAGCTGCCCTGGGAATCACCGGTGACAGCTGAGAGGTTAGCGCAGGGAGGGGCCCGGACTGAGCTCTGGCCCAAGACAGTAAGAGGTCAGGGAAGGAGCCCCAAGGGGAGGCCGAGAGAGAGCCCCCCGGGAGGTGGCAGGGAAGAAGCAGGAGAGGGCTCCGGACGGAGGGCGATGAGCTGGGCCGGGGGCCGGGGGTTCGAGGACACACAGAGACAGAAGCAGGAGTGGAGGCCCCGACCGAGCACTCAGGGGCAGCGGGCCGGGGCTGAGGGAAGCCAGACGGAGGCGACTCGTCCAGCTTGCCTCGTGAAACGGGGTGGAGGGAAACGGGTCCCCGGGGGGCCAGCTGGGTAATTTGTTCAAGATGGAGACATTTGCAGTTCAGGTACACCTGTGCGTTTGGAAAAGCTCTCCAGAGACGTTAAAGAGCCACCCCCAGCCCAGCCCCGCCCTGCGCCAAGAGCCACGATAGTCGGGACACGTGGGGCTGCCAGGAGAGGCCTGGGCCTTTGGGGTCCTCGGAGGACAGTGTGGAGAAGCGGTTCCAGCACCGGAGCGTGGCGCCACCGGGCACCCAGACGGCGGAGAACAGTTGTCACCATTCGTTACCAATATGGCTCCGCTCGGGGCCTTCAGTGCAATTTTATAGGTCAGTTTCCATTTTAATGTTCAATTTATCTTTCCTATTCCCAAGCCCGCGGGAGTATTTCGCTGTTGCCCCCATGGGCCCCTCCCCGCCTTTACTGCGGCTCCTCTGCTTGGGAGCAGAGGTCACAGTCAGCACAGCCTGAGAAACAGACCCCCAGGTCGAGAAGTCCCCCCGACGGCCCGCCCGCTGCTCTGTACCCACACAGCAAAGGGGTCCAAACAGGCCGATCCGGTCCACTCCTGTACCCCACGCCCGCTCCGTCACCGGCCCCCACACACCAGTGAAACAGCAGGAGGACCGGGCCCCCCAGCCTCACCCCTGCTCGGTAGGGTCCCCGCAGGATGTCAGGGTTCCCTTCCGGAACTTATCTGTCCCATGTCCCTCCTTATATCCTCCTGAGGAAAGTTTGCCCAGGTCTGGGGTTAAGGTGCCCAAGTGAAGGGAAAGAAACAGACTCAGTGTGAGGAAGAGAGGAGGAGGAGAGGGAGGAGGAGGGAGTAAGACCCGCGTTGTAATCCCGGCTTCCGCCCCCCACCCGGTTCTGGCGGGAGAAGCGCCCAGACTCACACCCGCCAGACCCACCTGAGCCCCTGGCACGTGTCAGAACCACACAGCAGGAAGAACAAGGCTTTATTGGAAAGTGCTGATGCCGGGGTGGCGGGTTGGGGGGACAGGTGAAGGCGCCTGAGCCCAGAACCGCACACTTGCACACAGTAGGCACTTAACAAATCCCCGTGAAGCCTGATGCGCAAACAAGGAGCCACAGCAGCCCATTGAGCGGGAGCAGGCCCGAGCTGAAGCGCTGAGCCGCGGGCGTCCGCGGTGGGCAGGCCGCCGGGGCATCTCCCGAGACCCACTCGCGCTCGGCCGGAGAGCAGGGTGCCGCGGCCTTCCCGGCAGCCTCGGAGTGCCGAGGTCAGAGGTGAGGGGTATTTTTTGAAACCGTGAAAGGTTTTGGCCCCGTCCCTGGTCTCCCGGGCCTCTGTCCGGAGGCCACGCGGTTTGTCCCCGAGCGGATCTTGCCCCGTCTGCCTCGGGCCCGGCCCTCGCGCGGAGCCACGTGGCTGGGAAGGTCCGTCCCAGCTCGTCATGCTGAACACGAGAACCATCAGCACGAAGCAGACCCCGTTCCAAGCACTCGTCACGTATTAACTCACTGAACCCTCACGACGGCCGTGTTCTCATCCGCATTTTACAGTCGAGAAGTCAGCTTCATTTATAGATGGAAACCAGTCGGGTTTTCTGTGATAAGTCACCCAGACCAGAGTGGCAGGAGGCTTGATCGTATTGATCAGTGGTACTGGGACCAACCACATCCCGTCTTCCGCGGCCTTGGCAGTGCAGCCTGTGACAGGTGACGCTCGCTCCCGGCTCCCGGGTGACCAGAATGATGAACAGCGAGCCGTCTCTCACTTGCGTTGCACGAGCGTAAACTCACGTGCCAGCACACAAGCCACTGCCAGGAGGTGGCGTGGGCACCGGCACGTGACGGAGCCGTTGTGTTTCCATCTGGAGCAAAGAAAGGAAACCGGCTTTGATCCAGAGATGAGAGGCACGGTTTCCCAATGCCGCCATTAAACACAACCTTACGCTGGGTTCCAGAAAGCCGCACTCCCCGTTCCCTTCTTTTTATGGGACCCTGTCTGCTCTGAGCCTCCGTAGAGTCGCTACGACAGAACCTAGCGGCAGACCAAACACTAGGCTGAAAGGAACGAAGAGGCATCTTGGTTTCCACCCGGATTTTAAAATTAAGACGCCATTTAGAGCACCCTGCCGGTTCCACTGCACAGCGGATCGTCTGCACTCGTCTCGGTGAATGCTGGGTCAGCCGTGCGCCTGGCCGAAGAGCGGCAGCTAACGTTTATTGCGTGCTGCGGTAGCGATCCGCGCTCCTCACCGACATGCGTGGTCTTCTCTTCTCTCCCCCCTCTAGCAGCTGCAACACTGGCCTTCCTGACCCCTCGAGGTGGCCACAGGGCAGGATGTGGGCCGTGGGTATGCGTAAGGAGCATCGGATGGCCAGTGTGGGGCCCCCATGACTCGCACCCCGCTCCGCTGGCCGCTGGGTTTGCCGGGTCTCCGGATGAGGGCAACACGGACCCGGAGGACCCACTGTTGATGCCCCGTGGGCGTGCAGACGGGGTGAGAACCGAGATGTCGGGCTGGGATTCTGCAGCACCAGGCACTGTACCCCAATAAAAGTGCCCACTATGTGCCAGGCACTGTTCAAAAACCTTTAGCTGAAGCAATTCATTTTTTTTTTAACATTTATTTGTTTATTTCGAGAGAGACAGTGCAAGCAGGGGAGGGGTGGAGGGAGGGAGACACAGAACCCGAAGCGGGCTCCGGGCCCCGAGCTGCCAGCACGGAGCCCGACGCGGGGCTCGAACTCACAAACCGCGAGATCGTGACCCGAGCTGAAGTCAAGAGTCGGGCGCCCAACCCGCCGAGCCACCCCGGTGCCCCGGAAGCGACCAGCTCATCGTGTACCCGGAGCCACCCTTCGCTGCTGCTCTCCGCGTGACAGACGCAGAAACGGGAGCCCAAGTAGAAGGTCACGCTAAACGGAGCTGAAGTTTATGACGCCCTGCGCCACAACGCTTCTAATGAAATAAGTCGCTTTGTACGAATCAGATTCCATTCGTGTGGCCTCGAATATGCTGTTTTGTATTCGCAGTCGCGGTAACAACTGCTTCCTGGTAGGGAAGGATGTGGCCGAAACAGGACGCGGGCCACGCCGGCTCACCAGGAGGCGTGGCACGCTTGTGTGTACCAGAGTCGTCCAAGAGGACGCTGGGGTCCACGGGTCACTAACTGCCACGGGCTTACAGCCGCGTCGGCCTCACTGGGCCACCTTCGTCAGCCGCATTTCCCCCCGGCCCCCCACAGCCGCCAGCTTGCAGCAGCAGCAGGGGCCAGGCTGGGCTTCTAGAAACCCAAGGGGTGCCCCGGGGAACCGCAGAGGAAGGAAGGTGGGCGTGCTCCCAGCCCGCCCCCCAGCTCCCCAGGGCACCCCCGCTTCCTGGATCCATAGACTGGATTTCTGTTTTCTGTCTCAGACGAAGAAACACGGGCGTGGCCTTAGTAAGGCTGGAACCCGCTGGCGTGAAATAGGCCCGAGCCTCGGGATCACCCAGAGCAGGGCCGTGTCCCCAGCTCGCCCTCCCGAGCTGTGTGGCCTCGGGCGCGGGGGTGATCTTCCCCCGCTACCTTCGGTTCCCCGGGAGCGACGTGAGCCACGGGAGGCTAGCCACGCCTGCCCGGCACGTGGGAGGTCACCCCCTCCGCACGTGGGCTGCGGGGGCCAGGACGGACGCCCGGCGGCCGTAGGATGGGAAACGCGGCGAGTGGCCGACGTGCTGGAAGGTGGTTAGCAGAGAACCCCCGTCACCTCCCCACGTGAAAAGGAGGCAAACGAGATGATGTCTGTGTCACATCACCGAGGCGCTTGCTCACTTCTCGCTCGGCGTCCGGCGGAGGAGGGAGGAGCGGATCGCTGACAGGTATCCAACGCGACCCGCTTGCAACCCGGCACAATCCTGGTTGGTTCTGATTTCTGACTCTGTGTTAGTTGCCTCAAAGGTAGGCGTCTTCACAGAAAGTCCCTGGCCCGGGACCTGTGAGTTAATCACACGCTCAGTCTCTCGGAGGAGATCCCGTGCCCCGGGCTCTCCCTCCAGGCTCCAACCCGCTGCAGACGCACCCGGGACCCAAAACGAGATCTGAAAACATGTGTGGGCCTCAATTAAGAGGAACACTTTGTGCGACGAAACGGAGCCGAACGGAACGGGGAGTCTCTACTGGTCTTTTCACAGAGGCGGCAACGTCTGCATGGGGTGGGGGCTGGGGGCAAACGCGGCTCCAAGAGTCAGTGCTGCGGGGTCAGGTGCAGAGCTCCCTGGCTTCCAGAACTCGGCCCGGGTTTCCATCCCTTGAGGCGGGGCCAGTCAGAGCGGCTGCCTTTCTCACCAAAGCCGAGGGTGAGCGTCGTGCAGCGGGAATCCTAAGACCCACAGCAAGGGTTTCTTCAGCGTTGCCCCTGCAGAGGTGGGCGCAGGGCCACACGGAATGGGCTTTTTTTTTTTATAAAAAAATAATTTATCTAAATTCTAGGTAGTTAACATACCGCGTCATCGCCACCCCAGTCCCTCCTGCATCCACCCCGCTGACTGAAAGGCCTGAGAAGGCACTGCGTGCTTTTCCTGGTTCCTTTCCTTGCTTCCTCAAGTTAAGTTGTGACCCTATAACTAGCATTAGGGTGTGTTTGAAATGACCCTAGGAGACTCTGTTGCTCTCCTCTTCTGTAAAATAGTCACGTTATATCTTTGTGCCCTCCACCCTCTCTACGAGATGAAAAACGTTATGCCATCCAATGATATGACTGGCTCAGTCGGGTGAGCGCGTTCAACTCTTGACTTCAGCTCAGGTCGTGATCTCAAGGTTCATGAGATCGAGCCCCCTGTCGGGCCCTGTGCTGACAGCATGGAGCCTGCTTGGGATTCTCTCTCTCTCTCTCTCTCTCTCTCTGCCCCTCCCCCACTCACTCTCTCGGTCGAAAAAATAAACTTAAAAAAATACATGTCAAGGTTTTATTTAGTTTTGTATGGGGACCAAGTTTTAGCTGAATAAACAGAATGAGTGACCGAAGGCAGACTAGACAAATATGGAATCGGGCTTATTTTTAACAGCTGGGCTGTGTGTAAGAAAGAAGTCTGCTGTGGTTCCCTGCACGGCAAGATTCCCGAATATGCTAGTGACTTTTTTCCCTCCGTTTCAGCGAAACAGCCAGTCTCAAGGTTTTTATCCTGATAACATCACCAAAGACCCACCCGGAGACGTTCCCCAGGCCTCATGAAAGTGCCTGCGTGACAGAGAAGGAGAAAGACAGACCAGGCTTGGTCGGGAACACAGGCGGGCAGGCCGGCCCCGAACGGGATTCAGGTGCGGGCAGCAGGCAGCACACAAGCAGGTGCTCACCGACCTCGCCAGGTGGCCCTGTGACCAAGGAAGGAGCCGCAGGGGCCAGGGTCTCCGCCTCCCGTCCCCGCCCCCTTCCCACCCTCCAGGGAGCGCAAATAGGAAACCAGGGAACCCTGTGGAGGCCCCACCCGCCCGCGGGGCCGGTGCTCCCAGTGGGAAGTGGAGTCGTGCAAAGAGGTCTCGGGAGCCGGGGCCCTTCCGTCCCCTTAACGAGAACATGGAACTCGAGGTGCCTTTCCCGAAAGGCGGGGCTCAGCCCCCGAGCATCGCTGTGAGAGACGAGGACAGCAGCGTCAGCCCCTCGCCGCAGGTAACAGACGTGGCCTGGCATGCTGGGCACGTGCCAGCTCCGTGACGTCGCCACTCCTCCCTCCGTGACGCCAAGTTTCCTGCAGACTCTCCACCCTGACCACCCCCGGCCCTCGTGCCTCCTTTTCTTGTCGCCCCAAACTGCCTGCGACACCAAATCCAAGCCCCCGGCTGGGTGTGCAAAGCCCTCCTTCTCTGCCAACCCAACCTCGCACAGCACATCCCGCCTTCAGATAGCGACCCTCGCCGTCCCGTGGGCCCCGTCCGCGTGCACCTTCTCCATGTTGTGCGCACGCGGCCCCAGCCTCCCCAGCACCGCCCAGATGATCGCGACAAGCCTCTGCTCTCCTCCCTCGTTCCTACCAAGCTGACGCCACGCCGGCTCCCGTGTCACTTCACCTCAAGGACGTGAGTGTCTGAGACCAAAGTCCCTACTCCCTCCTCATACTGCTGGGGCCATTTGTGGGCCATGCTGTTAATTTGGTGGCCCTCGCTGGCATGAACTGTATACATGAGGATATGGGCATCTTCAAGAAAGAGATAGATAGATGATGAATGACAAAATAGATCCCCCCTTGTTGTCTAAACTATGTAATTATTCCATGGACATGTGTCTTTACATAACCATTTACCAAGATACATTGTTCATCCAATCATTCTAATAATTTCCAAATTATCGACAGACATCTGAAAACGATGGCCTGACTTCTGGTTGACACAGGTGTTCCCAGAAGACGCCCCAACCCGGGCCCTGACTTGACATGGGGACTCCACGATGTTTCCAACAACTTCCTTATTGATGACGTTGTCATCAGGTGACTTTCCCTCCATCCAGAAGGTTTTGACATCACCGACATTGTTCGTGGTACAACACGAAGCCCGTGTCCACGTTTACCACCCCAGCATCAGTCACTGCAAATATTCCAGCCCCAGTGACACTGACATTCTGCACGTCCCCTGTCTCTACCATTAAACGAAATCATGAACACAGGACTCTCGCGTTGTCTCGTTTAATTAGCCGGCTGCATTTTCTCTATCTGGGGAGCCTCACACGTCCTTTGACCCAGTTTCAGAATCCCCCAAATGCAAGAACCTTAACGCTTCATTTTATTTTCTTAGTTTTTCAGATTAAACCCCAAGTGCATTTTTACATAATCTATTAGACAAGCGGCTCACATTTCCTCCCGCAATAGCTACTTCATGTGTCATTTCACTTTTCATATCTTATGTCTTCCCTTGAATATCGTCTTCCGCTTTTCCTTCAAAGATTCATTTGTGTAGGGGGCGCCTGGGTGGCTCTGTGGGTTGAGCGTCCGACTTCGGCTCAGGTCATGATCTCGCGGTCCGAGACTTCAAGCCCCGCGTCGGGCTCTGTGCTGATGGCTCAGAGCCTGGAGCCTGCTTCCGATTCTGTGTCTCCCTCGCTCTCTGCCCCTCCCCCACTCACACTCTGTCTCTCAAAAATAAATAAACATTAAAAAAATCTTTAAAATAAAGCGTTCAAAAAAGATTCATCTGTTTATTTTATATATTCATTGACTCAAAACATATTTATGACCATCCACGAGGTGCGAGGTACCGCTCAGGCGCGCGGGATGCATCGATAATGCGGTCAACCACGATAGTAACAGCACTCTCTGCCCCGGAGGGACAGAGAAATAAATGCTGAACAGAGCAAGACAGAAGACGCTGTGTGTGTAAAGGAGGTAAGTGCTGCGGGAGAACTCCCAGAGCAGGGAAGGGGCCTCAGGGTCGGTCTCACCTACGAGGATATACGTGCGGAAGTTCTCTCCGTCTTTGCGTTAGTAACTGAATCGAGTCTTTCCCGGAATGCTGAGGACAGTACGGACCCCTCTGTTGGAAGGTGGTGTTTATGGAAGCCAGTCTTTGAATGTCTAACCACCGTCCCTGGCACACTGTTTATGAGACACTGTACAATCTGGATCCCCACCGAGGGTCACAGATTGTTCTAGTTTTCATCACATGTAGTATTTAGTCCTCCTTGCTATTGCCTTTATGTACAAAACAAATACATAGCTTTTGGGGAAAAGATAGAAGGTGATCAGTTTACATGTTTCATTGTATCAGCCAGATATAATCAAATGTGGTCACTTTAGACAATCTAAATTAAAACATCTGGAAATTTTTATGAAAATGGGGTAGAAACGACATACTTCCTCTCTACAATTAATTATAATTAAATTGCAATTACAGTATAATTATAATTACATGGACACTGCTTACACGTTCCCCATGTGTTTTATTTAGGAAGATTTCCCACTGAAATCCTCCAAATAATTTTGCTCAAGCCCTAGGAATAATGACCCATATGCAGCTACCCCTTCTGAACGCACAAAATCAACCAAACCATTCAATTATCTTCCAAGTCCTGTATTTTGCACTCCGAATACATTGCTCCGATATTCTTAAATGAAGGAGGGGAAGCAGGACCGGTAACCGTGACGGTTGAAATTTTGTTGCCTTGGGTTGTAAGTTTTCCCAAAAGCTGTTTCCACATTTCATTCGTGCCTGTTTTCAATCAGCCACCTCAACATCTAGATCACAAGGATCCGCCTCCGTCAATGTTACTTTTTTCAAGTTCTAGTAAACGTTTCACGTCTAAAATGCCTGATTCCTTTTAGCCACAGAGTAGGTGGCATTAAAGATCGTGATAGTACTTTCTAAATGTTTTTCGTTTGCTTTATCAACATCTTTTCATAAAAATTTTCCTGTTTTCAATATTCTAAATGCTTACTATATGAAACTGACCTATGATATTCTTTAAAATTTTCCTCATTAATTATTGGAAGTGTTGTTTGCGTAAACCAGGAGCTTTTCGCAGAACGTGATTGTCCTTGTGCTAAAATATGTAGATGACTAACACTTTCAATTTTCAATTTTTTTAAGTTTATTTATTTTGAGAGAGAGAGAGAGAGAGAGAGAGAGAGAGAGAGAGAGAGAAGGAGCGCACTAGTTGGGAGGGGCAGAGAGAGGAAGTGAGAGAGAATCCCAAGCAGGCTACATGCTGTCAGCACAGAGCCCAACTCGGGGCTTGAACTCACGACCGTGAGACCATGATCTGAGGCAAAACAACGAGTCAAAAGCTTAACTGACGAGGCACCCAGGTGCCCCAACATTTTCAATTTTTAACATTACAAATATTGGCACCACTTGCCTCTGCATCTATATCAATATCAATAAGCCACTCGTATTTTGTTGAAAGAATCAAATTGTTTTTAATTCAGGAATACAGACTTTTTGATACGTTCCTACATAATATCAAATCCCGCTCCGAGGCGGTCTGGTATTCACGCAGCATCGGAAGATGATCCAGAAGCAGGTGCTGGTTCCCCCGAAGATTTGGAACACGCACACCCATGAGATTCAAAGGGGCCACTAACGCACTTATCCAGAGTGGCGTTTGCTTACAATATTTTATGATAAATCCCGCAGCTACCGCTTACACAAGAAACATAGCGCCCCACAAACGTAAAACAAAAGGCTTCTCGGAAAACAGTAAGACGGGAAGCCCATTCACTTGTCATAGCCATGGCGGTCTATAACAGCCAGCGTGACCTGATGAGTCTACGTTAGGGTTTCTGTCAGTGTGAAATGTTATGCCATCGTGGCTACTGTTTGCTATTTACCGGCGGAGATAGTTGGCCGTCTTTGCCCGCGGTGGTTCCTGACAACACGCTACTGCGTGGCCACATCTGGGTGTGCAGCTGGGTCTCTGCGTCCCTCGCTGCACGCAGAGCTGAACTGAACGGAAGTCAGTTGTCATCGTCAAGGGCCGCCCAGGCGAACGTGCAGACGGCTTTCACGTCCAGCTAAGAGAGCAAGGTGTTGGCTCTCCTCACGTGCTCCCGGCACCACCACCACCAAATTCCAGCGGAAGCTTTGTTCCGGAGCCAGCGGGCACTGGCCTCAACGTGCCTCCATGGGCCTGATCTCTGTTGCGCGTCTCCAGGCCGGGACCAGACTGCACATGTGGTTCTATGTAGGGATCTGCTGCCATTTCCCCGGGGGGTTCTGGGCTGTGTTAGTCACCCTAGCGTCTTAGGTCAACATGTTTCGGTGCTGGACCAACAAAAATCCTCATTGCTTTACCCAGTTTCCTTCTTTGAATGTTCTGAGGTGGGGCGCCTGGGCGGCTCAGTCAGTTAAGCGTCCGGCTCTTGGTTTCAGCTCAGGTCATGATCTCATGGTTGTGAGTTCGAGCCCCACGTTGGCTGTGTGCTGACAGTGTGGAGTCTGCTTGGGTTCTCTCTCCCTCTCTCTCTCTCTCTCTCTCCTTCTCCCCCATGCTTGTTCACCGTCTCTCGCAAAATAAATAAATAAGCAAACAAAATTGAACGTTTTGAGGACAAACGAGAAAATGCACACAAAGTGCCTAGTTCATCTTAAGCACTAAGCAAACGTTAGCTGTTATTATAACTGCTTGAACCAGAGCTCCAGATATTATTTGGGTTTTTCCCCAGACACTAGTTGTCAGTGGCGCTCGATCCGCATGTTGTTTCCATCTGTCCAGACAGGAGAGCCCCTGCTCCTCCCCTGGCCGGTGCGTTAGGTCAGGAAGAAACTTGGCCATTTCCCTCCTCTGATTTTCCCTTTAGGCCCGAATTCAGTCCATTTTCTATTAACTGGGAGTCTGATCATCCAATTTAGGTGTTTTTTTTCAATGTCTATTTATTTTTGACAGAGGGACAGGAGGGTGGGGGAGGGGGAGAGAGAGAGAGGAAGACACAGAATCTGAAGCAGGTTCCAGGCTCCGAGCCGTCAGCACAGAGCCCGATGTGGGGCTTGAACCCACCCACCATGAGACCACGAGCTGAGCCAAAGTCTGACGTTTAACCAACTGAGCCACCCAGGCGCCCCCCAATTCAGGTATTTTTTAATCAATATTTCATTTCTCTTCTTTCTTCTGGGACTTTATGTGGACAGTTTCCCAACATCCAAGCAGAAGAATAAATAGCAAAGCTGTTGCATGTTAATTTTATAATTTGCTGACTAATCTTGCCATAGGATTGATGAACGCTGCAACTCTTACAGATTTGGAATTTCTTGCAGCCTCTCTCGACCGTCTAAATATGAAGACACATGGTATCTAAGCCATACTATGTCTTTCCCCAGCTACCTAGTTCCCGGACTGGCCCGTGAATAGAGAACGAGATGGTTTCGTAGAAGGTGGAATGGGAAAATCTCTTTTGAGAAGTACAGGGAAGAGGGTTTTCCAAACTGGGAGCGATTCTTTGGAGAAGCGGGAGAGTTGCTGTAACCGGCGAGGCTCATGGAAGGGTTCATCCTCCTGAGGCGTGTTTCTGCACAGACGGTGTGGACCTGGCAACACCCCTGCCCCGTGCAGGTGGACGGCCCTTGGTCACAAGCCCACGTGCCCACGGTCCCCGGCCCAGTGGGCCCGGGGTCTGGGGCCCCTCCGGGTCTGAATGCTGAGGACCCTGCCTAAGGAGGAGGGACGGAGGGCGGCCACCCCCCAGGCTCGGGGCAAAGGGCAGCCGGGCGCCAGTGCTGGGGGCTGAGGGCCACGGAAGGCATTTCTGGGGAAACAGAAACAGGCAAACTTTGGCTCCAGGTCGAGGATTTGTAAGTATCTACCGCGAATAAATGCAAGTGAACGCGGCCATCAGCTGTGAGGTTTGCCTCCCCCACCGCCCAGCCGTCCATCGACTCTGATCCGGAAGGAACCTGCTCCCAGTGAGCTACCACAGATGGACCGTCCCTGGCCGTCTGGGTCTCCCACAAAGTCTCTGCCGGTGGCCTTCTCTGCGGCCTGCCCCCTCGCCCCGTCGGCGCCAACCCAAAGCCTCTAGCTTCCAGTCGTGTCCTCCAGGCTCGGTTTCCGTGCCGTCAACAAAACCCGGACCTGCAGACCCAAAACACGAGCCAGCGAAGCAGGACCAGCGCGTTTGTCTAGAGCGGCCTTCCTCACAATCGACAGCACCCACGAAGCCACGCTGTGCCATGAGGCGACGCCAGCTTCAGATGGAGACAGCGTGGCCACGCAGGAGTACGGGCGCTGTGTCCGATCCTGTTAAAAACAACACCAGCCAAACCCCCTGCCCCCGGGCCAGCTGCTTCTGAACCGGAGGGGACGCTGGTCACCCCCTCAGGACCTGCTCTCTCGCACGCGGCCTTTCCTCTCCGGCTCCCCGGGCGCCCGGCAAGCGAGGATTATGTTTCCAGGGCCGCCCAGCCGTCTCACCGCCCACGCGTGGCAGACAGACGGGTCCCCTACAGCATCAGCACCACCCCGTGAGGCCGTCCTCCTCCGGCCCCCGAGGCTCCGCGCGGCGGCACAGAGGCGTCTCGCCGCTGGACACGCTCCCGTCCTCGCGGTCTGCCGCCCGCCCGAGCACCCTGGCTGCCGTCGGCTGACTGCCCCCCAAGGCCTCCTTCTTCTCCGGCTCGGGCCCCGCTCTCGCTGCCCCTAGATGCGTCCAGGCCGCGTCCCAGACTACCTCCCAGCCCGGCCGGCCACCGTCCCGCCCCAGGGTCTCCTCCTCCCCAGACTCCCCCCCAGACGCCCCTGGTCAGGCCTGCAGCTCAGGAACTTAGAGCCCCCTAATCACCCACACCAGGCACCAACTGGTTCGTCTGGCCCGGGAGGCAGTGCTCACAGACAAGCACACAGAGCTCGCCTGGCTCCCGTCCCCTCCTCCAGCCTCAAGCCCGGCCACTTCCTTAGTCCCCGGCACCCCGCCTCTCCCTTCTCCTGCTTCCTGCCCAGGCCTCTCCGGCAGTCTGCCATCCTCTGTGACGGGTGCTGTGTCCGCAACGCCGTCCTGCCTTCGCCTCACCCCTGTCACACTCCCCACACCACGGGCCCGGGGAGAGCAGGCGTCCCCATTTGGCAGCTGGGGACCCACGTGGGCACAGCAGCACCTCCTCGCTGAGCAGGGCGGGGGCGGTGGGGGGGTGGGGGCGGCCAGAGTGGGAGGCTCAGCTTCCTCCCCCCCCCCCCCCGCCCCCCTCCTTCCCGGGGCCGGACGGCCGCCGCAGGCCCCAGACGTGCAGGAAGGAACCCGGGAGCATGAGGCGGGTGCCCGGCTGAGTTGTACTGAATCAAATAAGTGGAAAGACATAAAGAGGGGTTGCGAGTACGAAGCAGGAAGAGTTAGTACGAAGCCAGTGGCAAAGGCCGTGCTGCTTGGGGAGGAGGGACACGTGTGTCTGCGGCTGGAAAGGCCTAGAACGGGACGGGAGCCGGGAGGGCGGCAGGCAGGCCTCGGCAGCTGCCCTGCACAGACAGCAGATGGACGGACGGACAGACGGACAGATGGACAGAGGGGCTGCCCCTGGAGGGCTCCTGGCCTGGCTGGGGCGTCCAGCCCCTGACTGTGTCCTCAGATTTAGCCTCAACTCCCCAGCGAGACGCGTGCTGCCTCCAGCACAGAAGCCACGTTCCCACCCCCCCGCCCCCGTGGCAGGCAGGGCTGGCCAACGGGAGCCCCTGGGGCCCAGGATGAGCGGCACCCGGCCTGCGTTATCGACGGGGACCCTCTGGACTGCGGGTGGCTTCCAGAAGCATCCATCAGATGCAACGAGCCCAATGCAGGACACAGACCCAGTCACCGCGTAATGATGGAGGCCATCCGCTGCTGGGGGCCAGCACTGTCCTGTCACCGTGCTGTCCGCCTGAAGCTGATGTCACCTGCTGTGTCCACCAGACTTCAATTAAAAAAAACTGGTCACCATCTCAGTCACAAAAGGTCAGCCTCCTTCTGCCCCTACCTCCCGCCCAAGCCTCACACTGCTCCCACCCTGCTGATGGGTAGAATGGGTCTCCACACCCGCCCACCTCCAGTCTGTTCCCGTTTCACCCCTCCCCGCCACCCCGGCTCCTCTCTGGAAGCCGTGCCGACGGCCAGGCCACCTGGACAGTCGGGATGCCCGTCTCTCCCCGGCAGCAAACTTCTGCCGGCAGGAGGTACGGATCTCCAACAATCCTACGGCAGGTGCCTGGCCAGGCCGGGTGTGACACGGGGCTCAGGGACTCCGTGGGCAAACAGTCCTCGGCCAGCTTACGGTCCCCCTGCAGCAACCCCGCCCTTTGTGCTGCGGCAGAAAGCAAGCCTTACAGAGACACACACACACAACCGGGCAAACCACGCAAGCGTTGGAGGCTCTGCTCAGTCCGCTAACAGCAGAGACGCGAATTCACAATCCAGGTAATCGGTAAGTTACAAAATGGGACGAAGAACCCGCTGAGAGATCAGATCACGGAAGGAGACAGCCTGAGGATTCTTCAAGTTTGTCCTGTCCTCACCCACCCCAACTGCTAAAACGTCGCCAGGGCGCTTCCGGAACCCGGCCCGCGGTCGTTTCCCGCGGTCAAGGACGGAGCGGTGCAGGTGCACACGCGTTTACGTCTTGCGTGTCCAAGGAGGAGCTGTGGGAGAGGCTGGCCATGGCCCTTTCAGGCAGATCGTCTTTCCTGCTGGTTTTCAGTGACGAAATGAATGGCGTCCGGCTGCCGGCACAGCTGAAATACTGCTCCCGAATGGTTGGGGGTGCGCGCGCGGCCTGGCGGGGGGCTGGCCCTCTCCCGGGCTCAGGGTGCACGGCCGTCGGTGACACGGGCTCTCTGCCTCCAAGCCCCGTCCTTCCTCCTGTCTTCAGAGGAAAGCAGAGGGCCTGCGTGGCCGGTCCGGGGTCCCACACCCTCGCGGGGCGAGCTTGCGAACTCTTTGAACCGCTCAAAGGGGCTCTGACTCCCTCCTGAGCACCGAGGCGGGGCGGCTGGCAGACGCCTGGTGGGGAAGGCGTGAACTCGGAATGCCTGCTCGAGCACTCTGATTGGTGAGAGAATGCCCGCTCCGGCACCGTGATTGGCCGGAGAATGCCCGCTCAGGCACCCTGATTGGCCGGACCCTGCACCGCTCCCAGGCTCTCAGACCCGGGATGTCGGCAGAGACTGTGCCACCGGGACAAGGGGGAGGATCAGGAGGCTGGAGACGTAGGCGGCTTCTGGAGCTCCCACCTCCTTCCACACCCCAGCGGACCCGCCCAAACACGGCACACGGCTGTTTGGCCAAATGTATTTAGAAGGTCTGTGAATTGTTCCAGCAAATCACTCTGTACCTGCTCGTAGCGGGCGCTCCCCTCCAGGGCTCGGTGGGCGAACGCAGGGACGGACGACTGAGTCCCGCGGGGCAGAGCCTGGGCGAGCGCCAGCTCAGCGGGCCAGACGGGGCGGTCCCACGATGGAAGGAAGAGCTTCTCACAGGGGCAGCACCCCGTTTGAACCTTCCCCGGATACTGGCACACCGTGTTTAACCACAATTACATAGAAAATTACCAAAATCTAGGGAGAAGGATTTTAATAGCCTTTCCAGATTGCCACGCGGGTTACGGAAGCAGCCCACCATCCACTCGGTTCTCCACAAGGCGGGTCCTCCCTCCTGTAGGCCGGGACGCCGAGCATCCACCAGGCGAACCATCAGCTGGGCTTGAAGAAGTCGTGACTTCGCAGCCTCGACTTTCGGTGACTACACTGTGCAGCTGCCTCTCAGACCTGATGAGAAAACCAGCAGCCCACCCGTCCTGGACCACCCGCACCCCGCCTGCCCCAGGTGGGCGGCCGACAGAGCTAATCCCCGGGCACCACGCAGGGCCTTTGTTGGACAAAAATGCTCTGGGACACCCCCCACTCTTTCGCAATTCGGTGAATGATCTCAAATTTTTGTTTTTTTGCTTCAATTTTGTATTAGGGTTCCCCAGAGAAGCAGAACCAATAGGATATACATCTAGAGAGAGAGAGAGAGAGAGAGAGACAGAGAGACAGAGAGACAGTGTAGGATTTGGGGAGCGGATTTCCTCTGAAATCCAAGGAGCAGGTTGGCAGGCTGGAGACTCAGGAAGAGGTGACACCAGCTGAGTCTGAAGGCCGTCTGGAGGCGGAATTCCTTCTCCTTGGAAAACCCCAATCTTTGCTCTTAAAGCCTTCAACTGGTCGGACGAGGCCCACCACGTGAATGCGCTTTCCTCAGAGTTGACTGGGCCAAGTGTGAATCTACCCAACACCCCCACTGGGACATGGCCTGGTAATCACAGCCTGGCCAAGTTGGCTTATAAAATCAACCACCACCAACTTTCACGTTCTTCCTTCCCTTCACCGTGGTGTCTGTTACTCAAGCTTTGTGTCTCTGCCTCTGAGGCAGGGCTTGCCCGTAGCCCCTTCTCTCCCACGCCCTCCTCAGCAAGCCCCCTGCCCCACCGTACCTGCTTCCAGCTGCCACTACCACAGAAGCCCTTGACTTGTGACACACGTGTTGCTGTCCTACCACATTAACATGCCTCCCTCAAGAACCTCAAAGCCTTCCTCTTACCTAAAGCGGCAGGTCTCAAACATTTGGGGCCCAGGGCCCACTTACACCCTTAACAATTATAGAGGACCCCAGAGATGTTTTGTTTCTAATGTGGGTATTTCTACCGTATTGACTATATTTCTACAGTATTTCTACAATACTGACTATGTTTGAAATTAAAACTGTGAAGTATTCAAACGATGTGTTAATTCCTTCAAAAATAAAAGTGAACCCACTTCATATGAACATAAATCGCATTGCTTTGTGAGAACACGTATTTTCCAAAACAAAACAAAACAAAAAAAACGATGGTGAGAAGCGTATCAGAAAAGTGTATATTTGCAAGTATCTTTAATGTCTGGCTTAACAGGACAAAGCTAGACGCAGGCCTACTTTTGCATTCCGTCTATCACAGTGTGTTGCTTTTGTTGAATACAGAAAGGGAGAAGTATTGTAATAGCCTTTTCAGATAATTATAGGTATTGTCCTTTGGTAACACACCAAAACTAGAAAACTGTTTATTTCTTAAAGATTAACTGCAGCATGGAATCCAAAAGCATATCAATGAGCTTTTCATACCCCCAAACATCGAAACTCACAGGCTTGTCCTGCACTTTGAATGGACCTTTCACTTGTGCAAGATTTTGTAATACCAGGCAGGGGTCACGTGGAAATTTCTGATTCGCTGGGTCTTGTAGATCTTCCAGATGCTGACATGCTTCATTCAATATGAAAAAGTCACGGACGTTACTGTTACCACCACATCTCTTCAAAACAAGCCCTTCAGTGTTGGGAAATTGCCAAGCTCGTGGTGGAGAATACAAGTTTTCCAAAATGCTAGTTTTCACAGAAAACTTCAAATGGTGTCGTTGCCAAGAAATATTGTCCCTTCTTTCCCTCTGAAGAGACAGGCTCGCTTTACTCATTTTCTGGAAAATGTCTGCCAAGGACCCAGATGATTCTGTCATTTGTTCTTTTGAGTAAAAATGGGATCCCATGGAAGTGGCTGGTTCGGCTTTGCGACTCGAGGTTTCTCGCGACATCCACCTACAGGCTTCGCGTGCAGGAGGACATTTGGAAGTTATCTACGGACTCGATAGATGGTCTCCATAGAGGTAATTTTCACTGCTTTGCGTTCATAAGTGATACTGGCCACTTGTCCCCACAGTCCCTTAGTGTGAGGCACCCAGTGATCACCTGTATGGTTGGAGTTCACGGCCTGATTCCTGGGGAGGCATGGGGGTTGTACCCATCACTGCTCGTGTCAACACGGCCACAAAGACTTTTGCAGCTTTATTACAAAGATCGCTTTTCATCCAGCTTTCTATTTACATGCACTGTTATTCTGAAAATTGTTTTGATCTTGAAGATCCCTGAAAGGGATCCTCAGGGAACCCCGGGCCACACTTTGAGAACCACGGGCCTAGCGGGTGTCACGCCATGCTCCTCCTCAGAGCTTGTAACACCCTTCACAGCCCGGACATCCTATTTGTCACTTCGTTTAAAAACGACAGAAAAGGGGCGCCTGGGTGGCGCAGTCGGTTAAGCGTCCGACTTCAGCCAGGTCACGATCTCGCGGTCCGGGAGTTCGAGCCCCGCGTCGGGCTCTGGGCTGATGGCTCGGAGCCTGGAGCCTGTTTCCGATTCTGTGTCTCCCTCTCTCTCTGCCCCTCCCCCGTTCACGCTCTGTCTCTCTCTGTCCCAAAAATAAATAAACGTTGAAAAAAAAAATTAAAAAAAAAAAAAAAAAACGACAGAAAACAGAAAAACCTTTGAGGTCAGCCAGACCTGAATGACCACACTGGCTGTGTTGCTCACTGTGCAACCTGGTGAGAATTACCAAATCCTCATCAACGTCAGGTTTTCTCATCAGTAAAATAGGGGTGAAAATAATCACCTCACCGGATGGCTGCAAGTAGGGTAAATGTGTGTGAAGCGGCCACCGTCAGTGAACACAAGTCCCCTTGGCCCGTCCTTCTTGTGGCTAAAAAGGACCGTGATTCTCTAAAAGCTCCAACACATCATAATTCAAGCGTTAATCAGATTCATTTGTCCTTGGAGTGAATTCCCTTGGAATGAATTCCCACGGTTACACTGGAAACTACATCCTTTCCCAAAGATCAGCTGACTTTGATCTACCCCTTTCAACACTTAGGGCAATATTTTCTGAAGTATTCGGTAGGTGGGCCCTGTACATATTCTCTATTTCACAAGTGTATCTTCTACCTACAACCGAAGTCTAAGCTTCCGGAAGACAAACTGTTTAAAAGATCCTATAGCTCCTTTGTGTTGGCGTTGTGGTGCTGCATAACAGATCATCCCACAATGCAGTGGCTTAAAAGCCACAGTGATCCTTACGATCTCGCCTGTTGCTGTGGGTCCGGAATACAGAGGGGACATGGCCAGATGCCTGTCCCATGATGTCTGGGGCTGGAATCATCTGAAGGCTCTTTCACCCCCACGTCTGCCAGCTGGGGTCAGCTGGGGTCCAGCTGCCAGAACACATCCAGGTGGCCTCTTCACGTGGCCTGGGCTTCCTCACAACATGGCGGCCAGGTTCCCAGGGTGAGGATCCTGACAGAGAGAGCGCTCCAGGCAGTTTTCTCCTTTTGATGGCCTCGCCTCCAAAGTCACAGAGCCTCACTTCCACCAAAATGCACGGGTCAGCACAGTAACAAGATCCCACGAGGACTTGAAGGGAGGAAACATTGACCCCACCTCCCGGGAGGAATGCCGTTCATGATAAGCTCCAGGATGAGTACGTGACAGGAGCTAAGTAAATAGGTGTGGCTGTCTTTGCAAAGTGGCATCCACCACACCCCTCTGCAATTCTCAGTACAGAAATGCCAACACACATGTGAACGCGTAAATGGATGGAGAGATGGCTTGTGTTGAAGAGAGGGTCTTCTCAACTGTCAAATGGATCGTGGCATAGCCTAGACAGTCACGCTGAACTACGTCCCCTGTCGTACTCCTCTGATTCTCCCCCACCAAATGGTAAATTCCTTGGATCCTCAGAGATCACCGCACTGCCTGCTAAGCACTAGGTTCTCAACAGGCGTGAGCTGGAAGGAAGGAAGGAAGGAAGGAAGGAAGGAAGGAAGGAAGGAGTTAGGGAAGGGGGGAGAGATGGGAGGGTCTTCAGTCTGCTTTGAACTCTAAAACCTGGTGATGTGGGAGGTGCCGGCTTCAAGATCCCCCCCACTCTCATCTCAGGGAGAAATAAAATGTGCTCTGGGATGGAAGGGGAAGAAACATGAATGAATTCACGGCATTATTCTCTCTGCCGGGCCAGGAGCCATCTTTGTCTGAAGGGCAAAAAGAGCCAGTCTTTCAGAAATCTCCTCTTTGGGCCCATGCTGTAAATTCAGAAGGATGCCCCAGAATGTTCTGTTTTAAATCAAATAAAAGCTACTCTACTAAATAGCAATTTCACCTGGTTTTTTTTTTTTCCTTTTCTATACCAGGGAATTTCTTGCTCCTTTAAAAGAAGTAATTCATTTAAATCTCTAAAATATATTTCATTTGAAAGGATAATGAAGAGAGCCGCTCAGATATTCATGTATGTTTTTTAAATTTTTTAACAATTATTTATTATTTAGAGACAGAGCGACAGAGCATGAGCGGGGGAGGGACAGAGAGAGGGGGAGACACAGAATCCGAAGCAGGCTCCAGTCTGAGCTGTCAGCACAGAGCCTGACGTGGGGCTCAAATTCATGGAGCGTGAGATCATGACCTGAGCTGAAGTCGGATGCTTAATCCACTGAGCTACCCAGGCCCCCCCATATATTCATGTATTTTTTAAAGCTAGTATGGGGTCAGAAAGGACAGCTCTCTGATTTTGAAAATTCAAGTTACCTTTTTAAAATAGTTGATGGAAAATAAGAGTTAAATCCAATAAGTCTGGAGGTTTACATAAGATCTGATCATGAAAATCAGCTCCTGTAAGTATTCAAAGATTATGAAAACGGAGAGCACTTTCAAATCAGTCCTGCGTTGGGAATTCTACCAAATTACCCTCTTGATATTTCCATATGACATCATAATCGTTTTGAAATGAATACGCTTTTCTCTCTAACACTCTGTTCTTGCTTTCCATTTTCCAGCAACGTCTGGTGTCTGGTGAAACCGGCCTGTTTTTGGTTACCATCCTCCTAACGTCTAGCCCGTGGCACAGAACAGAGTCCGCGTGGACTTTGACCTCTTAGACTTTCCACCAGCCACTGAGTTTTGAGATTTTGAAATTATCCTAATCGGTGTTTTTTAAGGTTTCATCTCCGAGTGTTTAAAAATATTAATTTCAATTTAATTTCACCGTAGGCAATGCATTCCCACCAACTAACTTCCCAACTCCCCAACAGGTAACTACGGTTAATAATTAATAGAGGAGACCCCCCCACACACACAGTGTCCCCAGCAAAGCCCACTGGTTATCCTTGAACCCTAAGAGCAAACATGCCAAAAGTTTGGGCTTGCAAAAGAAAGAGGAAAGAAAAGAACCTTTGTCTTCTTTAGAAACAAAGGGTGATTTGGGGTCAATTTTTCAGATAATCACCTGCATGGCCCCGCACCGTGGAGCTTAGCTACAGTGGCGGCCAACGTGAGCTGACGATGTCGGGCCACACAGGGTCTTCGTCGAGACCTCGGCAAGGCCAGATCTTCTCTGGAAGATCAATCCTAAGTGCCGAGACCGTCTAATTACTTCCCACCTTGAAGAGATCCAGTCCAAGTTGCTAAAATTGAAACCTTTAAAAGAAAAATTATGTTTGCAAGATATCTGCATGCACCCAATTTCCATATGGCGCTAGGCACCTTCACATGCATGGTTAATGCGAGCCCTAGACTGTATGCCTGCAAAACCCGGGTTGACTCAGTCACTACACAAAACACATCAGTTACTCAGAGACCATTTAAGAAAGAACATCGTTTTATTAACAACTATGAAGAGATTATATATAAATGTATTCTATAATAACTACATACTACATAAGATAACCATGTTACAGATAATAACTATAATATAGAAATATTATTGTATTTATGTATAATAACTAAAGAAGTCAGGTATAAAAAACAAATGTCAGTGGGTATTTCTCTATCTTTTGATAGAGAAAGTCTACCTTCTTAACACAAAAAAACAAAGAACCCACAAGCAAAACAGTAACAGATTGGGGCATCAGTCAGTTGGGTGTCTGACTTTGGCTCAGGTCCTGATCTCACGATTCGTGGGTTTGAGCCCCGCATCAGGCTCTGTGCTGACAGCTCGCAGCCTGGAGCCTGCTTCGGATTCTGTGTCTCCCTCTCTCTCTGCCCCTCTCCTGCTCAAGCTCTCTCTCTCTCTCTCTCTCTCTCTCTCTCTCTCTCTCTCAAAAATAAATAAAACATAAAAAAAACTTTAAAAAGTAAATAAATGCATATTTTTTAAAGTATATAATAAACATGTCAGATAATATTCAACTTCTCTAGAATTCAAACTGTATATCAAAAAAATGAGAAATCAATTTATCAGTGAAAAAGTTGGATTTATTTGCTTTTTAATTGTGTTTTGATGAGCATCTTCTTTGGATAGGATCTGTTACCCTGGACACTCTCCAACATCAGTAAGAGAATATGAATTTAGACAGCTTTTCCAGAAGGAGTTTTGGCAATACTTACCAGGAGGCTTAACAATTTCAAATGTTATGACCCATTTATTCTGGTTCTGTGACGCTAAGGAAAATGAAATGAGCAAAGTTGTGGATCTAAGGATATTTGTTGTAGCATTATTAATAACCGTGAAATAGTAGGTCCCAAATGTTCAAGAACAAGAGAGGGGAGAAATTAATCGTAGGTTTTTTTTTTCATCTGATGGAAAACTAGACAGCCATTTAAACATGATTTGAAGAATATTTATGGGCCTTGGAAAATGTTTATGATGATGTTAAGAGAAAACGGCAGGCTCACCACCTGTAAATAACAGTGGCTTCCCCAGCAATGTGTGTCCAATTACCTGCATCTCTACATTTATTAAAAGTTCTCTTGTGGGGGTTCTTCTTAAGCTTATTTATTTATTTTGAGAGAGAGAGCGAGCAGAGGAGGGGCCCAGAGAGGGAGAGAGAGAGAATCCCAAGCAGGCCCTGCTCTGTCAGCACAGAGCTGCGTGTGGGCCTCAAACTCAGGAACCGGGAGATCATGACCTCAGCTGAAACCAAGAGTCTGACGCTTAACCAACTGAGCCACCCAGGTGCCCCTACTTGTGGGTTTTCATATCCTCCACCAAGAATCACCAATATGCTCTATCACACCAGTTCTACTGCATAGAGAAAAAGATTGAAACAAAATCCACAGAGGATTGTGGCTTTTCCCCCCTAAATGGTAGAATTAATGGGCAATTTTATTTTGGTGTAAGATATTGTTTTTCCAAATTCTCCAGAATGTGTATTTATTCCATTTGTAATTTGAAAAGGGAGCTATTTTTTAATGTAAAATAAAGTCTTTAATCTGGGATGAGACACGCTGCTAATATTGGGGCTCTTAAAATTTTAGATTCCATTTCATAAATCAAATTTTCCCTAGATAATTTATCTAATACCCAAGCACAGTGCCATTTTGGTAGCACAGTGAGACCATACAATTGTTTTTATTTTTATTGATGCTTTTCCTCATTTTTAAATTGATAAAAATTTTCCGAGGGAAAATTGGAAGTTAAATTCAGTTTCTACTTTTTTTTTCACTAATTTCACACGTTTTTGAGATAATAAACACTGACTTACTTTTTTAACTTAAGAAATATATTTTTGTTGGGGCACCTGGGCAGCCCAGTCGGTTAAATGTCCGACTCTTGATTTCAGTTCAGGTCATGATCTCACGGTTTGTGAGATCACACAACACGGAGCCTGCTTGGGATTGTCTCTCTCTCTTGCCCCTTACCGCTCGTGCTCTCTCTCTCAAGATCTGTGCTTTTGTCATTGTTGAAAAAAATGTTAAGCAGAAGGCCGTTAACTAATTCATCATTTCTTCTCTTCCTATTTCAAGAAGCTAAAGTCCTTTGGTTGTATCATCGCCACTTCACGCTTTGAAAACCTGGACAGAGCTTGCTTCCCAGAATAGTGACAATAATCAGATACACTTGGTAAGAACACAAAGAGCATATTTGTAAAGAGTTACCAATAGCCTATAATCAACCAAGCTACAATTGCTTTTAAATTGTTTGTGTTCTTGTCTCTCTATCACAATCCAGCGCGTCGTTTAAAGCGTGAAGATTGACGCCACCCTGGTCCGGCGGTGGTAACGTCTTTGCCCTCTGCATTCTGACCGCATACACCCGTCGTCCGCATCGATTCCCGCACCACCTGTCTTGCCCTTGATCGAGCTCCCGGTTAAGCTCGCGATCTCAGGGGCAAAGCCATAGGCCCTGATGAAGCACGTCGCGTAGCTGGTGCTCAGAGATCATGCAGTTAAACCCCTGATGGTGACATGTGCTCCGTGGACGATGAGTCTTACAAAGCCCGAATGTCCTCAGCTCCCTGCAGCCCATGTTCGGTGCCAAAGGGGCACGTGCTCGGCGGTCGCTCTGAGTCAGAACCTGCCAGATGGGGGTGTCTGCCTGGGCTGTGCAGCTCACGCTCTGCGGGCACCGGCGGTGGTGTGAGCGGGGCTGGAACATTCCGGCGCGCTGGCCAGTGATCGCCTGCCTCTGTGAATCTGCCCCCGGGACTATCCGCACGCTGCCTGGTGGGCTTTCCCCATCCTCCTGCTCGTTTCAGTCACCGTGTCCCATAAGGTCCGGCCTGGCGTGCCACCCCCACCCCCCACCCCTGCCACGAAACATTCTCTGATCCTGAGCGCAGCGGCCTTGCCCTGTCCTCCGCTGGGCCTTCAGTAGGAACGTAGTCTTCCGAGTTAAAGGAAACTCGTGTCTTCAAAACAAAACCGAGCCAGAATTTGTGACCTGGTACATAATTGATCTGCCCTCTGAACCGTTAGGATGACCGTATTTCTCTACAAACGTGTTCACCTTCCACGATTATTACACCCTGCGTGTGTGCCCTGCTTCTGGACGGAACACCCTGGGGCCCGAGTCTGTCCCCATCCATCCGGCGTCCCCGCCACAGCAGCCGGTGCGCTGTGGCCCAAAAGCGGTCCTGCTCGACATTTAATGAGGCGGTCACTCACGTGGCGTTTGACATGAGTCTACTAATAATGTCTTGCTCTTGACATGGAAATGTAACTTCATCGATTCATTTCCAAGCCTCCCAAATCGCAAATGTGCTTTGAAGGAGGAAATCAATACACAGTGAGGAGACGCCGCTCCGGCCTTAGGCGCACGTGATGTCCCGAACCTCCCGACCGCCCCACCTGGAAGGCGGCTCGAGGGCAGGTATCAAACCGAGGTCCCGTCACTGCCAGGTCACAGAGGACCCTTGCTCTCCTGCCTTTACGTGCAGCATCACAGGTGCGGCCCCTTAAATACACATAATCCAGCTTTTTTAAATCACTCCCTTACTGATGTCGCGTCACATAGAAAGGCAAGGGGTGGGTGTGCTTTGTGCGAGGCAGGCGTGGAGGCCAACGTGGCATTAGGTGGCCTCACTGTCCTGTAGGACGCCTCACCCCGAGTCACAGAGCATCCCGGCCTGAGGGCAGGCGGGGAATGGCAAGGATTCCGGCCAGGCCACCGGGGACTCAGGATGCTGGCTGCCCCCACGGTTCTGAGAGCTCCCAAGAGCCTCCCGATGGCCAAGCTTCAGCGCGTCCGATGGTGAGATACACAGAGCCCGGCTTGGCTCTCTTCAGGCTGCAGAGTGGGGCTGACGGAGGCCGTCTGCAGGTGGAGCACAGGGGAGGGAGGCAGGGGTGAGGCGGGCCTTGTGTCAGCACACAGCTCCCCGTCCCCGGATGGCACGCTTACGACTGGGGACTGATGGCCAGGGCACGCTTACGACTGGGGACTGATGGCTCTCCCGCACGTCGCTGGCCCAGATCCACGAAGTTAGAAGATGCAGCGAGACAGTTTTCAAGACTAAAACCGGCTTGATTTGGAGACATCCGTTTTCCCCAATTATCTACTTCTACACACAAAGCAAATTATAATCAAACGCCATCAATTTAGAATTTACAGGGGCAAGGCCCACGTAATTGGTTACAATTCTGATTTACAAACTATTTTAAGAGACGTGCAACTTCGTTATTTGTAAATTCAATAAAGAGTGTGAAGATATAAGTGAATAAAAGTGAAATGAATTCTAGAAAAGGACTTGTACGCTTCTGTGCTAGATGGAGAAATCCCAGTTGTAGAACACCTCACGACAAAACACAGCTCTGAACCGGGACGCCGAACGCATTCGTGCAGCTCCTATGCGCTGTCTCATTTCGTGAAGTATTTTTGGCATGTTAGTCTCGTCTCTCCGGCAGGATGTCTCTTAGACCCAGGGAGTGTGTTAAGGGCTCATTGAAGGCTCCCGAAAAGTTCCGAAGTGGTTGCTGTGGCCACATGGTCTGCCCCAGTCACTGGCTTGAGGCCCTAAATGCCCGTGGGACTGAACTTGGGAATGGGGCACATAAGGGGGTAACAGGTTAAAGGAGGTGGTGAGTGTGGGGCCCTCATAGGACAGGACTGGTGTCCTCATGAGAAGAGACACCAGAGTGCTCTCTCCCTCTCCCCCTCTCCCCTCCTCCTCCCTTCCTCCCTCCCTTCCTCTCCCTCCCCCTCTCTCTTCCCTCCCTCCCTCCTCGCCCTCTTCGCCTCTCTTCCCTCCCTCCCTCCCTTCCTCCCCACCTCCACAGAGCCCCTGGGAGGGCACAGTGAGACAGCAGCCCCCTGCAAGCCTGGAGAAGAGGCGTCAGAAGGACCCCTTCCCACTGTCACCTGGCTCTGGGCGTCTGGCCCCCAGGCTGTGAGGACACACGTCTGTGTCTCAGCCCCCGTCTGCGGTCCTTTGTCACGGGCCCGAGCAGACCGTGCCTCCGCCATTTCAGATGCCGCAGGGCTGTGTCACTGTCCTGTCCTCGTGGGTGAACCACCTCACGAAGATTGGCTCCCGTCCGGCTCCAGTCTCAGGAGACACAAGGTCACCCTCTGCCCTGTGTCCCTGTGCCTAGCCAGCCTGCCTCAGTTCCCCTCTGAGCCTCGGACGGCGGCATCTGCCCGCCACCCTCCCGGCCCGGCTCCACGGCCGGTGGCACGGCTTCGCCGGAACGGGCAAAGATGTTCTTTGACCGCCCCCCTTGACATGACGAGTGGCCCTTCCCCTGAGTCCTCTGTGGCCCACCCTCAGCCCCCTGCCTGGCGGGGGCCGTGGGCACAGCCCGACCTACGCAGGCCTGCCCGAGGGCGCACGGCGCCTGGTCGCTTTGGAGCTCGGAGGAGCCACGAAAGGTTTCTTGAGCGATACTGGGTGTCGATTATTCTCTACGTCACCCTACTACCATACCATCACCTGCCAGATCATTCTGAAAATTACTCCCGGTTACTGCCCCGGGTGCCTCTCACCTGCTGTGTCGACAACGCGTTCCCTCTGGGAGGTGCGTGCGGTGAGCAGTCGGAGCCGGGAGAGGGGAAGGGCGGGAGCCACTGGGGTTGACAGCCCGCCCAGCCGTCCCCAGGAGCGTCCCCAGGAGGGCAAGAGGCTACCGTCGGGCCGCGGCCGCCTCTGGGGGCGACTCTCACCCCTCCCGTGGCTGGCACCGAGCGCCCCCCGGAACCATGCTGGTGCCCGGAACGCAGGTGAGCGGAGGGACGTGGCCTTTGTCCCCAGGGGACTTCTGGAGGGAGGGGGCCCACGTTCTAATCCCACCAGCCCTGGGAGACAAGCGAGTGTGAGTCCCGCCTGAGGTTGACTGGGACCCGCTGAAATTAAAGTGGGGACAGCCAGGGTCCCTGGGTGGCTCAGTGGGTTAAGCGTCCGACTTCAGCTCAGGTCATGATCTCGCGGTCCGTGAGTTCGAGCCCCGCATTGGTCTCTGTGCCGACAGCTCACAGCCTGGAGCCTGCTTCGGATTGTGTGCCTCCCTCTCTCTCTGCCCCTCCCCTGCTCATGCTCTCTCTCTCTCTCTCTCAAAAATAAACATTAAGGGGCGCCTGGGTGGCGCAGTCGGTTAAGCGTCCGGCTTCAGCCCAGGTCACGATCTCACGGTCAGCGAGTTCGAGCCCCGTGTCAGGCTCTGGGCTGATGGCTCAGAGCCTGGAGACTGTTTCCGATTCTGTGCCTCCCTCTCTCTCTGCCCCTCCCCTGCTCATGCTCTCTCTCTCTCACTCTCAAAAATAAACATTAAGGGGCGCCTGGGTGGCTCAGTCAGTTGGGTCTCCAACTTCTGCTCAGGTCAAGATCTTGCTGTTTGTGAGTTTGAGCCGTGGGTCACACTCTGTGCCAACAGCTCAGAGCCTGGAGCCTGCTTCCGATTCTGTGTCTCCCTCTCTCTCTGCCCCTCCCCCGTTCATGGTCTGTCTCTCTCTGTCTCAAAAATAAATAAACGTTTAAAAAAAATAAATAAAATAAAATAAACATTAAAAGAAATTTTTAATAAATAAGTAAAATGGGAACAGCTGCTATCCCGCCCTCACACCCCCCCCCCCGCCCCCGTCAGCTGCTCCTTGGTTTCCATGGCAACTTCAACCCGGTCCTCCTTGTCTATCCTGGGGTCTCGGGCGTTAGGGCTGAGTCATGACAGTGTGGCTCCTCTGGTGTTCCCAGTGGTGACACACACTTCCCTGACAACACATTGTGATTTCATCTCCACTTGTGGTCACTGTTTAATGTCTATTTTGAGAGAGAACCTGTGAATGTGCACGGTGGGGAGGGGCAGAGAGAGAGAGAGAGAGAAGGAGAGAGAATCCTAAGCAGGTTCCACCCTCAGTGCGGAGCCTGACTCGGGACTCGATCTCACAACCCTGGGATCGTGACCTGAGCCGATACCAAGAGTCTGCCCCTGTTCACCTCCACTTCTAAGCAAAGGTCAAGTGTTATCCCGTGCACCTTTTACGGTGAACTTAAAGTATAGAGGGAAATGCAATTAAAAGGTAACACAAAATCCACTTACATAAGGTACAAAAACATGCAGACAACTTTCAGAAGACAGCCCCCTGGCTGGAAAGGGCCCCGGGGAGGCCACGGGGTCCCGCGTGCCCCGGTTTTGATCTGGGCTCTGATCACAAAGGGACGCCCCGTGCGAAAGGTCCCCAAGCTGATGCGCTCGGTACACTTTCCCGTGTGCACGTGACACCCCGTAAAGAGTGAAAGCTGAAAGCAGTGTTAACGGGAAGGAAGGCTGGGTCGGAAGTGGGGAGACTCTGCGGGCGTCTGCCCGTGCCGTGTCTCCCGGCCTCCAGACGCTTCCGCGGAGTGCGCAGGGCAGGGGGGTGCCCGACTGTGGGTCCCTGCAGCGTCGGAAAGCCTGCATTTCACAGAACCCAGACCGCAGCGGGTGCCACCTTCTCTCAGGGGCGGGGCTCAGGGCCAGGACAGCCCAGCGAACTGTCCCTTTGAAAGCAGGCGTCTCGGGCAGGACGACCCGCGCAAAGCTCCCAGCCTGGCTGGCTGGAGAACAATGTCTGGCCTCTTGACGTCTTCCACCGCCTTTCCCGTTTTCACGCGCGTTGCCCTTTAACCCTGGGAAACCTGGCGACACGGCAGGGTTTTCACCAAAAAGCCATCTCGGCGACTCTGCAGGAGCCCTGGAGGGGCCACGGGGCAGAGCAGGTGTGGCGTCCTGAGGCCACATGGGGGCAAGGGACGACGCTGTGTGGGGCAGGTGCGTGAGGCCGCGGGTGCCCGGGTGGTTTTACGGGAGGGTGCCAAAGCCAGCCGCCGGGCAACGTGATGAACGGATCGTTATTTTCAGTCTCCCTACCTATAAAATGTTAACGCTAAATGCAGCTCGCCCGGTATCCTCCGGTAAGTGACGTTCGCCGTCGTTGGGGCTGATTCGCTACGAGGCTCGGGGGCCGGTCTGCTCGGGCCTGTCGTTCCTCCTGGAACCGGGTCAGGGCCCGTGGCCCGTCTGTGCCAGTTCCTTCGATTCATCTTCTGTCACGGTTTTCAGGGGCGTCTGGGCACAGCGGGGGCGGGGGGGTGGTGCTCACCGACACTGGCCCGTGGCAGAGGGCCGCCCCACGAAGATTCAGGACCCGTGAATGGAGCAGGTGGGGGGACAACGCCCGGAGAACGAGCAGGGCCTCACTATGGGGACGCCGTGTTTTATGGCCTTTGCTTTATGACAATTACCTAACGTCGTTCCTGATAAGAACACGAAATCCAAAGTCCGCCTCACTCTCCACGTCTTAGGATTTCTTGTCCTTTATTGAAATCCGAGTTAGTTAACATACGGTGTAATCCTGGGTCCAGGAGTAGAATTCACGGTTCATCACCTGCATCCGCACCCAGTGCTCATCCCAAAAAGTGCCTCCTCGAAGCCCGCCACCCATCTAGCCCATCCCCCGCCCTCAGCGTCTTAGCGTTTCGAAAGAGCAGCGCCCTCGAGATTTGGTGCAAACCCCAAAAGACGGATTAGATGCCGGTGTCGCCGTCACGGTTCTGGGGCCTCCCCGAAACACGGGGAAGAACTCGGGACAAGACCCTCGGCTCCCCTGGCCCCTCTCCCCACATTCGCTGTCTGCCTCTGACAGCTCCCAGGTGTACCTATCCATCCGGAATCCTCGATCACACCCGCAGGTGGGCCTTCCCTGCCGTCTCCACCCGGCAGCCTTACCCCACACGGCGGGACGGGCTGTTTCACATTTACCCGCGACTTTGATCTTCACCTCCCCCATCAATAGGGATGTGCCCAGGGCAGGAATTGGGGTTTCTCCCCGTCTTTGCTACAGTCACATGCACCGCCTGACCCGGTCCCCGTTCACCAACATCTGCTGGTGAACAAACTGTTCACACAGAAGCGCAGGGAAGGCAAAACCCGTCTACACCCTTGTGATCGAGGACCCAGAGCCTCTGCTGGGCTCTCGGCCAGCACATCCCCTGCAGGTGTCTGCACCCACAGCTGAGAAGGTCCAGCAGGTGCAGAGCCCCTCCCCCCCCATAACCTGGAGAACACCCTCATGCCTGTGTGGGCCCTGCCCTCATCCCCGGCCACACTGGGAGGCGGCCTGTGAGGACAGTTGTCACGGAGCAGCCCTGTGACAGGGAGGGGGCCGCAAGAAACCACAGTCTCACGTGCCTGAGGTCCTGCACGACAGGCCCCATCTAGCTCAGCAAGTGGTGTCTATGCGCGTGTTTGCCCATATTTACTGCATTCACGATAATCGTAGCGCTAGACAGGCAGACCATGGCTCATGATTGGACACAAGTTTAAGGATTCTCAGAGTTGGGCGCCTGGGTGGCTCAGTCAGTTGAGCACCCCACTCTTAATTTCAGCTCAGGTCATGACCCCAGGGTCGTGGGATCAAGCCCCATGTCAAGTGCCTCATCGGGCTCTGAGCGGAGTGTGGAGCCTGCTTAAGATTCTCTCTCTCCCTGTTTCTCTGCCCCTCCCCTGCTTGTGCTCTCTCTCTCTCTCTAAAATTAAAACAAATTTTTTTTAAGGACTCTGAGTTAAAGTCAGAGAGACGACGGATGGATGGCACAGACAGAGAGAGACATTGAGAGGCGGGGCCCGGCTCGAAGAGAAATTTATCATCGCCCCGCAGACGAGTCAGAGACTCAGGCAGCGGTTGGTGATGGTGCGTGAGTGTCCAGGTGTATGTGTGTTTCGGGGGAAAGAGACGAAGGAGGGGGAGGGAGGAAACGAGAGGAACAGTGGGACAAAGCATCGAGAGCAGCCCCTCACGCGTCCTGCTCTCAACAGGCCGTTACTGGGAGAGCCGCCCCCGGACACTTCCACACGTTCCCCAGGCCCAGAGCGAGACAGGCCCAGGCCCCGGAACCGTGGGCTCCGAGACGGACAGCTACCGCAACCAACGACTGGCCCAGCTACTTGTGGCGCTCTCTCTGGTGCCCGAGTCCCTTCTCCCGGCCGCTTCCGGTCACCAGCCGCAGCCCGGGAGACCATCCTCTGGTGCCCCGCCACAGGGCCGCCGGCCTCTCTCCGCTCTTCTGGGCCAGGGCTGCTCAGAAGCTGGGGGAGCCCCTGCACCAGCACGGCGACAGCCCAAAATGAGGGGGTGCAGGGAGGTCTGCCCGGTCTCCATCCTCTGGACGCACCCCGTGCGCCCAGCGCCTGCAGCCATGGCCTCAGTTGGGCCTGGGTGGCCTTCCTTGCTCCTGTTTCCCTCGCCCCGTCCCCCACTCCCGCTCCCCTGGCCGCCTCTCCAATCGCCCCCTTCTTTGAGAGGGACCCCGGCGAGTCCCCACGTAGCCCCGGACCTCGGAACCAGCAGGCGACACGCGATGAGCCGATGGTACTGCTCATTGAAGGTTTGCGCTCCTCTAAGTTGGAGCTGATCACGAATCGCGACACGCTCCCTTCCTGACAGCATCACGGGCCTGTTTGAGGTCAAAAAGGAGAAATCAGGACGGCGACGACCCAAGTCTCTGCCGCTGGCTCTCAGCAGCCTGCAGGAGCCGCTCCCTCAGGCAGGTGGGGACACCTCTCCGCACACGGGGTCCCCATCCGAGGAGGGGCCCACCTGGGGCTCCCCAGGGCGAGGACAGCAGCTGAGCCAGCCCAGCCCAGCTCCCGAGGGCCACGCGCCTCCTGCACACGGCACGGGGGCCGGGCAGGCAGCGTGCCCCAGTTTCTTGCAGATGCACCCGATGCGGCGGAATGTTCAGAACGAAGCCCAGGGCCACAGCCCCATCGGGACGCCCGGCCGGCTGGTCCGTGGGCGCGCTCCCGCCCGGCAGGCCGGAGCTGGCCCACGCTCGAACGCAGCCGAGCCCTGTCCGGGCCACTGGTGGGCGGAGGTCGGCTGGCTCCCCTCCGCGCACAATGAAAGGATGCGGGCATTTCCAGGCATTGAGGGCCGCGGCGGGGAGCTCCAGCCCACACGTCTATGCAGCCGTGGTGCAACTCCAGGCTGGGCCAGGAACCGGTCCACACGGCAGGCCGGAGACACGCTCGGCACGTCCACGGTCACCACCCAGGCCCACGTCGGCCCGTCACACCTGCCCCTGCTGAAGTCAGGCTGCTTCGGCCCCTCCATGCCAACCACCCGTGCGGCCGGGAGATGCCTCCCAGGACCCTGTCCAGCGGCTCCCGAGTGTCAGCGGTCCCTTTTGTAAATGGGGTGAGGGACCAACTACACAAACGCCGGGAGGGTCCTTGGTCCCTCCCTCCACCCCTCTCGGCCTCTGTCTCCTGGACCCTCCACCTGACCCTCTGTCCCTGCGGCGCCTCCCGGCGCTGGGCCCCTGGGGAACGAACGCGTGTCCGCCCCGCCTGCCTCCTTTCTTATCACAGGCCTCCTTCCAAAATGCTCTTCTGAGGGATTTTTGAAGAGTAGATCACGTACTTCTTCAGTTAAGAAAATGACGTCTCAGACCCCCCGGGCGGCTCAGTCGGTTAAACGTCCGACTCTTGACCTCAGGTCAGGTCGTGATCTCACAGTTTGTGGGTTCGAGCCCCGCATCGGGCTCTGTGCCACAGCACGGAGACCGCTTCCGATTCTCTCTCCCTCCCTCTCTCTCTGTCCCTCCCCTGCTCATGATCTCTGTCTCTCAGCTCTCTCTCAAAATTAGAAAAAAAAAAAGAAAAGGCCTCCTGCTTTACCACATCACCCACCACCTCCAAGACTTGGCGCGAGGTCGGAAGGTGCGTGGGGCCAGAAGAGGGGACAGAAAACAAAGCCTCGGCGGCTGCCAAATGCTGGCATTCTGCTTGATTCTCACACTATCGTTAGCCAGCAGGGGCTGACAGCCCCATGTTACGGGGGAGGACACTGTCGGGAGGGTGCAGGACATAACCAGGCGGCCGGCCCAAGTGGAGCCACACAAGCGGTAACAGGAGGACTGCCCGCCCCTCGGAACTTCCTCCACTGGCAATGAGGCCTTTGGAAAGTTCGAGACGTTTATACAGGACCTCAAGTCAGGGCAGGTGTGTAAGTCACTCCAGCCCGCCCCCATCAGACACGTCTCAGCCGTTACGGCCAGACAGCCCATGAAGCCACTCTGCTTAGCTAACAAATATTCTTTACATCATGGTCTATCGTTTAAGCCGTAACCATCATAAATGTAAACAGGTACGGGGGGAAATTGGTCACAGACTGAACAGGAAGTTCAACTCTTCACCAATAAACCAAAACGCCCATCCAAGCACCCATCTTCTGGGGGTGGGGCTTGCAAGAAAACCTCCAGAAGCACACCAGAAAGTCGTTTTTCAAGGAAACTAACATTAAGGAGAATTTGGTGGTTGGGGTGCTTTCCTTAAACAGAAGTTACAATGAAATGTTTTGACAAAAAGAAGTGCTGTTTCATGTGGCTTAATATTTCGTGATCTCCCTGTGAAATTTTTACAAGAAGGTCTGGTAAGAATTTTTAAACGCCACAAACCCTGGTAGGGGTAGTGATGTTACGGTGTGTGATCAATATCTAATATTGGCAGACATCCAGGAGGTGAGGAAGAAGATATAAAAGTTAAGGGATGCTGCCCTCTCTGCAAATAGAAACTGGAAACAGAAGAGAATACGACAGTATTACTGAGGCTCGGGGCAGAATTTGTTATTGAAAAATAATGCATCATCATTAATATTGTGTCAGAGTCCCATAGCAGGTCGAACCTCAGAAGCCAATTTTTATCTCCCAGTGAGAGTGATTTTTCATTTTCTTTTCATTAGCTGGTCACAGTTGAGTCTTCTATTTCCTGCAAACTACAATCAGAAAACACGGTAAGAATTACAAGCACTGGACATCCTTTGGTAGTATCTTTTTTCTTAAAAACATTTGCAATACTGCACCAAGTGTGCTTTCGATGGCTAAAATTTTAAATACGTACGGATGCCAGTTACTGGGGCCACCTACACGAAAGTGTAAGTCTTAGTCTATCATCTGGAAATGTCTAAAGAGTTGACTTGAAAAGAGAAAAATCCAAAAAAAAAAATGCATTTACTTTTCATCTAGCTGCTTGTCTTGTAAATATCCACGGCATGGGCTATTGAGATATAATTACAAGTACCAACTGAAACCTAAAAAGAAAAGTAATGATTGGCTGACAAACATTCTTAGTTTTTAGTAAGTTGGTGTCAGGAAGGAAGGATACTTTTGAGGGACTAGCATTTGGCAAGGTGACCTAGCACCTCCTCCAATCCTCACGCAAAACGCTGACAGCGGTCTGTGACAAGAAGCGTGTGAGGGCTCAGCCTCCTTGCAAGTAACAGGTCAGCCTGGCGAGGTGCCAGAAGGTGCTGGCAGAAGACACGAGCTTCCTGGCTCAGAGACAAAGGGCTTTGTTGTCCCCAGCAAAGCAGGCAGCATGAGCTTCACGTCCCCCTCTGTCCCCTGCTCTCTATGTGCCATGGGGTGCTGTAGGGTTTGGGGAGACGCTGCACAGGCGGTGGGTCTGTGCCACAGCTGACCAGCTCCAAGCGTAGGAACTCTCACTCTTCTATAACCTACTCTTTGCCCCACAGGGAGACATTATCTTTATTGCACAGGACAGTGACTAAATCTGCCCCTTGCTGATGAGGGGATGTTTAAAATTTCAACGACAGACTTATTACCATCAACCCTTTTAACCATGCCTGGCATTATCATTCTGCATTTTTCACAGGTAGAACATGAAATACAGAAAGTAAACGAGCAGTAGGGGCGCCTGGGTGGCTCAGTCGGTTAAGCGTCCGACTTCAGCTCAGGTCATGATCTCACAGTCTGTGAGCTCGAGCCCCGCATCGGGCTCTGCGCTGATGGCTCGGAGCCTGGAAACTGCTTCGGATTCTGTGTCTCCCTCTCTCTCTGCCCCTCCCCTGCTCATGCTCTGTCTCTCTCTGTCTCAAAAATAAAAATTAAAAAAAAGAAAGAAAGAAAGTAAATGAGCAGTAGAATCAAAATTATAGCATGTGTCAGGGACATCCTTAAAGTGTTGGGTCACCGCTTTAGAACGCAAGGCCAAGCAGGAACCACTTCTGTCCCCGTGATCTGTCACCTCTTCAGACCACTTGACTTTTAATGCTGCAGCATGTGACGCCTGAATCGGGCACGCTGTGCAGTTTTCTTGCTTGTAAAGCTAATAATATTGTATACAAAAATGTTGATAATTTGGTAATCTAACTGAAAAAATTCGATTTCTGAACAAATTTTATAAGTCATTGTTATATGTACATTTCTGCAGGGTTTTGGTTTTTTTTTTTTTTCCTAACCAGGAAACACTTTTTTTTTAAGTTGTATTTAAACTTAGAATTGTAGCTTATTTTTAGACATGGAGAAAGATTTTACACAAGAGGAATACACGGTTTTATTCCCAGTGTTGATGGCTCTGATTTACTTCCAAAATGTACACCATTTTTTTTAAAGACGCAAAATTGCCAAAATTAAATGTCTTAAAAAGGATCAGAAAGAAAAAAGTAACCAGATTTTTCCTCAGCGCAACCACCTCAAGAAGTGAAAACCACAACAGGAAACCACTGTGACCAAGCACACGACATTTGCTGTGTATATAACATGATTTAGGTTGCAGATAAGTAGAATCTTCTTCTCTCGCTTTATTGAGGTATAATTAACATACAGTGAATTACACATATCAATTTGATCCTTTTTCTCCCCTCCCAGATATACGTTTTGTAAATATTTCTCCATCCAGACTTGCGTAGAATCCTGATATCTCAATAAAACTCAAACATAAATGTTTTCAACTTAAAGCTTCTTAAATTGGCTATGAAGTTTTACATTTTTAATTTGTATAGAAAAGCAAGATATGTTCTATTTTTAACTAAAACTTTTCAATTTAATCATTATATCCTAGGGACGCCTGGGTGGCTCAGTCAATGAAGCATCCAACTTCGGCTCAGGTCATGATCTCACGGTTCATGGGTTCCAGCCCCGCGTCAGGCTCTATGCTGACAGCTCGGAGCCTGGAGCCTGCTTCGGATTCTGTGTCTCCCTCTCTCTGCTTCTTCCCTGCTCACTCTCTCTCTCTCAAAAAAAGTGAATAAACATTAAAAAAAATTTATTTTTAATAAGCAAAAGACGTCAAGAGGCACTTCACAAAATAGGATATCCAAATGGTCCATAAACATGTGAAAAGATGGTAATTCTCATAAAAACGAGAATTAAAATAATAAGATATCACGATACGGACACCAGAATGGCTACAAACAGAAAACACCAGCTGTTACCATGCTGACGGGAACGTGCAGTGATTCGGGCATTCTGGAAAACAGGCGGTATCCACTGAATGTGTGTGCTTGTGTGCACTGTGACCTTAGCAATGACGCCCCAGGCACACACCCAGCCAACACGCCTACTCGTGGTGCGCGTAAAGGCTCCTACAAAACTATTCGGCACTATCCTTTTTTCAATTTTTTTAATTTTTAGTGTTTTAGAGAGAGAGCGAGAGCACATGAGTGGGGGAGAGAGGCAGAGGGAGAGACAGAGACAGAATCTTAAGCAGGCTTCATGCTCCGTGCAGGGCCTGATGCAGGACTTAATCCCACGATCCTGGGATCACGACCCGAGCTGAAATCAAGAGTCGGATGTCCCACTGACCGAGCCCCCCAGGCGCCCCCAGAGCAGCACGACTCTCAACTGGGAGAAACTGGTAATCATCCAAATGTTCTCTAACGGTAGAAATGACTGCAGATCCTATGATGGGATTGTGCCCAGCAGTTAATATGAAAAAGCCCCACCCCCACTTTGATTCTGTTTTATATATTTTTTTTTTAATTTTTTTTTTCAACGTTTATTTTTGGGACAGAGAGAGACAGAGCATGAACGGGGGAGGGGCAGAGAGAGAGGGAGACACAGAATCGGAAGCAGGCTCCAGGCTCCGAGCCATCAGCCCAGAGCCCGATGCGGGGCTCGAACTCACGGACCGCGAGATCGTGACCTGGCTGAAGTCGGACGCTTAACCGACTGCGCCACCCAGGCGCCCCTGTTTTTATATATTTCTAAAACAAGGCAAATTAATCTGTGATATCAGGAATCAGGATAGTGTTTCACTTTGACGAGGAATGGAGGGGACTCACTGAGAAGAGATGTGAGGGGGGCTTCCGGGGTGTTAGGAATATTCGGTCGTTTTGTTTTATTTTATAAACTGGTACGTTCGTGTGGGGTTAACTGAGCTGTACGCCTATGTGACTTCAACATAAAGGTTACAAGTACCCCTAGGGTCCTATGTTAGGAGAAACATGAGTGTGACAGCAAGCATGATGTGGGAGTTCAGAGGAGAGGCTCTTACCAAGCGCGGCAGTGGCCTGGGAAGGGAAGAGACGGGGAAGAACGAGAAGGAGCCAGGATCCCGACGCTGCTGCACCTGCAGGCAGAGACCCAGGTGAGTGTGGTCCAGCCTTGGCTTCTGTGGGGTGAGATTCCTGCTCCGCGCTCCGTGCCCTTCTCCGGGACCCGCTGGGTGTCCTCATTAATTCATCACTGTGCTTTTCCCCAGGATATACGCAGAACTGCATACACAGCTACTGTCTGCTTCACTCTGAGTCAGTGCACTTGGAAGCTAAGGACAGTAATTCAGCCTCTGTCCCTACAGCTGTCCCTCGGGGGCCCAGCCTGGGCTCGGTTCTTGACCCTACACCTTGCTCATCAAATTGTCCAAATACGTCAGGGGCTTTCCCGTGGCCACCTTGCTGGACCTTTCAGAAAGAGTCCTAATTACAGATGTTTCCAAACACTGAATTCTTGGTTTGCCAGTAGAAAACTTCGAGAATCTCATTTTGGACTAAAACTCTTTCTTCTGGGCCAACTATCCTTGCCCTCCCAGAAGAGCTGTGAAATCCGAGGCCTTTTTGTTTTTGACAAGTACGGTGAAGTCAAGCCTGATGAGAATCAGATATTCCCTCTTCTTTTACTTCTGTGACTTTATCCCTATTTGTTAGCTAATACTGTACATATCTAGGCTTTAAATTAGTGTTTCGTCACGTGTCACCTCTCATTTTGATTTTTTTCAACCATTTAAAAACAGCAAGCAGGCTGGATCCCCGGCTTAAAATATTAACCTTTGTTCCTATTAATGCAAGGTGTATGTGACCTCAGAAGTAAGGCTCACTTGTGAAAATGTGGACTTGTGGTGTAGAAAGTCGTACAAGACTAAAAGTATTTAGAATGTACTTTTTTTAATATGGAACTCACCCTGCTTCGCCACCCCTTAAATTGTCCTGCAACAAGTAAACCACATTATTTGACTAAAAAAATAATAATAGTAACATGTTGGCATTAGTCTTGGAACAAGGGACATCTCTTCATGAATTTCTATATTTAAACAAATAGTTTTTAGCTAGAACATAATTATTTCACCCATAATTGGGCATATGTCTGTCGGATACTTTGTTATGTACACTCTTGGCTACAGTCCCCCCCCCCCTTTTTAAGTTTATTTACTTATTTTTGAGAGAGAGAGAGAGAGAGAGAGAGAGAGTATGGTCGAGTGGGGGAGGTGCAGGGAGAGAGGAAGAAAGAGAGAATCCCAAGCAAGCTCCACACTGCAGAACCTGTCTCGGGGATCAAACTCATGAACCGTGAGATCATGACCTGAGCTGAGATCAAGAGTTGGACACTTAACCAACAGAGGCACCCAGGCACCCCAGCTACAGCCCCTTTTAATATTTTATTTTTTCGGGGCACCTGGGTGGCTCAGTCAGGTAAGTGTCCTACTTTGGCTCAGGTCATGATCTCAGGGTTCGTGGGTTCGAGCCCCGCCTTGGGCTCTGTGCTGACAGCTCGGAGCCTGGAGCCTGCTTCGGATTCTGTCTCCTTCTCTCTCTGTCCCTAACCCACTCACATTCTGTCTCTGTCTCTCTCAAAAATAAACAAACATTTAAAAAAATAAAAAAAAAGATGCTAGTGATGTCTTAAGTTTCTCAAGGAAATTGCAACCTCTATAATGAAGGTATGTTTATTCATTTCATCCTTAATACTTAGGCAAATCTGCATCAAACAAACAAAAACCCTTGAAATAAAAATCTGTCATATATTTCACAATAGTTAGATATTCAGGTCAAAAGTAACTGGAGACATATTTGAACAACAAACATTTTTTTATTATTTTTTACTTTTCTGATAATTGTTTTTAAATAGATTTTTCAATTTAGGTAAAAATTCCACCTGAGGTTTGTTTTAGAAAGACATGAATATTAGAATGCAATAATTTAACCAAATTAATTATACATTTTGCCTCATTAACTATCTGAAAAAGAAATATGTATCTGTGCCTTACTTTAGAAGAGATTAGGGGTGGGGCGCCTGGGTGGCTCCGTTGGTTGAGTGTCTGACTTCAGCTCAGGTCATGATCTCACGGTTCGTGGGTTCGAGCCCCACGTCAGGCTCTGTGCTGACAGCTCGGAGCCTGGAGCCTGCCTCTTTCTCTGTCCCTCCCTGCTCGAGTTCTCTCTCTCCCTCTCAAAATTAAATAAACATCCAAAAAATTGTAAATGAATAAATAAATCTCTTTAAAAAAATAGAAGAGATTATACTTTGGGGCACCTGGGTGGCTCAGTTGGTTAACTGTCCAACTCTTGATTTTGGCTCAGCCCATGAGCTCACAGTTCATGGGCTCGAGAACCACACTGCCAGTGTGGAGCCTGCTTGGGACTCACTCTCTCTCTCTCTCTCTCTCTCTCTCTCTCTCTCTCTCTCTCCCTCTGCCCCTCCCCTGCTCGAGCTCTCACGCTTTCTCTCTCCCCCCAAAACTAAATAGATAAACACTAAAAAAGAGAGAGATTACACTTCAGCGAAAACATTGGGCAGAAAATTTGTGTAGTCTTGTAATTGTCCTACAAATAGCAGAAGACCAAATAAATCGTCTTCTCTGAAATTACATCAGGGTTTGTACACTTGCAACGCCAGGAAGGGGGAAGATCTCAACACTGACATTGAAACTGGACCTTGAGGCTGGACATTGCAAGCATGCAGCTTGCCAATTGCTCAGATGAGAAAACTGGGTTTCCGAGGGAGGCTTGGCCACTCACGGCCAACGGCGGGCAGGTGACATTCAACCTCAGGTCTGCGTGAGCCTAAGACCATGCTCAGCACTTGTGTGGTGGCGCAAGTTGTCCCACGGTAGTAGCCACCCCCCACTTCCAGGGCTTAACACCCACCGTGGGGCCCGGTGGCCCTGCAGGGCTGGTCGTGGCTGAGACTGGGCTGTTCCGTGTCGCGGCTCCCCCGCTCCTGCACGGGCACTGCAGCCAAGGAAGACAGAGCTGGCCGGTCACTCACCGGCTCTTAAACACTTCCACCCGGAAGCGACACCCTGCTTCCGCACCGTCTCGTTACCCGGAACAAGTCATGTGGCCGTGCCTGACATCACAGGGGTGGAAGGTGACATTCTGGTGCTCAGTAGAGGAAAATCAAAACCAGCCAACAGCACTGATGTCTAGGGAAATGGTCAGGATTTCACCGAGTGGGTCCGAGAGGGGGTCTTCCCAGTGGAGGGAAGATTCGAGCAAAGCTGGGGAGGTGCGGGAGCAGAGGCAAGTTCGTAAGACGGAGAGGGAGCGATTTATTTGAACTCACCTGTGAAATACTAGGAAACTGAGCTAACAAAACGAGCTGGGCTGAGCGGACTGACTACTGTGAGGGTGTCATTAGGGTGAAAATCGCTATGACATGATTGCAGTGGTGCATTAGGAAGATCGGACAGGTTTGACATCGGGGGGACGGTGCAACAAGACCCCAGGAGGGCACTGTGACAGAGGACTGCCAGCGTCAGAAAGCCGGAAGGACACGCAAAGTGAAAAAGGAGGGAGTTGGGGACAACCCTGAGATCCGGGTGACAAGCCCCCGAGTTGGAAAAGGCATGTGATGGGCCGGGGGTGGGGGGTGCGGGCTGGAGAAAGAGGGAAAGGGGAGGGGATCGGCAATGAGACACTTGTGAGTCTTGGGGACGGAAAGGACTGGAAAGGCGGTTTCGTAGTTTGGGGCAGGGGAGAGGAGCACGTGTCTTCTCCCACATATAGAAAACAGTTTAAAAATTCGCAGTAACGTACCAAATTCGTCACAGACATTGCGCTGTCATGAACACCGGGATCATACTTCACAGCCAAAACAACCACCACCCAGTCAGATATTTACGACAGCATTCTCTCGCCTACATCCGTCCCAAGACCTTGCAGGCTTGCTGCGATGTTCTGAACAAATGGAATTGCTAATGCAGTGTCTCTTAATAATTAAAAATACGCATAAAAAGTTAAAATTTTACCGTGTTTCTTTTTTTCCACACACATAAGCACGAATACTTCTGTGCTGTTTCACTTATGTTCACGTCTATTAAAAAAAAACCTCCCCGCACGTCCCTTGTTGTCACGTACATTTTTAACCCCTACGGTGCCAGCGTTCAAATCAGGATGAAAACATCTCTGTAGCCGTGGACACTGGGCGAGTACATCCACGTACTTTAATTTGGACTGTGTGGGGGGTCTGCGTGTGGGCGGTCAGGTAATCGCCACCCTGATGTTCATTTCTCACCAGCAGAAACCAGGTCTCAGCTATAATGATCCCCTCACACTGTCCTACGATTAGTGTTATGGGATAGATGTCAAACTTGGGAATTTGTCCCCCCCACCCCCATGCTACTTTCTCATCCCAACACCTAGATAACAGGTGCAGAATGGATTCCCATCCTGGTTCAGTGACATGAGGGAGACAGCCTCACCTAGGTGTGATTGCAGATGTGTGTGTCACAGCCTCAAGGTCAAGAAGGATCTAAAATGTCATCTAAGCCAGCGGTTGTCAGACCTACTGGAATCACTCAGGGAGACGTCAAATGCACAGATTCTGGATCTTGATTCTGTGTCTAGGGCTGAGCGAATGTGTAGGTTTAATAAATCCTCTGGGGGCGCCAGGGTGGCTCAGTTGGTTGAGTGCCCGACTCTTGATTTTGGCTAAGGTCACAATCCCAGGGGCGTGGGATAGAACCCCGCGTCAGGCTCTTTGCTGAGCACAGAGCCTGCTTAGGATTCTCTCTCCCTCTCTCTCTCTCTCTCTCTCTCTCTCCCTCTGTCCCTCTCCCCACTGTGTGCACACACTTTCTCTCCAAATAAACATTTAAAAAAATAATAAAAAATAAAAAAATAAAAAGTCCTCTGAAATGTGAACACAGACTTAATAGTTGATGACTGAAAAGCAATTGTTTTCAAATTATGGCGGTGTTAGAACACAGTTGACCCTTGATCAATGCAGGGGTCAGGCACGCCAGTGTCTCAGAGTCAGAAATATGTGCATGATTTTTGACTTCCCCAAACCTTCTCCACTGGTAGCCTACTGTTGGCCAGAAGCCTTCTGATTACGTAACAGCTAACACATACTGCATATTATACGCATGATATAATGCAGTCTCACAATAAGGTGAGAGAAACGTAAATGTGATCGAGAACATCTCAAGGAAGACAGAATACATTTGTAGTACGGGACTGTAAAAAATCCACGTCTAAGCGGACCAGTGCCGTTCAAGCCCACGCTGTTAAGGGTCAGGGGGACAGTGAAGTGAGCGGGGGCAAGGGTGTCCAGAAATACACCTGTCCGAGCCCGAGCTTCCTCTTCTACGGTTTGCCCCTCACACACGAGGGGCGTGGTTTCTAGGTTCTCTCTCTGATTCTATCCTTTTTCCCACATCTGTAGTCTGAAGTAATTATTAACATTTCCACTTTGACCTTGGCCTGGCGGTCTCACTGCTCTATACCAGGTGGTGGGGGGGGGGGGGACGTTCTTTCATCCTGCTTGATGTTTGAGAGCACTTTCAATGTGAAGACTCATGTGTTTCTGACACTCTGGAAAATTCCCACCTTTTGTTGCTTTAATTATGTTTCTCTGCCATTCTCTTCGCTTCTCTGGAATTCTAATTAGAGTAGACTGAGCTCTCCTAGCCCATTGCTCTTGTCCCTCATTGGACCCCTATCTTCAAAAGCCTCTTACCGTTCTGTTTTCCAGATGCGTCCCTCAGCGCGTTTCTTCTTCCTTTTGTGTTTCCGCCAATCGCTACATTTATCATCTGTAGGATTTCCAGTTGGTTCTTTTTAAATATATGCTTATTTCTGCCAGCTCTTTATTTCACAATTTCTTACCCCCTTCTATGAGTATTATCTCATCATATAGTTCTTTATGTTTCCTATACATGTATTTAAAGCTCTTTTCGGAATGTTTCATTATTTTTGTTTTATCTGGAGTGAATTCATCTTTCAGCTGCTGCTTTGGATGGTCCTTTAGCATTTGGTTTTTGCACACGTTTTGGAATTTGGGGCTGGTCAGCTCATCCTAGGTGGTGATTCTCGCAGTCTCTCTCTCCCACTCTCGCAGTGCCCATGCCTCCCTCTGGCTAACAAAGGCCTTGACCTGGTCCGAGTGGGGCCCTCACCCTGGAGCAAGACGTGCTGTCCTGGCAGGAGGCGTCCAGATACACCACCGCCTGGCTTAGCTCACCTCCGGTCAGAAGGCTGGGTCAGCGTTTCCTCCTCTCCCCGTGGGCACTGTCATCCCCACTACCCTACGGGACCTCAATTCCTTCCGGGATCTGCCTGCTCGGGGCCCCGGGTCCAGCAGGATGGCCCCTCCGGCTCCTTCCCACTGCTGTGCACTTCTGCCCAGATGCGGATCCTCAGCGACGTCTGCGTCGTTTCAGGTACCCTCTAATTTTACATTTTCTCTGTCTTCCTCCTCTCATTGGTGTCTATTCAGAACAGGTGCATGTGCATGGCACTGGCGTTTCCAGCACAAACACAACGCCATCCTGACCGAAGCCTTGGGCCACGATTTTCACTTTTCACAAAATTTTGCAACATTAGCACTTTTTAAAAACCTTTTTAACGTTTATTTATGAGACAGAGAGAGAGAGAGAGAGAGAGAGAGGGAGAGAGCAGGGGAGGGCCAGAGAGAGAGGGAGACACAGAATCCGAAACAGGTTCCAGGCTCCGAGCTGTCAGCACAGAGCCCGACACGGGGCTCGAACTCACGAACGAACAGTGAGATCATGACCTGAGCTGAAGTCAGACGCTCAACCGACTGAGCCCCCCAGGCTCCCCAAGCACTTTTAAAAATGTTGATGTTGTACTGCATTTCCAAAAGCAAACACTTATAATTTGGTACTTTTGATTTCCAGAGATGCTGGTGGATAAAGGAGAGGCCGGGGCGAAGTCCGGAGATATTCCACTTTTGGGTTTCCCATGAACAACATGTTTCTCAACATTCACTTCTCTTGGTTTCTCCAGTTTTTACTGCTGGTAAAGCATTTACGTCCATGCTTCCTTCATTTGGCCTGTGTTTTTACTTGTTTAAATAAACTTTAATGGGAGTTTGCATTGAAAAATGTTTTCTAGCAGGGTGCCTGGGTGGCTCAGTCGGTTAAGCGTCCGACTTCGGCTCAGGTCATGATCTCACACTCTGTGAGTTCGAGCCCCGCGTCGGGCTCTGTGCTGACGGCTCGGAGCCTGGAGCCTGCTTCGGATTCTGTGTCTCCTTCTCTCTCTGTCCCTCTCCTGCTCATGCTCTGTCTCCATCTCAAAAATAAATAAAAAAAAAAAATTTTTTTTAATTTAGAAATTTTTTTCTAGCAAAATCATACATATTCTGTATATCAGCATACAATATGTACTGTACAATGATACATAATTTATACATTCATATAAGTAATTGTATGGCACTGTTTATTTATATATTTCTATATTGTACCCACTTTCTAGGAGGAAACGGTACGAGCCATAGAGAGTCATAGCTGACATATCTGTGCCATTTGCTTTCCTGAGGTCTGTAACATTCCTAATCTTTTCCCTGATACTTTATATTTCCCAGAGCCTACGCACACTGGGCCTGGAATCCGGCTTATTACATTTAGCTCACCTTAGAACCTGCCTTTCATAATGTCTCCTGCATTCTCTTTGCTTCTTTTGAATCAATGGCAGCCAGTGGACGGAGTCACGTTAAAGCCGCTCAGTAGATCAAGACCCAGGGACGAGGCAGACACACGTTCTCCTTCCGGCCCCACTGTCGAGACCCTGCCTTTTCTCATCTAGAGAACAGGCGAAAGGCTGGGTGGAAAATGTGGCTTCCGTGCCGTGGAGTCCAGCCTTGCAAAGATCACTCACTTGACTGAGGGCTGGTGACCGTGGAGGGTGTGCCACACCCCACAGCGGCCTCCACTCCAGTCCGCAGTTACTCAGCAAACGTTGCTTACGTGCAAAGCACCGTGCTGCACTCAGCACTGGGAGCGGGGAACAGAAACAGACGCAGTAAGATGGGTCCTGGGCGCTAAGGGGGCCTCACGTAAACCAAAGTAACATGAAGCGATTGTCCAACACATTAAGGGCAAGTGACCAGTGTTCACAAGGTATGATTCCCGTCTAACGTCACACACACACACACACACACACACACACACACACACACACACACACCATCTATTTCCTTTGCATCCTGTGTAAATATCTTCTTTGTCTATTTAAGATTTGGTAGGTTTTGCAGCATTATCCTAATTTATAAAATGCTAGCAGTCACACTGAACCACAGATGTTAGAGTTGGTAAGATTAAATTCCTATTTTAAGTCCTTTTCGTATCTCTGCTTTCTCTATGAAAACTCGTTTCCTGAAAACTCTACCAGGTAACCTGAAAGTTAACCATCAACAACCTGGGAATACAACGCAGAAAGAATTTGCAGCTACGTTCCTCTGTTTATCAGTGAAGTAATAGGCACCCTACTTACTTCTGGAGACCATTCCTCTGGAATCTCTCTCTTTTCTTAAACTAACTTAACAACATTGACCTCCTAGCCATGGCTTAGGCAGAGGAAGAGTCTGGTTATTTAACTTTCCATAGTAACTAACGTTCACCTCACAGATAGCGTGGCAGGCAGTTTACCCAGAAAGTTTGCTTTTTGTAACTTTATCACATCCCTTCGCTTGAAGTTTTATTGGAAGACCATCCTCTGAGCTAACGGATCTAGCCAAAGTGCTCATAGATGACCTGGATGATTATAGGATTAAAATAGTTCAAAATGTGATTAATTTACTAAAATAGGAAGTTTATTAGTGGCTAGAAAATGAAATGACCTGTAGGTCATGAAACATAGTTGATATGTTTGTACCCTTTGTACTTCTGAGATGGATTAAGCTCCTAATCTTTCTCTTGGCATTTTCTATTTTCCAGAGCTTGTGAAAATTGAGGCAGGAATAGGTTTATTACATTTGGTTGGTCTTGGAACCTGGTTTCTGTAATATTAAAAAAAAAATTTTTTTTAAGTTCAGAGCTTAACCAGAATTTTAAAATATCATTATTTATTTGTTCTCATACATTTAGTCCCATTACATTGTACTTTAAAGTTTTAAGCAGATTTAAGTTTTACACAGAGATATTTACTTTTTTTAAAAAATGTGTATTTAGTTTTGAGAGAGAGATAGAGAGAGAGAGAGAGAGAGAGCAAGAGAGAGAGGGAGACACAGAATCCGAAGCAGGCTCCAGGCTCTGAGCTGTCAGCACAGAGCCCGACACGGGGCTTGAACCCACGAACCGTGAGATCGTGACCTGAGCCGAAGCCGGACGCCCCACTGGCTGAGTCCCCCAGGCACCCCAAGACAGAGATATTTAGAAATATTTGTAGATCAATGCAGATTTAGGCAGGAGCTCTTACTTTTTTAATAGTGTAACTGAAAATAAAATAATAGTTTAAAAAAAGAAAACCAAAAGCTAAATACAAAGTGGAAAATACATCTTAAAACAGACCCATAGATGAAAAAGATCTCCCTTTTAAGGACTCGCCCGATATAGCTTGGCTCACCTTCAGCCCAGTGTCTGATGTCACTTCTCTGATTCTCTGTCCATAAGGTGGGGTCAATAATAAATTGTTTCATAAATAAATAAATAATAAAGAATAATAAATAATGAATTCATTTTTATACAGCATCTCTTGACTAGCACTTAAATCCGATTTCTTAAACGTACCAGAACTCAGCAGTACGCTGAAAATAGAAGATCGTGTCTACTTACTTTTATAACGTAGCATCAAAAGTAACACAGGTCTCAGTATACTATCTTGAGGTCTTGGACAATGACCGTTAGCGGAAGAATGCCAGCCTGAACACTCTCATGGCCTAAATAGACACCGGTTCGTCACGACTTACGAACTGTAGGTGTTCTATGGATTTCAGGTTGCTTTTAAACCTTTGTCAATAAACTCATGCTGGTTGGGATCTACTATGAATTGTAGTTTGGATGTTACCATACCACTCATACAACATACAGAGGGGGACTTTCGATGAGATTCATGAAAACTGTAATAATTAACACTGACTAAGAGCCTTCGGTGTGTCCCGTGTCACCCTGCAGGCATTTTGTGTGCGCCCTGCATTTTGTGCATTTTTTATGACAAGAATAACACCGCAGGGCGCTCGTGCTTATCTTCTTGTGATACTGAGCTTCCTCCAGCAACACTATAGTGCCCTTACTTTGGACCCCAGCAACCTACTCGCCAGCTTGGCAAGCCACGTAATTCTTTAAGGGCGAAGTCACTCTTGGTAATAGCACCATCAGGAATAAAGCTCTTACTGTCAGACCTCCGCTGACATTGTGGCTAATGACGCGCAGGACACGTGGGGAACCTAGCTAGACAGCTCTGAGCGGCACTGGCCCCCTGATGGCCCCTACGAACACAAAACCAAACCAAAAGGAAACACAACTTGGGTCAAGAGAGCAGCGCCAGAACTTCAAGGTATAAAGGAACAGAATGCCAGAACACGAAGATGGCATTCGTACACATAGGCTGCTCTGCAAACCCCCACGCTCTGATTTTGAGAAGGAAGACGACAGAACTATGGAAGAATTCATTCCCCCATGGCACTGGTTCAACACCTCAGGCTTCTCTGCTGAAAAGCCTCCTTATGTAGCTCTACTGTACGAGTACAGTAGAAAAGAAAGCCGAAGACAAAACCCAGCAGGCGTGATCGGGTTCTCTTCTCGCCTACAAAAGAAGAAACCCGATTGGTGGAGAGAAAAACTATCTCCACACTGGAAGACGGAGTAATGACAAAAATAAAGAGGCTTTGTCATATAGAACTCACTATTTTCGTTACTTAGCTTTGGCATTTCAGAGACGAAGGCTTTTTGTTACAACACATCGCAGACCATGTAAGAAACCAACTTCACCTGTATGAGTGGCACGGAGGACACAGTCTGTTGGAATGTGTTCTTCAGCCAGAAAAACATTTTTGAGGGGCGGGGGGGAGGGCTAGGGGGCAGTTAAAGAGGAAGCAGCTAACGAGACAAACATTCCTAAAATTTAGAAAACTTGCTACTGAAATCAATTTTAGGTCTCCACATCGAGCGGGACACTTAGAGGCTTCACCGTCGGCGGTTAAGGGGTAGCAGAAAAAGGGAAGGTCAAATGACTCTTCCCCTCTCTATCATTTTAAGTTTGCAAACTCCGTGCCCTGCGTCTGTGGAGTTTTGTAGACGTCATTTGCCTGAGAAAAGATGTGTTATCTGAGTGGATACACACCAGGGGAGCTGGACACCCCAGCTTCACCCTGCCCTGCATGGAAATGGCGACAACAGCGTGGAGGCCTCAACAGGAGAGCAGAGGAGAGGCTGGCCTCCCAGAGCACGGCAAGGGTTTCACAAATCTCATCTCTGAAATACACGCACACACCATAATAATTCACCCTCCTCAGAAGAAAGCAGCTCCAAGAGGTGCGCTCTGATTTGACCCCAACAAAAAGGGAATCGCCCCGGATGGGGTCCATTAGTGACCAAGAGACACCCGCGGGAAACCGGGCGGGGTGACAGGGGAGCAGGACACAGGCCCTGCTGCCTACATAGGTCAGTACCTGCCAGACTCCGGCGCCCTCCAACCCGCCCTCGGGGAGTTTTGCCGGCGTTCTTCTGTCCCTCCACCCTGGACTGCCCACACCCATCCGTCCCAGACCAGCCCCGCCCGTGCGAACCCGGCACCACCCCTCGGAGCCCAGCCCCGCCCGTCGGAACCCAGCACCCTGCAAACCCAAATTGTCGGAACCCAGCCCCACCTGTTCGAACCTGGCACCCTCCGAACCGAGCCTCGCCCGTCAGAACCCAGAACCCTGCAAACCCAGCATCCCCGCAGTCCGGCACCCTCCAGTCCAGCACCGTCGGAACCCAAACCCACGCGTTCCAACCCAGCCGCGTCGGAACCCGGCACCCGGCGAACCAGCGCCATCGGAACCCAGCAGCGTCCGAACCCCGCCCCCCGTCCGAGCCCCGCCCCGGCCGCCCCTCGACCCCCGCCCCGGCCCCGGCCCCGGCCCCGGCCCCGGCCCCGCCCCGCCCCGGCGCGCAGGAGGTGAGGCGGCCCGGCGCGCGGCGGCCTGTCGGCGGCCGGCGCAGCAGCACCTAGCGGAGGCCGCCCGAGGTGCGGCGGCGCGGGCGCGCGGGGGCGGGCACGCGGGCGCGGGGGCGCGCACGGCGGGCGGGGCGGGGCGGGGCGCGCGGGCGGCGTGTGCGGGCGCTCGGGCGCACACCGGCCGGCGGGGCTGACGCGGGGCGGGCCGGCTGAGGCGGCCGAGGCGGCCGAGGAGCCCGGGAGCCCGAGGAGGCTGCGGAGCCCGCGGGGCGGCCGGGCGGAGGCGGCCGAGCGCGGGGCGGCCGGGCCCGCGGACCTGTGGGCGCGCGCGGTCCCACCCGGCCCGGCCCCGACCCCCGCGGCGGCGCGGGCCGAGGAGCGCGGCCGGGAGGATGTCGGCGGGCGGCCGCGACGAGGAGCGGCGGAAGCTGGCCGACATCATCCACCACTGGAACGCCAACCGGCTGGACCTGTTCGAGATCAGCCAGCCCACCGAGGTGAGCGTCCTTCCCCTCCCCCTCCGCCGAGCCCCTCAGGCCGCCCCGCTCCCCGAGCCCCGGCGGCGCCCCCGCGGGGGCCCCCTCCCCCCCGCCGCCGACCCCGCCCCCGGGCCCCACTCTGCGCCCCGGGGCCCGGGTGGTGGCGGGGGGGGGGGGAGATCCCCGCGCGGGGCCCGGCGCGGGCGCGGCGTCGTCACCTGTGCCGCGGGGGGCGGGGGGGTCGCGTGCCTCGCGGGGACCCGGGGGCGCGGTCGCGGGCCCGGCCGGGGGTTGGGGGCCGGGGGGCGGGGCCGGGGGCGGGGTCGGCGGGCAGAACGCGGGGGTCGCGGGCCGGGCTCGGGGGGTCGCGGTTGGGCGGGGGTCGCGGGCCGGGCGCCGAGAGGCCCTGCGGCGGGAGGCGGGCGTGACTTCACCGCGTTTGCCCCTGACTGCGGCGCGGGGTCCGCGGCGCTCCGGGCTGTGGGTAACGCGGACCTTTGTCACTCGGGCGAGCATGTGACCGGCGGTGTTTTGCTCCAGTGGGTTTGCAAACTCGGGGGTTGCCAGCCGCGAGAGTAAAGTAAATATCAGGAAAGTTCTAATCGTGCGCATTTGCTGATAACGCGGCCCGGAATTGAACTCCCTTGGAAAGAAAGGTTTTCTCCCATTCGTCGCCGGCCTCCCAGGTTGAAGCCGGAGCGCCCCTCCCCCCGCAGGGCCGGGGCGGGCGTCCGCGGTGACCCGGCGGGGCGGGGGCGGGGCCGGGCAGGGTCGCTCGGCGGCTCCCGGGCCTCGCCGGGGGGCGCCCAGCCCTGGGCGTGCTCCAGGGAAGAGGAGGAAGTCACACTCGCTCCTGGCCTAGGACAATGGCAGTTGTTTATGGCCGAGCGGCTGCGAGGCTTTCCAGGGTTTTTGCGGGCTGGGTTCGAGGCCCGCTCTGCCGGGACCGGAGGGGTCGTGCGGGTTAGGGTGGAGGCGAACGCTTGCGGGCGAGTGCGGAGCCCGGGCGTAGTCGTGCGGTGCACCTTGCACCGGACGCCGGCACTCCCGGGGGACTGTTTCCCCAGCACCTAGTCTTGATCGGCTCCGACAGCCGCTTCAGAGTCGGTGTCATTTGCTCCCACACCAGCCTTCAGGCACCCATCGAGTGGGCAGATGTGAACGTTGTCGTGAGCATCCTCTCCTGTCGCCAGACTCCAGTTCGTCCGTTTGAGTAACGTTGACGTTTTCGTGTTCAACCTCTTGGTCTTGTCTGCGGGGGGAAGGATTTCTTCCGCCTTGCTGGGCAGAGCCATTCATCTCAGTACTTACTTGAATATTAATACGCATTGTTAGCTTCGGTTGCCAGTTTCAACACTGACAAGTTACTCCTGATTCGCAGCTCATCCTCTCCAACGATTTTCACTTAGGTCCTAGGAGGCAAACTGGTAACACGTACTGGTGGTCATTCGTAGACTTACCAGCACGTCTTCTGAAAGGCGACGGACGGGCAGTAATTTGACTTTTAGTACGATGTTGTCTTTGAGAACAATGGATTCATTTTTCTTCTCTCTGGTTACAAAAATTCGGATGTAAAGTATTTTCTTGGAACGTGGTTGTTTTGTTTTTCTGTATGAATGAATCTATTTATAATTGTGTTTTTTAGAGATTTCCCAAGTCTGGTTGAGAAAAGGAATAGTTTTTCAATTTAGTAATAGATATTTCAGTTTACTGTTTGAGATTTTGAATTGAGTTGGCATTTTAAAAAATCTAAACCAGAAACAGATTATAGTTAATTGGTTTCAAAAAATTCCATTTTTAAGCACTCACTCGAAACTTCTTCTCTATTCTCTTAGAGATATTAGTAGTTGCTAAAACTGGCCTGTCATTTGGAGAGGTACTTTTTATTTTCCATGGTTACTCTGAGGGTGAAAAGTGCCTCTGTAAGTGTCTTGAAGCAAAGCAAATTTGAAGGACTATTTTGGATCACGGTCGTGAATTTCAGTTAGTTTTTTCTCCCCACTTATGCTTGATCTCTTTTTAGAAATGATTCTCCAGAATTATATGGGAAAGCTTTTCATAACAAAGAAAATTGGCTTTTTTTTTTTTTTTAATTTTTTTTTTCAACGTTTATTTATTTTTGGGACAGAGAGAGACAGAGCATGAACGGGGGAGGGGCAGAGAGAGAGGGAGACGCAGAATCGGAAACAGGCTCCAGGCTCTGAGCCATCAGCCCAGAGCCTGACGCGGGGCTCGAACTCCCGGACCGCGAGATCGTGACCTGGCTGAAGTCGGACGCTTAACCGACTGCGCCACCCAGGCGCCCCGAAAATTGGCTTTTAAAAATGTCTTTGTGTTATTTATATTAGTTTTTCATTCTCTAGAACCTCGTTCATGCTTAATATTAAGTTTTTTGGGGAATCTTTGCATACTATTAAATTTATTCTGGCCTTGGAAGTTGACTTTCACATTTAACATGTTGTGTTTTTCATTATGATGCAGGTAAACCTTCATGTTAGTATTTCTCTAAACCAATATTTCAAGGCTCACGGGTTCACATTGCTGTATCTAAACTCATGTCTAGAAGTTTGTACCATCTGATGATGAATTGTTACTCTGTTTGGCCATCACAAATCATTTTCCTTAGTTTTCTACAAGAATGTAAGCATGATCTAGGCCTTTGTTATTTTCAATAAATGTTAGGCAAATTTACTCCAGAATTTGACTTTAACAATGCAGTTTAAGCCTCCTTATATTTAAATATTTGGATAATCTTTCCATGTATGGATAGGAGAGTACAGTTGTGGTTTATTTTCTTTTGTTTGCTTTTTTGAGGAGGAGGGTACAGCGATCAGTATTTGTTATCAAATTGTATAACTATGTTAATCATCTGTGACTGGTGATTTCAGGCAATCCTGATAATCACTGATAATTCTGTGGCTTCTATGTTTAGTAAGATGATAAACTTGGTGTTTGGATTACATTACTTTTTAAGAAAATCTGAGTATGTTCTAAAATCAACCTGGTTGATAAGTTTCCTTTTTTCTTTCAGATTCACATTTATGTGTAAAAGGAGAGCTTCCACACAAAAAGCAGGTTCTATCTTACCGCGTATTTTTCAACCCCTTCCTCACTTGGCTCCTAGATTCTTTTGGAATTTTAAAACGAGAGTTGATCTAAACTTAACGTTGATATTTTATCACTAGGAGATTGGTGTTAAGTTGAATTAAGGTCTTGATTCCTGTGGAAAACTATGGCCCCTAATAAAGTCTTAAAGCTTTTTAGTCCTGTTCTTTTCTTAATATTGAGGCTTTCTTTCTTTTCGTGATTTCTTACTATTTGTCACGGTAGAACCCTTCTTGCTAATCTTCACTTCTGCCTTCGCGGGAGAGGGCTTCTCTGGTTCCCCAAAGGTCTCCCTCTGGTTTGTGGCGTTCTCTTGTTTAACTCATCCCAGTCTTGTCCTCATAGCCCTTGGTTTGTGTTTCTCTTCCTGATTTCATGAGAGCAAGAGCTTAGAAATGTACTCTTGTGGAAAAGCAACGGTGAATACGGCGTCCTTTCCGTACACACCTTTGCTCCTGACCAAACATGGGGCATATGCGTCTTAAAAACTTACTGAAATGTATTTGTTAGGCTTTTAAAGATTTATCTTTTCACGTGTTTTCTCTTTTGCATAAAGGTTACACCTAAATGCAAAAACTATTCTAGGCGGTGGACCATTTTACTTCGTAAGGTAGTTCTTAAAGTCAGTTTTTTAAAAATAATTTATTGAGCTCATTGTCTTCTTTTTGCCCCGATGGGAAAAAATAATCTAGAATTTGCACAGACACCCACATGTGCTTTGTTGAAGGTGAATGTGTTATATTTTAATATTCTGGTTAATCTGGAGAAGTAATGCGGTGATTCATGTTACCCAGAGGTGTGTGTAAAAAACAACTCTGGTTTGTCAGCAGAGGTGGAGTAGGAAGTGGTGATAAGTTGCATAATTTATAGCTCCATCTATGTTCCAGACTAGTACTTAGGTTGTAACTATGCTGCATCATACCCCTGAACTATATTTGAGACTGTTTTGAAAACAGCAGTTGGGCTGTTGAACATTGATACTTCAGAAGATCCCTTTTTTTGGTGACTAATACATAATGATACAGGCAGTGGCCAATGATGTGTTTGTAGTATTTATAGGCATCTCTGTCTTTTTTTTTTGACTTGGAACTCAGTGGTGGTTGTAACCTTTTTTTTTTTTTTTTTAACCTTTATTTCCTGTAATAACTGGTTGAGTTTTACGTCTGTATGGGTGTGAGCCGGTCAGTCTGAGGTGAAACCCTTGTCTCACATTGTCTCACATCTTAAATTGAAACCGCATCGAGACCAGCTTCCATTTGCTCTCCTCTTGCCGATGAAAACTAATTTTAATTTCTGCAGTTTATAGACTTAATGGCAGGTAACTGTTGTAACTGGTCTTTTCTAGAACTGTCAAGTTTTGGTTGTGGTTAATAGCACAGCAGTGGAAGTGGCTCTGCCGTGTTCTTGAAAGAGTCAGAGTCACAGACGGTCAGGGTTTGTACCAAGTTGGTGGGAAGCTGCAGAAGAGAAGGCTTGGTGTTATGTCGTTAAGGATTTAATCGAGCAGTTGTGTGCAAAACGTTATTACTAGGCATTGGTTATTCTGTTTATAAACAGTTTTACCAGACTTGAGCTTAGCTATGAGGTCAGAAAATGCTAATAAGTAATCCTAGCAGTTATCGTGATGTAAATCTGTTTTCCTTTATTGTAAATGAAATGGATATGAATACTACTCATGGTACATAAAGCTAAACTGATCTCTTGAATAACTGAAAATTATTTTCAGGTTAGGTAAATTCTGTTGATTTTTGTTCAAAAGTTGGCTGTTTCTGTTATTTTCCTGGCCGATTGTAGTTAGGATATGCTCATTCGCCTTGAAGAAGCCTAGGAGAGAGCTGAGAAATTGACCTACGTGTACACTTGAGTTAGAGTCTAAGCAGTTCGGCCACATCTCCCAGACCCATCAGCCAGGTCGGGGTGCACCCCCCGCCTGTTAGCTGCCACTGAGGGCTGGCGGACCTGAGATGAGAATCCATCGGTGGGCTTCTAGCTAGGATCCCCGTATGTATGAGTTGATGGCAGGTGTGGGCATGTTGTCAAAGCTGGACCGTCTTTATGCATTACTATGAACGAGCAGAAGCTTTTCTTAACATTTCCAGTCCTGCCTCGGGGCTAAATCAAGCAGGCCGAGGGCTAGTGAGGGGTTTCGTGAGGACTTTCCTTTGCCCGTCTCGGTCATCTGGTCGAGGTTTGCTTCTAGCAACGATACAAATGTGAAACTTCACTCAGCATTTTGGCATATGTGATTGACCAAAATTGTGTTATAATTTAACTTAGAAAGTAAATGTACTTTTTAAGGTGAAATAGCCCACGTCGAAGATATTTTCCTGATAGTTGATTCCAGAACATAAGGATAATTTGAAGTTTCATACTTGCAAGTTTACAGGTGTGTGTCATGAATGAAATTATTTAGAGGAACTGAAATTGAGTAGCTTACTGTGACTGGAAAGTAGCCAAGATTTCTGTACTTTTGTTCGAAAAAAAATTTGGTGTCAAAGAAAATTACATTGTGTGGCCTATAGAAAATGAAGTGAACTTCTGTTGCACTTGTTTGCATGGTCATGTTTTTACGTTCATTTACACACAGCATGCTTTACTGTGGTGTGTGTGTGTGTGTGTGTGTGTGTGTGTGTGTGTGTGTGTGAGTGAGAGTGATGAAAATGCAGTTGCCATACAACATTATTAGTTTCAGGTATACAACATAGTGATACAGCATTCATACCCATTTACGGACATTAGGAGGAGATTCCACAATCAATCTGGCTACCATCTGTCACCGTTCAGAGTTGTTACATGTTATTAACTAAAGTCCCTACGTTGTACATGATATCTCCAGGTCGTATTTATCTTGTAAATGGAAGTTTGTACCTTCCACTCTCCTTCCCTTCTTTTGTCCCTCCTCCACCCCCTCTCCCCTCTGACAATTATTTTATGTATCTTTGAGTCTATTTCTATTTTTGTTGTCATTGGTGGTGTTTGTTAATGCTTTTCAGACTTAACATAAGTGGAGTCATATGGTATTTGTCTTTCTCTGACTTACTTAGCATAATACTCTCTAGGTCTATCCATGTTGTTGTAAATGGCAAGATTTTATTTTTTTTAATGGCCGATTAATAATCCATGGTGTATGAATACCACATCTTTATTCAAATTCATACATTGATGACCACTGAAGTTGCTTCCATATCTGGGCTACAGTAAATAAGACTACAGTGAACAGAGGGGTGCCTGTATCTTTTTGAATTAGTCTCTTGGTTTTCTTTGGATAAATACCCAGAAGTGGAGTCGCTGGGTTGTATGGTGGGTAGTTCTATTTAAAAATTTTTGAGGAACCTCCGTACTGTTTTCCACAGTGGCTGCGCCACTTTGCATTCCCACCAACAGTGCACGAGGGGTCCCTCTTCTCCGCATCCTCACCAGCAGCTGTTATTTCTTGTCTCTTGGGTAACAGCCACCCTAACAGGTGTGAAGTGTAGAAGTGTAGCTTCTTGGGGTTTTGGTTTGCATTTTCCTGATGAGGACTAATGTTGAGCATCTTTTCATGCATGTGTTGGCCTTCTGTATGTCTTCTTTTGAAAAATGTCCATTCACAATTTCTGCCCATTTTTTAAAAATGTTCATTTCTTTATTTTGAGAGAGAGAGAGAGTGCGCGAGTGGGGAGGGGCAGAGAGGAGAGAGAAAATATCCTAATCAGGGTCGGCGCTGGCCGCTGCGCTGGCCACGCAGAGCCCGATATGGGGCTTGAACTCACAGACCTTGATCAGGATCATGACCTGAGCTGAAATCAAGAGTCGGACGCTTAACCGACTCAGCCACCCAGGTGCCCCCAGATAAAAAAAAAATCTCTGCCTATTTTTTAATTTTTTTTTTTTCACTATTGCATTGTGTGAACTCTTTGCTTGGATATATGTGATATGTGGTTTGCAAGTATTTTCTCCCATTGTGTACATTACCCCCCCCCTTTTTTTTGATGGTTTCCTTTGCTCTGCCGAATCTTTTTAATTTGATGTAGTTTTATTCATTTATTTTTGCTTTTGTTGCCCTTGTCTGAAGAAACAAATCCAAAAAGATATTGCTCAGACCAGTATCCAAGAATTTACTGCCTGAGTTTTCTTACAGGAGTTTTATAGTCTCCCATCTTATAGATAAGTTTTTATTGATCCATTTTGAGTTTATTTTTGTATATGGTAAAAGAAAGTGGTCCGGTTTCATTTTTTGGTATGTAGTTGTACAGTTTTCCCAGCACCATTTATTGAAGAGACTGTTTTTTCTGGGTTGTATAATTCTTTTTCCTTTGGTGAAGATTAATTGGCTGTATAAATGTGGGTTTATTTCTGAATTCTCTGTTCTGTTCCGTTGATCTGTGTGTCTGTTTCTGTGCCAGTGCCGTACTGTTTTGGCAGCTTCGCAGGTATAGTTTGAAACCAGGGAGCATGATACCTCCAGTCTCGTTCTTCCTTCTCAAGATTGCTTTGACTGTTTGGGGTCTTCGGTGGTTCCATAGAAATTTAAGAATTATTCTAGTTTTGTGAAAAATACCTTGAGTATTTTGATAGGGATTGCATTGAATCTATAGATTGCTTTGGGTAGTATGGACGTTTTAACCATATTCTTCCCTCAAGTTGGGAACCCTTCCATTGGAAGAATATTCTTCCAACCAGTGGGCATGATATATCTTTTCATTTGTGTTGTCTTTCGTTTCTTTCATCAGCGTCTGTAGTTATAAGTGTATAGGTCTTTCTCCTCCTTGCCTAAATTTATACCTAGGTATTTTATTATTTTTGGTGCATTTGTGCCTGGGATTGCTTTCTCAATCTCTCTTTTGAAGTCCATTAATGGTGCATAGAAATGGCAACAGATCTTTGTATATTTGTGTCCTGCAACTTTACCAAATACATTTATTCCAATAGGATTCAAATAGTATGATGAATAAAAATGGAGAGAGTGCGCGTCCTCGTTTCGTTCCTGATCTTAGAAGAAAAACTTTTAGCTTTTCACAGTTAAGGATATTAGTTGTGGGTATGTTATATGTGGCCTTTATTATATTGAAGTACGTTTCCTCCATGTTGGGAGTTGCTTTTTAAATGTTGTCGTGGCATTATCGTTAAGAGAGAACCGTGTGGAACATACGTGAGTAATAATTCCGCCAGGACAAGAGGAGTAAACTGGAATTGTCTGCGTTAACTCTAGGTGTGAACGAGATGAATTTGCTTAAACTTTTTTCAGTTTCTGACGTTTCAAACTTCCTTAAGTTTATTATTGCTGCTAGTGCCCAGTTGACCTAGGCAGAATGGACAAGACCATTTTTATAGAATATCAGATATTTTCTTTGTGTTTTCTAATTTTTTTAAATATTTATTCATTTTTGAGAGACAGAGACAGAGTGTGAGTGGGGGAGGGGCAGAGAGCGAGAGGGAGACACCGAATCCGCAGCAGGCTCCAGGCTCCGAGCTGTCGGCACAGAGCCCGACGCAGGACTCGAACTCCCGGACCACGAGATCACGACCTGAGCTGCAGTCGGATGCTCCACGCCTGAGCCACCCAGGCGCCCCTTTCTTTGTGTTTTTGAAGCCATCCTCCATTTTGGGAGCCAGAAGCACACCGCCAGGGGGCAGAGCGCTGCTGAGTGTAGCTTCTCACCATCCGTGCTGACAAGGGCATGATGGGTAGAAGTCTTGTCTTGCTTTCTAAAATTCCATCTGAGAGTCTTACTGTTTATGTAGTAAAAGATGGTTTGACTCCTAAAACGAAGACCCATGAAAAAATGCTCATTCGTTAGTCTTGTTTGGGTGTTTATTGGTTCGGAGCAGCCCAGCTAGCTTGTTATGTTCAGAATTGTAGCTTATTGTTCTCCGTTGCTTGATTCCGTACATGTTTTGCTGATAGAAGATTAGATTTTTGCTTTTTCCAAATGTAAACTGTTGTTCCTTGTAAGAATGTACTTTCTCTTTACTCTTGTTTGCTATGAGTGGTACTTTCCATGGTGACCTACTTATTATTCTTTTCATTTCCTGATTTTTATGAGAGAACCAATAAAATTTGTCTGATAATTTCTTTTTGTGCCCTGTTACCAGTCACGGTTTTGGTGCTGAGACTTCAGATTGTCCATTTTTCCCGTTGCTTTGAATCTGGTTCCATATGTTGAGAAAATGAGGTGGGAGCAAAAATGCAAATACTGTCGGTTACAGTCAAATATTTAAAAACCATTGTATTCTTAAACCGTGTGACTTCTGTGTACGTGTTTGGTATAAAGCCTGTGCATGGGGAAGATGTCTTTCAAACATGTTATTTTTATGTATTATCTGATGACTTTCTGAGTGCAGCCGACTTCTAGACCGTGATTTTACGTGAGCTTTCTAATGAGTTTTTAGGCTACATTACATTTTCACTTTAATGAATTTTTGTATCGGCAAAAACTTGGGGTGACTTTTGGGGTGATTGTTTTTAAGAGACATGGGTGGTAAGAGAATCAGTTATATGAAGGTTTTTGGTTTCAGCCTAAGTATTTCAATTTCCGCTGCTAATTCTTCTTTGCAAGATCCTTTGAAAATATTTTTTATGTTCTATTACATTAGAGTTTGTCTGTCTTGTTCTTTGAATGCATCTTTTACCCACGCATGGTTTTGTTGTCGCTCATTGACCGTTTAGGAAATACTGGTTCGCTGACTTAGGTGGATTTTCTGAGTGTTGACACATTTCTTTAAACAGTATCAAAATATCACATTTGTTAATACTACTGTGGATCAGAAAAATGTCAACTTCCTACCAAAGCTCAGGTTTTATAGTTGGCAGCCCTTGAAGGGCCAGGCCTGCTCGTCCTCGTGTGAGGAAGTGCTTGCCAGACGCGCAGGCCCCTGTAGATGCGGCTCGTCGGTCACCGTTGCACGTGAAAGCGCGAGCCCGTGGAAAAATGCGCTCGGTCTGCTCACGACTCGGGCAGGTCACAGGTGCTCTTTCTTGAGAGCTCCATGACACTTGGGGTGTGGCCCACGGAGAGTTTTTCCTGGCGTGGGGCACGGGTTATTGAACCAACGTGTGCTCGGGAGTCAGATGTTCATAAAATTAGTCATTTTTTTCTGTTTTATCAAAGACACTCGTCAGTGAAACCGTACCCCCGTTTTTGAAGTGTGAATTCATAGCCATGACAAATTCATTGACTTAGTACAGTTCGATGCTGCTGCCTTGATTTGTGCTAAGGGGCCATCAGTCTGACCCGTCGTTGCTTTGAGCATTAGCACAGGTGCTGACACAATGACAGCGGCTGATGCTAAATACGGGATTCATGTGAACACGTTTTGACTCTGTGGTTGACTGGAAGGGATCTGAGGGAAGCCCGGGGACTCCTAGACTGTGGTTTGTGAGCTCTGCCCTACAATACTTAGTCTTAGGGATTTTGGTTTGTATTTGAATTTTGGTTTGTATTTGAAGGTAGATGTTAAAGCCTTCACGGTAAACATTCATGGTATTTTCCAACTATGGCTCTAAAATTAACATACGTCTCATTTAAAATGTGAATGTCGCTCAGTATGATGGAAGGGTGGATTTCCACGTGTATTTTTTTTTTTTGCAGTTCTTCTATATCTGATTGTTTTCTATGTGAGTACCTATTTTAATTTTTACTTGTCAGTAATAAAATGCCAGAATTTACGTTTTTGTTATTGAAAATACCATCCCATGACTGAGCTACAGGCCACTCCCACCCACAGGTCAGTTCCCGGTTCAGAGAACAGCGCGGGCTAACGTATTCCAAGTTTTAGGGTGGGCGGATGGGTTGCTCAGTGTGGGCTTCTGTCTTCGGGCACTCGTGTGTCCTTTCTTTCTCTCCTTCCCACGTTCGAAGTCTGAATCATGCCAACCATTGACTCGGTAAGGATGTTTCTTTACTACTGTTTTCCCTTAGTTTTCGTGTATTTCCTGAGATACAGATAAGCGTACAAGCACAGAGAGATAGTAATCATATTCTAAAACCTGCCACGCACAATACGGAATTTTCAGACTCCAAAGTAATATGTAAGTATATGACTTTTAAAAAATGCGTGTGGTAAAAACAATATTAGAATATTGAATTTATGTTTAAGATTACCAACACTGAAGATTAATTTATTTACTCGGTGGCAACTCATTTTGCAACAGATATATCGTGTTATTAACTTACTGCTAGGTGTAAATTCATTTTGATTTTTTGGTGACCATTTCCTTTTTATAAAAAGCATGACTAAATTATTTTGATTATAATTATTTTTGACCACTTAGTGAAATGTATTTATTAGTGTACATATTGTTTTAATTTATCAGGGTAATAAAATACAGATAAGAAATCCTATTTGCTGAATAAGTGAATTTGTAAATAATTCCTTTGTCGATCAACTAAGCTTCTGCTTATTCAAGATGTGGAGCTTGCCAGGGGTACCATGGACAGTGTTTTTACAGTTAACGTTTAAGACCTCAACTATTTAAAAATGTGGTTTTAATTCAAGTTTGGCAAAGGTGGCCTTGTTGAGTTCTTGGTATAGTTAATGTGTTTTTGTACTAAATTTGCTGATTTCAGTTTTTAAAAATTATTTTCTTATTACCTTCAGAAAATTGTTATCTTGGGAATATCAAGGACAGTAAAATTAAGACCAGCCAATCTGGGAAAGCGTTAGAAAACATTCGTGATGTTTTTTTGTGGTTTATTTTTGAAGTATATTCTTGAAAACATAGTTTTAGAAGTAGTTTATGCATTTACTTCACTGTAGTAAGATTATGTGTTTAAAAATACTTGTTTTTTTTTTATTTTTTTTTTTAAATTTTTTTTTTTTCAACGTTTTTATTTATTTTTGGGACAGAGAGAGACAGAGCATGAATGGGCGAGGGGCAGAGAGAGAGGGAGACACAGAATCGGAAACAGGCTCCAGGCTCCGAGCCATCAGCCCAGAGCCCGACGCGGGGCTCGAACTCACGGACCGCGAGATCGTGACCTGGCTGAAGTCAGACGCTTAACCGACTGCGCCACCCAGGCGCCCCGATACTTGTTTTTTTTATGAGAGTGGTATGCGTGTTTTAGAATATTTGGAAAATGCTTGAAGTGTGCGTGTATGTTTGTTTATCTGTGTTTATTAATTATTTGCATTTTTATTACTGAATCATATTTCTTAACCAGCCATTTGGCTGTCAGGAATACAGTTTTTGAAAGCTACCTAGGTTATTCTGATAACTGTTAATACTTAACATTTTGTAGGGGTGACTGGGGCGCTCGGTTGGTTAAGCATCCAACTCTTGCTGTCTGCTCAGGTCATGATCTCACGGTTCATGGGATCCAGCCCCATGTCAGACTCTGCACTGATGGCAGAGCCTGTTTGGGATTCTCTCTCTCTTTCTCTCTCTCTTTCTCTCTTTCTCTCTCTCTCTCTCTCTCTCTCTCTCAAAATGCTTAGTGGATCTACAGAGGAATTGGTTACAAATACAATTGTTCAGCAAATAAGACTTCTTGTGTATTTTATTAAAAAAATATGTTTACTAATAAATGCTTTGCATGTATTATCTTCAGTTCTTAGAGCAATCCTGTGAGGCAGGTGCTTTTCCTGTTCTTGTTTTTGGATGAAGAGACCAAGGCACAGGGAGATGAGATCACTTGCTCAAGGGTATGCAGCTAGGGAGCCGAGGAGCAGTGCTCTGAACCCTGGTATTTTGACTCGAACCCTCTCCTAAGTACTGTGTTTGTAGAAATCAAAAATTTAACATTACTGCAATGAAAGCAGTGTTTGGGAGTTTTATAGGAAAATAACTTATAAATAGGATGATTGAGGGGCGCCTGGCTGGCTCATTCGGAAGAGCCTGTGGCTCTTGATCTTGGGGTTGTGCGTTTGAGCCCCACATTGAGTGTAGAGATTACCTAAAAATCAAATATTAAAGAAAATAATAAAAATAGGATAAATCAGAGTTCGGTTTTTCGGAAAAAATCACAAGTGTGGTATAAGGAACCCCTTTCTCTTTTATTTGTTGTATGTTATGTGCATTTATATATATGTTTTTATATATCGTATACTTGAGCGTATTGACTTTCTAAAGCTCTTTGTCCTCGAGACGGTAGCCCGCGTGGCGCAAGACGTGTTTGACTTGGAGAGGAACCTTGGATCTTGCCAGGCAACCAGCAATCTGAGTGTGAGTGAAGGGTGTGAGGGAATTGGGATGGCCTCACTGACGGCTCTCCTAAGCCAGAGAGAAATAAAGGCAAGGCCTCCCCAAGGTTCTGGCACTGCTGTGTTCAGACCCCTCTCTGACCGCGTGGCTGTGATTTTGAGTTTGCTCTTCGTCCCTTCCTCTCTTGATGCGCTTTCCTCTCGGTGCCGTGTTCCTCGGGTTTGCCTTGGTGTTGCCTCAGCCCTTTCCTGGTCGGGCTTCAGGGTAAAGCCACAAAGGAACCTTGTTTGTGGTCGTCACTGTTGGGGCTCAGTGAATCTAATTTCATAAAGCTTTGTTTACGTATTAACTAGTAGTTTTCCCCCAGGTAATGTTTGAATTTCAGTGGTTTTCTAGGGATCATTCCTTGATGGTTCTAACCATCCTAACTAACACCTACTGAGCAAGTATTTGCCATTCTCGTACCAGAAGGGAGAGTTTCAGATACAGTAGCAGGTGTAGTAGGGACGATGCAGTGGACCTTCGTACACGCACAGATTCACTTCTCTGGTTACGAGCCTGTGTTTTCTCACATGGAGGACGTTCGGATGGAAAGTGAAGTATGCTTTTATGACTCAAGGATTCTGAATAACTGATTGTAAGTTATATAATTTACGTACATACATTATACATGTATGTATAATTGACACATGTTACCATCTAATTTTGTAACAGCAAACTAGGCGTTGTCTCTAGACAAGTGTTGTAGGAGGATTAGACACTTGCCCCTTCAGGTTTTCCCTGTCTTGTGTTCCAGCATAAATGTAATTTAACTGAACAAAGTTATTATTTTTATAACCAAGTGGCAACTAAACCACCAAATGCCACTTGTTTTGGTTTGCACAGCTTCTGAACAGGTTTCAAGTGCTGTTTACATTTTATTTTATTTTTTGAAGTTTATTTAGTTATGTTGAGAGGGAGAGAAAGGGCACCTGTGTGGCGTGTGCAGGGGAGGGGCAGAGGGGGCGGGAGAGAGAGAATCCCAAGCAGGCTCTGTGTTGTCAGTGCAGAGCCTGACGGGGGCTTGAATCCGCGAACCGTGAGATCATGACCTGCGCCAAAATCAAGAGTTGGACACTTAATTGACTGAGCCACCCAGGCGCCCCAGGAATGTTTACATTTTATTAGTGTAATGACATTTTTAGACATTTTATCTTTAGTACATAATTATAAATGCATGTAATTGCTATCACTAGCTTGATTGCTGAGAACCATTGCAGATTTTACATTAAATAGTAACAAAATTGTTTGCTTCTATGAACTTCTGACTGAGCAAAAATTTTGGAAATAGTTATACACCTATATCACTGGCCAAATGACATGAAAAATTGCTTTTGTGGTGTGTTTTTGGTTTTTGACTTTGCTTTTTTTTTTTTAAGTTTTATTTTTTAGGGAGAGAGTGTGCTAGCGGGGGAGAGGGGCAGAGGAAGGAAGGGAGGGAGGAAGGCAGAGAGAGAGAGAGAGAGGGAGGGAGGGATGGACGGAGGGAGAGAGTCCTAAGCAGAGGAGTCCGACGCTGGGCTTGATCCCACAACCCTGGGATCATGACCTGAACCAAAATCAAGAGTCTGAGGCCTAACCAACCAGCGGAGCCACCCAGGTGCCCCTGTTTTCATTTGTCTTTTTAGTGTGGCTTAGCCTTGTGATGGACATTTAGACATTTCTTTTGGATTTATCTTAGGCTAATACGGCACTTACTCAGATCAATAGTTATTGAGGGCCTGCTGGGTTTTGGCCTGGGCAGAGACTGGACCTACAGACGTGAGATGATGAAGCGGTCTGAGGTCTAAGGAGTTGTGGTGCCATAGCAGAGCCAACAGTCTGGGCCCGAGATTGAATCCTGGCTTTCCCACTCAGTAAATGTGTTCCTCTCTGTCTCTATGTCCAAGGTCACTCATGTGGGAGTTACCTTCTGTGGGCCAGTCACTGTAAGTGCTGAGCACGTAGAACTTCGTGGACGCACGGTTCTTTTCTCAGATAGCTCCTGTTCTAGTATGGAAGATGGACTGAAAAAAAAAATGGCAGTAACATGGTAGGTGCCCTGTTTGGATGGTGGGGACCAAGGACATCTTTATAGACCATCGAGATGAGCCTTTAGATGATAAAGACTTTCCTGGAATTTTCCATGTGGGTAAGGGGGAGAGCGTTCCTGGCAGAGAGCATTATTCATTCAGCAAATATGTATCATCTGGTACCTATTGTAAGTGCAAGAGGCATACTTGTCAGGAGAACCTTTTCTGCAGGGCAAGGAGAGTGCACAACTAAACAGAGTGTAACAAGCTCCGGTCTGTAAGGCCAGAGTAACTGCTTTCCTAGATTCCTCATCAGCAAAGTTTAACTGAACCCATTTTAGGAAATGCTTATTCTGAATTCGGAAGAATTTGTAGGAAATAGACGGAGAAAAAAGGTAGCACACTTATTTTAAAATAATTCAGTCTGAAAAAACTACTCATTCTGGTTGAATTCTCATGCATGCCTGTGCCCATCTAAGCACACCTGTGACCTGCAGATCGCCTTGTTCCTCCGCACTCACTGCTCTGTCCTGAAGGAGGCTTCCAGGTCATGCTTGTGTTCTCGGCCTCGGCTTGACCACGCGGCTGGCTTTGGCTAGTGACACAAGCCACTCTGAGCCCACGCTTTAAGTCCCACATCCCAGGCTGGGGCTAATTCTTTGAACTTCGATACTGGAATGAAGACTACTGCAACAGCCCCAGCTACCCACACACTGATATGTTATGAGACGGAGAAGTGAAACTTTGTTGTTGTAAGCCGCTGAGATGGCGTGTTCGTTTGTTTTCCCGGCATAACGTGGTGACTGAACTATTGTGCATGTTTGTGTGTGTGTCCTTGTGTGTCTGGAGGCCACTTTCTTACATGCCTTGTTAGGAATGTTCCCCATGAAACAGTATGATGAAGTCTGCCGTTCGGCATGACCTCCCTGGTAGCAGACTGTGGAGTGTAGGGAGGGCAGGCTTGGAGGCGGGAGACCTGCAGGTTATCTGGCCCTTGTTTTTTGCGAGATAGAGCCCGAACTAAGGCTGCACAGCTCACATGGAAGGAGGGAATGAGAGTGCAGGGAGAAATGCCGGGATTTGGAGGGTGATGAGGAGATTGAGCGAAAAGAAAGTCCAGGCTAATCCCAGGTCTGAACTTGGCTACCTACACGGATGGCAGTACCCTTAACCAGAATTAAAAAAAAAAAAAAAAAAAAAAAAAAAACAAACATGTGGTAGATTAGATCTGGGCGGGAAAGAAGAAGTTGTCTTTGAGAGCGTTTGAATTTGAGGTACTTGTGAATTTCCAGGTAGAAGTTTCCTGCCTGGACCCCTAAAGAGCTGTGGCCGCAGGGGATGAGGGCAACGGTGGTGGTGGGTGGGATGGAGGGAGCCACGGCAGAGATGACACTGTTGAAGACGGTTGTTGTTAAATGGAGAGCGGCGGTGGCGGAGGGAGGTGGTGAAGCGCAGGGAAGAGTGTTCCTGGAAGGCTGCTACTCCAGAGAAGTGTGGCCCCCGGAGGGGGAGAAGGGCCCCAGAGAGAGCACTACCTGCTGAGCCTTCTCCTCCGCGATCTGATGCCTCCCTCCCGGCTCAGTCCAGCCCTGCCATTCTGGGTTTGCAGCCTGAATGCCGTACTGAACTGCTTTTCTTGAGATAGCCCTGATTTCCTAATTGCCAGAATCCGTTGGCCATTGTAGGGCCACAAAAAGGCTTCGTCTTCTTCTTTGTGATGGTGTTAGTCTATTTCTGTTCTTTTGTGATCTCCCTCGGTTGACTCCGTTTTGCTCATGTCTCTTGGCAGTGTAAGTATTTTCATATTGGAGCCCGTCCTCTACTTTTAACGTTTTCAAGTCAAAAAGGCCCGTGTTTAAGTATGGCACCATTTTGAGACCAAGGGGGCAAAGTGATACTGACTAGCTACGTGTTATCGACTTCGAGCTGTGCACACTCATTTCCACACTAAACACTTTGGCTGGTGTTCCTGGGTCACAGGATCCTCTGCAAGAGGGAATTAATGGAGGGCTGATTTCCTGGTAGCCGCTTCCCACGCGTTCTCTTCTCCTTTCCCTTTTCCAGGAGGGGATTGTACATGCTCGGTCTCCTCTCACTGTGTTGATGTGTGATGGCTGTCATCACAGGATCTGGAGTGTGGGTTTTCTAGACCAGGCAGTCAAGGGGGTGGCTTGCCTGTGCCAAAGTCTAGCGTTGCTTTCGAGTTTTAGGCTGGCAGTCAGTGAAAATTCCTCAGGAAGTGCTGACTCAGGCTGGTTTTCAGTCCTCCGCTTTGGTCATCTTTGGGAATGTTTTCACACACACAAACATTGCACATCTACCATTATCTATAAATAAAAGTCTAAAAAACAAAGTAAAAACTGTGTTTGATTTTGCTGGCCAATCTTAGGAACTGGGGAAATGGAACAGATAATGAATAGCAGCACAGGAGCAGAAAGGGAGATCAACAGAATTCTGGGGAATCCAGCAGCAGTCAGTGCACTTGGGAAGCTGGCTTGGAGCTCAGATTTGCCCAACAGCTCCAGCGTTCTCTCAGACACGTCTGTAAGAAAATATCAGCCCCCCTCGTCATAACCTTTTGATTGATCTTTTTGCTTCCAGTCCATTCTGTGCTCAGATGTCCAAGTAGTTTTCCCCAAACCCCTGCACCTCTGGGATTCCAGGTTGCCCAAGTGGTGTCGTAGCAGTTTCTGACCTCTCCTCCCTACTGATCTGGGAAGACGCACTTGCTATGGGGCAATCTACATAAAGCCAAGGACGTGATGAATTTACGCTAGGAATTCGGTAGCGAGTGTGAGAGAGCCATTTTACTCCCAAGGTTGAAGAATGAGTCATTAACACCAGAGAACGTTGTCAAGCACTTGGGCTCTTGGGAAACAGTGAGGGATAGATATGTACTCCGCTGTCAGCTTACATCGTCTAACTTTAAGCACGAACGTGAAATTCTAGAACATGTTCATTGCTCTTTATCCTAAGGGTCTTCCACCTAAGGTGGACTTCACCAGACCCCCTCCTGGCCAGGTCACCACTGGCCTTCATGCTGCCAAGCCGAGTCATGGTTGCATAAGCCGCTGTGACACTGACACGTCGTCCGTGAGCTCTTTCCTTCGCTTGGCCCCCAGGTCTGGCCTGCTTTGCTTTGCCGAGTGATGGAGACGCCAGGGTTTGGCCCAGGTGCCTCCTCTCTTCTCCCCACTTAGCTTGCTCGGTGGAATTTTCCCTTCTCGGGATTTTGAGTGCTGAATGGCCCACGCTCATATCCCTAGGGTTAGGCATCGCCCTGAACTTAACCATGCCCCAAACGGAACTCGGATTCCCTGCTGGCCCACTCACATCTGCTCTTAGAGCCTTCCCCAGCTTCGTAAGCATCCAGCGAGTCCATTTATCTGTTGCTATGCCCACGACCTGGCAGTCATTCTTGATTCCTTTCTTTCTCTCAGACCTCGTGTTGAATCTGTCCGCAAATTCTGGCAGCTCTCCTTTCAGAACATTTTCATAATCTAACCGCTTCTTGAAGCCTCTGCTTGTCGCTGCTGGCCCAGCCCCAAGCTGCCCTCCTCTGTCTAGACTCTTCCAGTGCCCTTTTACCTACTCTTTTTTCTTCTTCTTTTCCCTATCTGCCTTTGCCCTCTTGCAGTCTGTTTTCCTATACGGAGATATACTTCTAAACCTTAAGTAACGTAATTTTTCTGCTCAGACTCTCAAATGGCTTTTGCATTACTCGAAGCGTACCTTGACCAACAAAGCCCAGTATGAGGCCGTTTCCCCCTTCTCATTCTGCCCTCGCCATTGTGGTCTTGTTATTTATTTCTTAGACATGCCAGCTGGGCTGCTGTCTTGGGGCGTCTGTGCTTGTTCCCTCTCCCCGGAGTGCTCTTTGCCTAGGGTCAGGGCTTGATCAAGTGTCCCCTCTTCGTTACATCCCCCAGGGGCTTGGGGTCCCTGTGCCCTGTGTGGTTCTTATGTGCCACCTTCTGGCATTACCGTGTGTTCGCTCCCGCTGAATTCTGACTTCCTGACGACAGGGACTACTTTAGTTTTCTCCTCATTCTTTCCCCCTTGCCTGGAATTCAGAAGAGGAGAAGGGGATGATGATGATAACGATAATTTAACTGGAAGTAAGGATGTTCTATCTCATAGGCTCGATTTCTTCTGAGTCTTCAAGTTTTCGTTTCTTCTAAAAAAATTTACTCTAAGTTGTTATTCCCGCATTACTGAATGTCTACATCTATTTATTTATTTATTTATTAAATGGGTAGTTTTTACATTTTAGATGCAGTTCAAAAGCCTGACTATGAAATGAGCTTTATCTTTGAACCGATTCGTGTCCCAGCTTTGGAAATTCTGAACCGTGGTGTTGATTTTTGTTTTTTCCTCCCTTGTGGACAATTGTCTCCCTTCCCCTTCCTTCCATTCCTTGAGATTTATTACTGGAAAAATGTGGAGAACCTTTGTCCTAAAGAACTCCGACTGGTTCCAAGTAGACCCGTGGTTCCACTACGGCTGCCTCTGGGGACAGTTCTTTTATTGTGGGAACAGCACCTTGGGAAACACGGGCTTCTCCCTGGGCAGCAAGTTTTCCGAGTGCCTCCTTGAGTTGGGGACGTATACTCGCCTCACAGTGACCTTGGTGCTACAGCCAGCCAGTCTGTTATTTCATTTAATTCCCAGATCAGCAGGGACGTTCTGTCATTTTTCTTTCAGTTGAATTGAGGCTCAGACATTTTAAGAACCTAATCGTTAGAGACACAGCCAAAGGGCTTCTCTGCCTTTCCTTCTTACTTTCTGCCTTTCCAGAGGTAACCACTAACTTGAAGCTGTGGATGAGAATTCATTTATGTGAACTGTTCTGTAGTATTCCACTGTCCATATGAGCCATGGTTTACTTATCTCTACTCCTGCCTAGAGATGATCAGGTTATTTATATTTTTCTATTGTTATAAATGTAGATTTAATAAACACCCTTGTCCATGTTTCCTTCTGCGCTAATCAACATTTTTAGCATGGATGCCTACTCATTTCTTGGTCATAGGCCGTGCAGAAATTCTAATTTACCAGGCCTGGCAAATTGATCTATGAGATGGTTATATCAATTTACATTCCAAACTTTAGAATTTCCTACATTCGCAGTATATTCAGATTTTCTTTTTTTTTTTTTTATACAACCTGGAATATATGAAATAATTATTGCTTATAGTAGGCTGATTTCAGTGAACAGATGTGTTTTCTTATGTTTATGGTCATTCTGATTTTCTCTTTGAATTGCCTCTTTATATATTTTATTTTTTTTTCCAGTGAGCTATTTGTCTTTTTCATGTTGACTTATAGAAGTTCTTTGAAAAATTTGAATCCTAATTTTTCATAATTTATATATTTTAGAAATACGTTTATGATTTCTCATATTTTACAGTGTCTTCTGCACATAGATATAAAAATTTTTGAAATGTAGTTGGGTTATCTTTTTTTTAAGTTTTATACTTTTTCTTGTTTGATGCCTATATCCCATGTTTTATTCTGAAAATTTTACAGTTTGGCTTTTTACGTTTAGAGATTTAGTCTGCTGGAATCTCTTTGGGATGTGGTAGCACACCTCCTCCTTCCTGCAGGTGGCTGGTGCCCCCCACTGGGTCATTCAGGAGTTCACCCCCCTACACCTGCTTTTCTGGCCTGCCTGCTTGGATTTTTCTTTTTTATAAACTCGGCAGTCTATTTAAGAGGAAGCGTGTTTTGCATTATTTATCGTATAATGTCACGGTTCCTGAATGTTTAGTGTCCCATATTGCTAGAACTGGGAAGTGCACAGGCTAATTTTTATACAGTAGGGTAAGAGGCAGTGTTGCTTCCTGGTTAAACAGGTATGGGCTCTTGTTTCAAAATTGCCTAAGTAGAAATCCCCGCCACCAGTATTAGCTGCCATCATGGTCAGGCGACTTGGTCTAGGACTCAGGTCCTCATTTGCGAGACAGGAAGGTAATAGTACGGGCCTCATAGAATCGAGGTCGCCAGGGCGCGAAGAGCACTTGGCCCCGTGTTTGGGGCAAGGTCTGCACTTCCATTCAGGACGAATGAGAAGTCTTAGGATGAATACCTAGAGATGTTAAATGCTCTTTACGTTTGTATTGTATTACCATCCTTAGGATGAATACCTAGAGATGTTAAATGCTCTTTACGTTTGTATTGTATTACCATCGTTATTACTTGAGTTTTGTTTTTTTCCCCTTTTTTGTTTGCTGTAGCGGAACATCCTCCTTGTTCATCTCAGGACAGAAATTTAGATCCACCTGCTAATCTTTGTTGTATCAGTTGGTGTTATTTGTAGGAGAGAGGTTTCCGATGACGCGCTTAGGTTTGATACTGTATGTTTTAGGTTCACTCTGCGTTGCATGTCTTAAATTGCAAAAAAATTTCTTATTTGTCGCTGTTTCTTACCGTGTGTGCAGTGACATCTGGACACAGTAGCATCGTCTTGAAAAATCTTCTTAAGATTCTTCTTGAGATTTTGTGAAAAGTGTAACTTCATAAAAACACAGTCAGTGATTCTTAGGTTTTTATTTCATGGAACCTAACACCATATTTTTTTTTTTTTTATCTTTTGTTTTTGAGTTCATGCTTATGACATTCCATTAATTACCTCAGGAATTTATTCCAGAATGTCCTTTTTATAATCCCTGTATGTATGTGTGTGTTAGCCTGGGGTGTATGTTAAACAGTGTGGCCGGACGAGTCTAGAATAAGAGGTGAAAGTGTTCTAGCAAGCAGAATATTTCAGTAATGTTTTTTTTTAATTAAAAAAATTTTTTTTAAATGTTTTATTTATTTTTGAGACAGGGAGAGAGCAGAGCATGAGCAGGGGAGGGGCAGAGAGAGAGGGAGACACAGAATCTGAAGCAGATTCCAGGCTCCGAGCTGTCAGCACAGAGCCCAACACGGGGCTCAAACTCAAAGACCGTGAGATCATGACCTGAGATCGTGACCTGAGCCGAAGCCGAAGTCGGACGCTTCACTGGCTGAGCCCCCCAGGCGCCCCATCAGTAATGTTAAATGAGAATCTCTTCAGTGATCGCTTCTCTTTATGATAATTCTCTTTTGTAGTTATGTTAAGAAAACTTCTCAATTGAACGGTGAACTGTTACATGTTACTTTGTCCCTACTAGAGATTCTATGCTCCTTTTGTAAATTAGTGCTGCTAAAAATCCTCCTCAAAAACAGGAGTGCTTTTCAAAGTCCCTGGGCTGATTTATGCACCTTACCTTTTTGTTTTTCTCTTGCCTGGTACTAAGTGACATTCCAGTCTGCTGGGGTCATTTGGTAATTCAAAGAGCGAAACAGGAAGTAAAGTCAGGAGGTGCTGGTTGGCACCAGATACGCGGTTCAAGATGTTCATGATTCCAAGGGAGAGAATGCCAGGTATGTGCATCAAAAGAAAGTATTTTGTTTATAAAATCCCAGCTATAGGGCGGTAATAATTCATGTCCCTACTGTTGCACCCTCTGTCCGCAAGTTATTTTGTTTCTGATTTGTTCTTTTCACCTCGTCCCATCCCCTCTGAAATGTCTTGTGTAATTCGTGAAAGGTTTTAAGATACAGAGGACTCAAACTAACAGCCTGTGTTTTAAAGTTGTATTGCACATGTGCTTGCTAAGACAGTAAGTTGCACGAAGTTTGTTTTTTTAATCAAATAGGTTGAATAATGTGAATTCAGTTTTTATTCTACCTTGCTGCTGTAGTGAAAAGATACAGATGGAAGCATTTTGATTATAGGAAGCTTCTTTGAATCAGTCACCAGAGTATTTATTTTGCTTTGATGAGAAAATTACCATAAATACCGTAAATGATAGTCTACCAATTTGGGCATACAGTTTGCATGGTGCGTTACCCTAGTTCAAACTCAGAAATTCCTTTTTCACATTTCACCTACTTAAAAAAAAGGATCTCCATGCAGATTTAGGAAGCAGGATATTAAAACAAGTTTTCTTATTTTATATTGTTGGATTTTCTTTTTTGATAGGATAATATCCAGGCAGACTTCAAGAACATGGTTATTTTCTTTGAATAAGAAGACGTTACAAAATTTCACGTATGTTGATTTGGTTGCAGTCAGATGGTTGGAAATGATTTGAACTTTTGGATATTGAATTTCCAAAACAATTATAAATGTTGTAAAGTGTGATTTTTTTTTTTTTTTGTATACAGCTTGATATTTTGCATTTTTCCAATACTTTTTGGAAATATGTGCTCAGTTTTTTGCTTTTTTTGTTTGTTTATCTGTTTTTGTTTTCTGCTAGAGATGGGGCTGTGTACCTTGCAAACTAATTCTCATTTGATAGGAGCACTTGAGAATGTGTACATGGGGAGTGACCTGTATTGCCCAGTCCTTACTTAACGGCAGGTGCTTTTATATACCATTGATGTGCAGTAACCACAAAACCCTCTGGAGGAGAGGAGCCTCTCCGTTTTGCAGACAGGAAGCGAGAGAACTCCGGCATCTTGCACAGAGCCACATGAGCTTTAGGTGAAAATACTGGAGCTTTAACTAATATCTGGCCATCTCCAAGGCCCTGCCTCACTTTGTCTCTTTCCTCCGCACACTTGCCGCTTGCTCAGTGTAAGCAACAGATGCTTGGCCTCTGATGTTCATTCATTATCTATTTATGGAATCGGCTTCCTTGAGTTTTTTCTAGAGCATCTGTATTTTTATGAAAATAGGTTTATTTTATAGTTAATATGTAATTGTAATTTATTTTTATATTAAACATTTTTAGTAAGAAAGTCTAATAGATGAGACTCATTTATATTCCTCCCCCAGACTTAAGAATTTTCAACATTTGTTGTTCTCAATTCATTAGTTTTTGTTGTTGTTTTAGCTTGAACTATTTTAGAGAAAATCCAGAAAGGTGGCATGTTATTTTTCCTCTGCCTCAGTGTGCACCTCAGAAAACCTAGCCATGATGCAGTGATCCTGTCTGCCAAGTTAACCATAATTCCTTCCTGTTTTCTAATATCTAGCCCGTATTCACATTTCCTGTCTCTCTGAAAAACGTGTTTTTACAGTTAATTTATCCGAATCAGCATCCAGACAAGGTCCACACGTTGTCTAGTTGCCTTGTGTCTCTTTTAATCCAGAGCATCCTCACCCCTCTCCAACCTGCCTCTTGTCTCGTGTCACAGACCTGCTGGAAAAAGACTGGCTTAATTTCCCTTTAGAATATCTCCATTCTGGACTTGCCTTTTTGTTTCCAGGGATTGCAGTGGTATTTGATTTCTCTCCGTAGCGTGAAAGCCCTGATGGGCTTCAGGTCCCACTATTGGATACGAATGCTTGGCAACTGGTGCTGTTTGTGGATCTGGCATCACACTGGGTGCCCAGCAGGAGGTGAAGTTGGGAAGCCTGAATTTCCTACCAGCCTGCACATGCTGGTTTCATCATTGTAGGTCTTGGCTTAATCAAGCGGTGGTTACAGAATACTGGCTTTCTGATTCCATCATTTCTGTCACATCGATTGGCTGAAATTTTTCTTTAACAAAGAGGAACAGGGGCGCCTGGGTGGCGCAGTCGGTTAGGCGTCCGACTTCAGCCGGGTCACGATCTCGCGGTCCGCGAGTTCGAGCCCCGCGTCGGGCTCTGGGCTGATGGCTCAGAGCCTGGAGCCTGTTTCCGATTCTGTGTCTCCCTCTCTCTCTGCCCCTCCCCCGTTCATGCTCTGTCTCTCTCTGTCCCAAAAATAAATAAACGTTGAAAAAAAAATAAATAAAATAACAAAGAGGAACAAATTTTCTGTGTCTGAGTTAAGGAAAGCAGGACAGTTGGTGAGTTCTTTTACTTTAGTTGCTTATTTTCAGGCTAAGAAGTTGGTTCCCTAGTTACTTGCAGTGGTGAGAGTGATTTTGATTTTGTTTTTGGCTTTCTTGTTGTTCTTTACTTTCATTATGAATGTGAGGATTTTTTTCATTTTTTTTAATAAGCTTTTTATGTTAATTCCAGTATAGTTAACATACAGTGTTCTATTAGTTTCAGGTGCACAATATAGTGATTCAGCAGTTCTATACATCACTCAGTGCTTATGTTTTTTGTTTAATTTTTTTTTTCGAGAGGCACAGAGCATGAGTGGGGGAGGAACAGAGAGAGAGAGAGAGAGAGAGAGAGAGAGAGAGAGTCTGAAGCAGGCTCCAGGCTCCGAGCCGTCAGCCCAGAGACCGATGCGGGGCTCAAACTCACGGACCGCGAGATCGTGACCTTAGCTGAAGTCAGACGCTTAACCAACTGAGCCACCCAGATGCCCCTCAATGTTTATCTTAAGTATATATATATATATTTTAAAGATTTTACTTTTTTTTTTAATGTAATCTCAACACCAATTTGGGGCGTAAACTCACAACCTTGAGACCCACAGTCGTGTGCTGCACTAACTGAGCCACCCAGGCGCCGCGACGCGCCTTGATAAGTATACTCTTTAGTCCCCATCACTTACTTTACCCATCCCTCCACCCACCTTTCCTCTGTGTTTCCGGCACTGTGTTCCCTAGAGTTAAGAGTTTGATTGTTGTTTTTTTCTCTCTCTCTTTTTTCCTTCGTTCATCTGTTTTGTTTCTTCAATTCAGCATGTAAGTGGAATCATACGATATCTGTCTTTCTCTGCCTTATTTCACTTAGCATCACACACTGTGGCTGCATCCACGTTGTTGCAGATGGCAAGATTTCGTTCTGTCTCGTGGCTGATGCTCCGTCGTACACACCCCACATCTTGACGCGTTCGTCCGTCACTGGACACGTGGGCTCTTTCCATCCTTTGGCTCTTGTCTGATGCTCCTCAAACACCGGGGTGCACGTGTGAGGACTTGTGTGTTGTGTTCCAGTCCGTCGACGTCATTATTCTTGCTGGTGCTCAGTTTTCCCCAGACTTGGCAGGTGTACCTTTCGGTTGGCTTGAGGGTTTTTTTTGAATGAGCCAGTTCATTTTTGAGAACTTCCTTTTTCTGGCAAAACGAGATGTCCCAAACTGTTCTTGTCAGTTTCGGACTGGTATGTAGGTTCAGCCGTTCCTCCAAGGAGCCCTGTCCCCTTTTAGTGGAGAGTAACATTTAGAGATCACAGTCTAAGTGCTAGAAATGCTTCTTTTTTACCACTTGTCTTTTGCTTCATGGCCTTTGTAGTGGAAAGAGCTAGGAGATATTTATTCTTTGTGGGAAAAAATATCTATGAATTTTTTCTCACATTTCCAATTCATATTTGGCCTGATAGGGTTTTTACTTAATTTCTTCACTTTAAAAAATTATTTTCAAGTGTTTATTTATTTATTTGGAGGGAAAGAGAGAATCCCAAGCAGGCTCTGCACTAACGCGGGGCTCGATCTCACGTACTGTGAGATTATGACCAGAGCCGAAATCAAGGCGCCTGTGATTTAAAAACAAATTTTAATCTTCTTTCTCTTATGTTGAAAATCTTGTTTTATAACTGTATTGACATAATTGTTTGCTTTATTGTCATATAGTTAACTATATTATACATAATGCCAATATTACTGCTAATAATAAAATTAATATTTCTTTGTAAGATATTTGTCCTTAGACTCCGCTAGGAGTATAAAGTCAAAACATCACTTGAAAATGGTATTTTTATGTGTGGTGATGTAACCAACCTGATACATTGTTAGACAATTAATTTCAGTTTGGTTTAAATTTTTAGTGATTATTTGTGTTAAAATTTAATTTTTTTTTTTTCAACGTTTATTTATTTTTGGGACAGAGAGAGACAGAGCATGAACGGGGGAGGGGCAGAGAGAGAGGGAGACACAGAATCGGAAGCAGGCTCCAGGCTCTGAGCCATCAGCCCAGAGCCCGACGCGGGGCTCGAACTCACGGACCGCGAGATCGTGACCTGGCTGAAGTCGGACACTTAACCGACTGCGCCACCCAGGCGCCCAAAATTTAATTTTTATGATTTAAAATTATCACATGGTTCCAAAGTTGAAACTGTGGCATCAGTTGCATTTAGAAAAGCTTTGCTTCCATCTTTCTGACATTCTGGGTTATCCGCTCAAGGAAGGTTTCCTTCTGTAGGTGTGGTCGGGTGCAGTCTCCACCTGACTGCGCCTGTCGTCGCCTGTGAAGAGCTCCCTCCCTCCTTTATTGCCGAATGTGTGAGCACCGGGGTTGATTCAGCCTGTGCCCTTTGCTGGAGCCTTCCCTGACTTGTGCTACAGTGAATGCTTTGCGTGCAGCAGCTCACGTTTTTGCCAGCTTCTCTGTGGATAGATTCACAGAAGTGGGACTGCTCTGGTAGAAGGCACATGTCGATTTGATTTTACCAAATACTGCCAAATTCTGCTCCTTTTCTTGCCAGCACCCGAAATAGAGTATGTTGTCAGACTTGCAGATTTTTACCAGTTAGGTTGTTGAAAAATGGCATCTTACTATTGTCTTACTTTGAAGTCATTTTATCATTGGCGAGGTAGTTCATCCTTTTTTATATTTGAGTCATGTTTACCTCTTTTCTGAGCTGTCTGGTGTCTTTTTCTCTTTTTCTTTCTTTTTTTTTTTTTTTTTTTTTTTACGTTTTATTTTTATTTTTGGGACAGAGAGAGACAGAGCACGAACGGGGGAGGGGCAGAGAGAGAGGGAGACACAGAATCGGAAACAGGCTCCAGGCTCCGAGCCATCCGCCCAGAGCCTGACGCGGGGCTCGAACTCACGGACCGCGAGATCGTGACCTGGCTGAAGTCGGACGCTTAACCGACTGCGCCACCCAGGCGCCCCCTCTTTTTCTTTCTTTTGGCACATTCCTCAGTGAGTTCTTGGTGGTGGTCTTCTCAAATTTTAGGAACTCCGTTATGTTTTATTTTGGGGGGAGCAAGGAACGGTTTATTCTCAGAGGATGAGGCCCTCAGCCTCGGTAGCAGAGGCCCCCCCCACCCCAGACCCCACCTCTTGGTGTGGCAGCTGCAGGAGGGCCGGGCCAGGGGCCAGTGTGACCGCAGAGTGGCAGCCCCAGAAGCAGCAGCGGCCCCGTAAGGACGGAGCGGCGGCGTTGGGCCGGCTGACTCCGTTGCTCCGTGGATGGTGCTCGGGGGCAGCTGGGGCGGGGGGCTGGCTGGGAGGTGGGGGGCCTCTGGGGTGGTTCATTCGGCTGGGAAGCTGCTTCTCGGAATGTCACCTGGAAGCCGGTCCGTGCCAGGTGGGAGCTTCTCCCCAGTGGGCGCTGCAGCCTGGGCGCGCCCGCGGGGCCCGGGGTCCCCGCTGGAGAACAGCACCCCGGGCGGGTCTTGCTTGTCGGCAGAGTGAGGAGGGCACCCCAGCCCCGGGAACTCTTTATGTGTTAGAAAGCTGTTTTTCTGCCCTGTTCGCTGGAGAGGTTTTTCCCCCCCCGTGTGTCACTTGTCTTTAGACTTTACCTGTCGTGTGCTTTTTTTGATCTCCAAATGGAAGTTTATGTAGTCAAATTTGTTACTGTTTCTTCAGTTGCTATATGATATATTTTTAATATATAATTTTTAATATATAATTTTTAAAATACGGATCTCCATAAAGATGTTTGTTTATTACACAGTAAAAATTGAAGAAGGCCACATGTAACCTGGATGTGTGGACACTGTAGAAAGGTTGAACTTAACAGCCGCTCCTAGAGATGTTCTTGGTGTTGTTCTTCTCAAAACGTGACTGCGGCCAGACTGCGAGGGAAACCGCCTGGGGGTCAGGAAGCCGTGGAATCCGCTCATAGGACCCAGCACGGCTCAGTAGATAGGGTGGTGGCATTTTGTGTGTGGGCACATGTGTGAGAGAGGGAGTGGGGTTCCCAGGTGTGTAGGTCAAGGAACTGCATTAGCCACGATGTATCTGGACTTTATCAGAGAAGTCAGCAACGTCTTTCATCATGTTCTTGTGTTTGCGCGCTGGGTCTAGGTGCGATTAGATGAACGAGGAAGCAGTTGTACTCAAAGGGTGTTTGACAGATTAGCACCAAGCTGGAGAAATGTTATCAGGTGGTAACTGACATGCAGATGACTCAAGAATTTAAATTTTACTGGAACCTCATGTGAATCAACAATATTAGGTGGAGGCCAAAGAACTAAGGCAATCTTAGGGTGCATTAATTACAGGTATAGTATTAGAGATAGCGGTGTGCTTCCAGTTGACCAGAACTACACGTGTGGAGTTCTGTGATCGGTTCTGAAAATATCGTCAGGCCGGGTGGATAGAACACCAGTGTGTTCAAGAGCGAAGGGAACAAAATGGTAAGTAGATGGGGAATTTTGTCACAGAAAGAGAAGAACTGGAGGAACTAGAATGCTCGCTCTAAGCGCATAGTTCTCCGCAGGGACAGCTCTGTTCCCTGAGGATGGATGCAGGTGTCCGGAGACATTTTGGTTTTCACAGCTGGGTGGGTGCTGCTGGCATGGGCGTGTGCGGGCAGGGACCCCGGGACGTCTCAGGCATCATCCACGCACTCCGTGCAGTTCCCGCAACAGTTACCTAGTCCAAGATGTCATAGAGCTGAGGTCAGGAAATCCTTTTTCAGACTAACCCGGTTTGACTGCGACCCGTAGTAAGGAAAGAACTGCGTTTTACCTCGTAGCCCAGGGCACACACAAGAGGAGCTGGAGTTAAAATTTCATGAGCCAGCGCGTGCCCCATTTCCTGACCTGGAGCGCATCGTACTCCGTAGAAATCGGTTCAACTGTGTGCCATGCCGTTAACCAATGGGAAAAAATGATCAGTCATAAGCCATGGTTTGAGTATAGGCCTAAATGATACCAGAGAATGAAACTAAGCCCAACTGGTAAAGCGGTGTGTGATGAATCGCGCTTTTGTGCAAGACAGCACTTTCCTGCTGTTGAGCCGCGGAGAGAGAGAACATACTGCGTGACTAGGGAGTTCACCAGCACTGGGGTTGTTACAGGGGTTCTCGGAACGTGAGATCTGTGAATAGGTATCATGGGGTCTTAGAACTTGGATGAGAAGATAATTGCATCTTCACTTTCAGTAAATAAGTTTTTATTAAGCTCTAACTGAAATGCAGCGTTTTCTTCATTTAGGAGTTTTCTACTCATAATCTACTTCAAAATTAGAGTTATATGAATCAATTCTAGAACTCATTTAATATGTTAATAAATAAGCACTAATTTTTACTATATGATAGTTTTTAAAAATTATTTTAATAATTGAGTTTTCATGCAGTTGTTTCCTTTGTAATCTTTTGGATGCATTTACAGTGTTTATTCTGAGAGCAAATTGAGGGCCTTTACTAGACTTCCAAAGGATCTTTGGCAAAATTGGTCATAGCCTCTGCACTAGATAGGTGGCTTTTGGGGTTGTTTTATATATCTGTTATTTGTCAAATGTATTTGAAGATTACAGTAGAAATAGACATAATCTTTGCCAATGAATATGATAATTGCTCTTTTGTCATATGGGTTAATATATTCTTTAATTGATCTTCTTTCAGATCCCCAATATATGTATGTGTGGTAGCTATTCAGATAGAGATTTACAAATTTTAAGAGCACCATAGGGGAAACTTTCACTTTTTAATCCCCCTCCCCCCAGTGCTGACTTAGGAGCTGGGTAGAGATTGCTAGCAGCAGAACCCAAGTGTAACTTGCCATGAAAGTTGCCAGTTAGGGCTCACCAACGTTTAGCCACTTCCAGCAGGTATTTGCTAAGTAGACGCTGTTGGCAGGTATAACGGAGGCATTTAAAAAAGATGTTGGCGTACTGGTTTCACAGCAGGCTGTGTGTCCTGGCAGGGAATTGTTTTATTTTTAATGTTTAAAGGTGTTTGTGCACTGGATGGAGTTTTAAGAGTTTATAAAAGGGGAGATGTGTGTGTGTCCGGGGGTGGGGCGGTACAGGTGTTTTGGTCCAGAAAACTTGCTTTTCATCTAGAAGATGACTTTTCCCCCATTTCAATAAACTTGGTCTTTGTTTTTTTAAGTTTATTTATTTTGAGAGAGTGAGCGAGAGGGGAAGGGGCGGGGGCGGGGGGGACCTAGGATCCGAAGCAGGCTCTGCTGATAGCACAGACCCCGACGTGGGCCTCAAACTCTCGAACTGCGAGATCATGACTTCAGCCACCCAGGCGCCCCTGAACTTGGTCTTTGTTAACTTTGGTGAACTAGCATCAAGACGTTCGAAGTAGTAGGCTCCCAGTGAACAGGTGTACAGTGTGATTGTTGGAGACCACACCTTCATTTTCAGACGAAAGGATATTGGATGGAATCATTACAGAAACCAAATGCGTACATGCAGGGGAAGAGGAGACTCGGCTTTCCTGGATGAGGACTGCTGGTTCCGAGAGCGGTTGCTCTCGCGTGACTGCCAGTTCACGTTCCCGCCCACAAAGTGACAGTGCCCTGTGGAAGTCCTTTCTCACAGAAGAGGAAACAGACTTGGGAACGTTGAGCCACCTCCTGGTAGAGATGCGATCTGAATTCAGCCTGAGTGAAGAGAGGAAACTCTTAATTTGCACTCTGTAGTTATCTGAAAGGTGGTTCAATATAAAACAAACCCATTTACTTCATTTTTACAGAGACCTCTTGAGGTTTGGGAGGGCAGCCACTTACAAGGTGCTATAATTAGTGCTATTAGATTTTTTTTAAAGTAGGCTCCACACCCAACACGGGGCTCGAACTCACAACTCCGAGAGTTGCATGCTCTACGGACTGAGCCAGCCGGGCGCCCCTGATTAGTGCTGTCAGCGGGAAGGGCGGGGAAAAGACCCCTTCGGAATGAACACCGTGGGAAGGAGTAAGGGTGGGCCTGGTGAGGACATTTTACAGCCGTTTCTTTAAGCTTTCCAGAGTAGTGTTTGTTCTGTGAAAGTTTTAGGTAATGAAATGCATGTGGTTTTAAAGAGTATTCTTAAAGTATATTGTTTAAGAAACAGTTTATGTAAGATTCCAAAAACCCGTATTGAAGTATTCTTTCATCTTTTACCTAAGCTGTTAACGTGGAGTCGAAAGGCTGTCGTCCAGGTGATTGTTTCCTGTACTGGTAACAAGAGTGTGCTCTGAGGCGTGGCTGTGTTTTCTTTCTAATGCTTTGCGTGTAGTCGGAGGCGCCAGCATTGGAAAGAAAGCAGTGCGTTCTGTCTGCTCCCTTTTTGCCGCGGGGTTGGATGGTCACCTGTTAGGGTTAGCGTGGCTCGGCTGCAGGCGAGGAGACGGGCCTCACGTAAATGCTGGACACGGTGAGCAGAAAAGTGAATCCGTGTGCCCAGCCTGTTTGGAACAAACGGTTGTGGGTAGCTTGAGCAAGAGGAGATTTGGGGCTGCCCTGGTGAGTTTTTCCTGGTTTGGAGAAGAAGGCCAGTTGATTATCAATTTCATTGATTGAGATACTGGTAAAATATTTAAAAGCAAATCTCCACCTTTAATCCTGTGTTCTTTGCATTGGCTCTCTAGTAACTTAAACCAGCTGTCTCTGGTTTTGGGGGGGGGGGGTTTGTTGTATTGGTTTTTTTGGTCTATTGTTTCCGATAAATACTAAAATTTTGTTTCAGAGTTGTCGTTAAATCCACCCGAAGTAGTGTTTCATTTCCACGGCAGTAATCCTTGTGGATGCTATTTCTCAGGCAGAGGTTTATGCAAAGGTAAATATACACCTTTAGGAAAGAACAAAGAAAGGAAACAGCTGACGTATCTTCCGCCTTTCACGCAGATTGTTGTGGCGAGAGTGCACAGCGCAGGGACCGTGCAGGTTATAGTCACAGGACCTGCCGTCCTACCTGCTCCAAACAGAGGTTTCTTCCTTGAAAACATGCTGCTCGCAAGTAGGCACTTCTTTAGAGAGTGGAGGACCCACAGTAGTGTGTTTTCGTTTTAAATATTGTTGTCTCGGGTAATTTGCATAAAGATTTTTTTTAAGGAAACATTGGTCTTTGTAAAATTGTAACTGTATTAGTCTGCAACATTATCAGAACATGAGTCCAGTGATCGAGACTTGATAGTTATTTCTCACAGGTTTGAAGTTTTGTTCCAGAGCTCTTACCAGTGGAGAACAGACCAACCAAAGCTGGAAGGATCGGATACTGTTACTGGAACTTTTGACTCAAATCTGTTTTTGATTTTACATGTGAAGCATCATATTAGAGACTGAGGGAGGGCCTAGAACCATGGATGAGGTCCCTCAGGAAAGCTACCATTCAAGTGGGACCTCTGACGGCTGGTTCTTTATGGAGTTTACTCCTCAAAACAAGCTTCTTACTTTCAGATTATAATCAAGGAAATTTGAGCTCACGCGTGTCAGATAAGTCGCTCAGATCCAGCTCTTCAGCTGGGATGCCAGCTGTTTTGTGCCCTGAGCCGAACCCCCAGGTGCCCGTCGCCCTGTGCGCTGGGCGGGCTCGTGGGCTCATAGACGAGGTGGAGCCAGGCGCCTGGCGGCGTGGGCTCGTTTCTTCTCTTCACCGTTTCTCCCGGAACTCCTCCTCCTGCGCGTGTCATAAAGGAGAAGAGTCCCGTGTTTCTCCTTCCCGTGGTGGAGTGAGTGTTCAAACTGGCGGGGCTGCAGAGCTTGGGTTTAAAGCTCAGGTTTTCGGGGGCAGCTCCCGGGTAGCTCTGCCCTCAGGGAGCTGTGTGGTTACAGTTTACACACCCTCCCTGTCTGGGGAACCTTCTTTTTTAACCCCTTGATAAGGTATCTCATTCCTGTTTGAGGTATTAAATGCTGAGCTCTTAGTGTTGGGCATTTGGTTGCCCTTAATATACGTTACTATTAGTTGTTAATTTGGTCGTTATATGCAGAAGTCTTAGGTTCAAGAACTTGGTTTTATCAGTTTTCTGGGGTCTGAAAATTCTGTGGACTTAGTCACAGAAGGGAAGCACTGTGCGAAGGGGAGGGCTAGAGGGAGAGCGAGAATTAGGCTCCGTGAGGGGTGTGGACGCAGGGCTCCTGTCTCACCATCTCGTGAACTGGGAGATTATGACTTAGGCCGAAATCAAGAGCTAGATGCTTAACTGAGCCACTAGCCGCCCCTCAGAGTTCATCTCGATTAGCGCTTACCTAGTGAATTTAAAGGTAGTTTTAGTAGGCCACTTTATTTAGGCTTGGTAGAACCTGGAAACTTGTTTCTTTAAAAACATCAACGGAAATACTAGTTCTTTGCAGGTGGAAGTGCTGTTACTTGCTGGATTTTCTGCCCTTGAGTTTACTCTTTTTTTCCATTTACTTCAACGTTTTATGTGCGATCAGTAGCTGAACCACGTTAATAATGGAGACTTGTATTTCCACTTTTTTCCCTATAAACAGTAGTAATCTCTCTATAAGGGATTTTCTTGAGGGTGAGGGACCTCCTCCTCCCCGTGCTCGTCAGTACATCCTTGTTCCCTTTGTGCTCTTGCCCAGTTGGGTGTTCCTTCCCAAATCTTTCATTTCTGGTAGTTGGGAAAGGGGTGCTTCCTGTCTTTGGGATCTGTCGGTTTTAGTCTTGTCACAAATGATGGAAACTATCCTGTTAGCAAAGTGATTGGGTGGGAGGTGAGTTTGCCTGGTGGTCTTGCTTCGTCTATAGAGCAGGAGCCCTTGGAAGAGCTGGATGGCTTTGCCGGCTCCTGTTGGAGCCTGTGGCTGTCGGGTAGAGACGATCTCGGAGTGGTGGCGACTGGAGCGCCAGAACCCTGGGGTAAACACGGGACTCCCGTAATAACGACTTAACATCTGTACAGCTAAGTACAGTCAGTAATTGTTGTTTTCTGACGTCTGAGGAGGTGGTGGACGGGGAGAGTAGACCCAGAAGTGGAAATTGTGGCTTGAGTGGAGAGAGGCCGGGAGCTGAGGAGGACTGGGGCCGCCGAGCAACGGCAGGTGCTTAGCACCACCGGGCACTTGGCGAGGGTGGGCTGTTACGAATACTAACCGGTACTTACACAGACTCACAGTTGAGGACCATCTTTCACGCGCGTGGTTACTTTACAAAGGTGTTGGGGATTGCCAGAATAACACCAGAGACGGAGAAGAGCATTTAAAGAGGATACTGCTCAACATTCTCTGCTGCTTGACCAGGCTGGACAGAGAAGCAGTTTATCATTTGGAGAGACCAAAGCAGGACTGATAGAGCTCCCATTTTGCTAACTCATAAAGCTGTTTTCAGTCTCCCTTCCATAATCATGGCCTTACTTCAACCCAAGGTCTGTGGTTCCATGGCATTCTTTTATTTTTTTTTATTTTTCTTAATTTTTTTTAACACCTGCTCGCTTTCTCTGTATTTTCTCCTGGGGCAGTGGGAAATGGGAAATTAACTACTGCCTAGTGTTCGGACGGGGCCTGAGCGAGTACAGTAAAGCTTCGGGGCTATAAATATGCCTTATTGTCTTGTTTTCTGTTTTAATTTTCATCCAGGTTATATAGTTAACCACATTCTAATATCCCGTAATTGTTATAATTACTAGGTCATAGTTAATTAGTGAAGAATTAAGTGAGCAGGTCGGGAGGACAGAAAAGCTTACTTGTGATGGGCTTGGAGCCCATAGAAAAGCCATCGCCAGGAGTAAAGCTGAGGAGTGACCTGATCTGACTTTTAACAAAATTGTGGGTGGATTCTAGATGTATTTTGAGGGTGGAATGACTTGATGTGCCAGTGTGGAAGGCGAGAAGAGGGAAGAATTGTCAGTGGTGCTGAGGGCAGTGAGGGCAGACGAGGTGGAATGCTGCTTGGAAGTTTGTTTGCAGCTGTGCTTTTCTTGTGTTTGCGGAAACAGTGGGGTACACAGGAGCGCAGGACCTTGCCCCCTTGTATCCCCAGGTCCAGTGTCCCCCAGGTTCTCTGATGTAGTGGTTCAGCCTGTGGGATACGAACCGCTGAGTCTTGGGTTATAGCAGAGGGCCTGGAAGCTGACAGGAGTTTCACTGAAATAACCTGCATTTTAATTGACCAGAAAGGGAAAAGAAATCACGGGAACGGGCATCCTGTAGTTGCACAGCTCCAGCTCCAGACCACGTTACAGTTCTCTTGCTTGTAAGACCCACCGTATTTATCTCGAGAAGTCCGGTTTTGAGAAAAACCGTGTTCAGTTTTGAGAAAAACTGTGTTCATTGATTTTGGGCAGTAGTTCATATGAAAATTAGTTTCGGTTCTGCAAAGGCTAAGAGTTTCCATCTATTCACTTTCATGTTAGAATTGGGGCTAACATTTTTCCTTTGTGGTTTGAGTCGTCCCTTCATTTAGGCTTTATGATTTTGAGGCTGGACGGGACCTCAGGGATTGCTAGGCATGGACTTTGGGGATCTGTGGGTCTGGATTTTAACTGTGATTTGCTGCATAACCGGGCAAGATCCTTAAACTTTGTGTTTCAATGACCGAGTCTTGAAAACAGAGTTTAGTAGTGAATCTGCTAACCCGCGTCCTTCTAAAGACACAGCCAAGTAGTGCGTGTCGGGGTGTGCCTGGCACTGGCTGGAGACTCATTAATATTAGCTGTCGTTGACGTCAGCTGCTCCACGGCCATTGTCGTATACGTGAGACCAGTAAGGCGCAGGTTGTAAATAACTTGTCCCAAGTCACGTGATTCAGTTTGAAGCCTGAACCCTGTCTCTCCGTTTCTGTCTCAGATGTTTGCAGTAATGAAACATCTTTTAAAGATGGCGAATGACTTTTCATTCTAGAAATTGAACCTTATTTTAGAATGTTTTTCCTTTCTGTTTTCCTTTAGGATTTGGAGTTTCATGGCGTAATGAGATTTTATTTTCAAGATAAAGCTGCTGGAAACTTTGCAACAAAATGCATTCGGGTCTCTAGTACGGCCACCACGCAAGACGTGATCGAGACGCTGGCAGAGAAATTCCGCCCTGACATGCGGATGCTGTCGTCCCCCAAGTACTCCCTCTACGAAGTCCACGTCAGCGGAGGTCAGTGTGCACACACGGGGTACTGGCGGGGTAGCCTCTGCTGTGTAGACAACTTCTGAACCACTCCTGTGTGCAGAGCGCATCTCTGTCACAGCATTGCTTTGCCGCTGGCCCTTCTCTTCCTGGGGACGTTGGGGGGTGTTTGTGCGTCTGCGAAACGTTCAGACAGGATCCCGGGAATTAGATTTGGTGGAAGTTAGGATGGATGTATTGTACACTTATTTTCTTCAAAGAACTAGCGTGACGTTTCATCGTTAAAATCGCCAGTGGATCTAGGCGCCCATAACACGTTGATGAAACCGTATGTTACTTGCTTTTGGAGAACTAGTTCACGTAACTTTTTTTTTTTTTTTTTTTTTTTTAACTTTTTAATGTTTGTTTTCGAGAGCGAAAGTGAGCATGAGTCGGGGAGGGGCAGAGAGAGAGAGAGAGAGAGGAAGACACAGAATCAGAAGCAGGCTCCATGCTCTGAGCTGTCAGCACAGAGCCCGACACGGGGCTTGAATCCATGAACGGTGAGATCATGACACTTAACTGACTGAGCCACCCAGGTGCCCCTCCTGTAACTTTTATGTATAGATTATGATACTACAATTTAATCCGGTTAAAATATTATGGGCATGAATCCTCAGTCTTACAAAAATGAGTATTTTTGTAATGTGAGATTGTATATTTTCCTTATTTGGAATACTTAGGGTATCTTGGGGAAACTTATGTAGTCATTTCTCCTTGTTTTAATGTTTGAAATTTTTGAAAATATCCTACATATGAGATGGCAGTTTAAGCTGGACTGATTAGAAATGTAGAAATTTGGGGTGCCTGGGTGGCTCGGTTGAGCATCCGACTCGGTTTTGGCTCAGGTCATGATCTCACAGTTCGTGGGTTCGAGCCCCGTGTTGGGCTCTGCGCTGAGTATGGAGCCTTCTTGGGATTCTCCCCCCCTCCCCCCCGCCCCAACCTCCCTCTCTGACTCTCGTGTGTGTGCTTGCTCACTCTTCAAAAACAAATATTAGAGATGTAGAAATTTATACATTTTTTAATGAGTGCTGCGGAAATATTGAGTCCCCTATAAAATACACTGTGTCTCCTCTCTCTGCCCCTCCCCTGCTCATGCTCTCTCAAAAATAGATGTAAAAAAATTTTTTTAAAAATACAGATTCCAATTAATGCAACAACTAAAGGATTACATATATAGCACAAACCCAATTTAAATACCTGTTAAATTCCATCCAGAAATACTCTTTGAACATGCGTTATTTGTCTTGACTTCAAAATTGCAGCTTTCTTTGTACATTTGAAATAGGGTAAGAATTCTTGTACTGCATGGAATTCAGGTATGACCAAACACTTTTCCCTTGGAGAGTAGGAGATACAGGCCGTATTTGTTTGTTACTCTTTCAACATTATGAGGAGATCCCACTACATAAGCCACACCAAAGCTAGATTTGATGATAGAGGATAACCTTAATTTTGGATGGTTTTTCTGAGGTTGAATTTTTCCTTTAGCTCAGAATCACTATAACTAGGTTGTTGAGAAGAAACTACAACTTTTTCCTTAAAATTTTCTTTAATTAAAAAGTAAACTGTGTTGCGGTAAGGAGGTGAAAACTCGGCAAAGGTACCTGGAGGCGGTCTCCTCTGTACCCGCGGTGAGCGGCGCGCCGGGACCCTGTGGCTCTGGCCATCCGCACCCCTGCACTCGGAGCAGCGGGCTCCCCCTGTGCCCCTGCCACCAGGAGGAGCCCTCTGTCTGCGCTCTGTGCTTTCATGTCCTAGAGCCCTAGGGGCGTCGGGGGCGGGGCTCGTTTCATTGAGTAGTTAGATTCAGACAAGTTATGGACTGTTTATGCGCTAACAACTCGGTACGTGTTTTGAAAATAGTGCACAGAAAATGAAAGGAAAAGTACAATTTCCATTCCATTTTTAATGACCGTTCTTGCCTGATGGGGTTTGTGTGCCTCTGGCCCCTTGGGTGGGGAGCGGGGCCCTCGATCCCTCTCCGGGCAGGTCTGGGGCGCTGCCAGGGGGAGGGACCGTGCGGCCTGTTGTGCACGCGGGCTGCCTGCGGCGGGTGTGACTTGTTCCCCTGAAAACTGAAAAGGCTCCTCAGTGAGTGTGCAGGGAGCCTTGGTGCACGTTTGGAGACCGCCGCTCCCGAGGGCTGAGTTCTGGGCCCAACGCGCACATCCACCACCAGGGAAACTCCACTGTTACCCTTTTTGTGGGTAGGATTCCTTGGTGAACTCAGTTGGAAAATACTTTTCCAAAAATTGTGCTGTTTTAAAACAAACAAACAAAAACCACTGAGGCGGAAAGGTATCTTCAAGTTACAAAGTTGTAGGAGGGACCCTGACTGTACTTCCGTTTCCTGGTTTGCCACACGCACGTTCGAAATGCTCACCCTTGTTTTGTTTTACTTTTATGATTTAGACTTGATCGTTGTTAAAACTAGCTCTCTAAAAAATGCATGTGAAGGATTTTGACGTAGTACAAATCTTGCGACAAGAAAAACTGGGTAATTTTGGTTTGTAGCATCAGTTTCAAACTTCTTGATCCAGTCCCTCATTTATTGCTCTGATTTTTCATCTCTCATTTTTTCAGTTCATAAAACAAATTAGAACTTATTATTTCTGTATTCTTATAATCTGCTTGCGTATAGTACTTACCAAAAGTCTTTATCAGTCTCTGTTTTAAGTCTGTCCTGTTGACTCCTGCTTCCTTGACCACAGTACTTCTTCAGCTGGCCTCTGTCTCCTGTGTTTGCTAAAGACCTCCTTGCAGGCTGCGGTAGGTGGTCCGGGTGAGCGGGCTCTGCAGGAGCCCCTCTGTGGGCCCCGGGACTTATTAGAACTCAAGCGAGAAGGAACACGCTAAACGTAGTGGCACGCTGTCGGAACCGAGGGACGGGACGGTGGCTTCTCTAGGTCACCTGAGGGCTGGGTGGCAAGCGTGGGAGGATCGGAAGGAGCCAGGAGGGGGAGCACCACGGTCACTCGCTCCCGGGCCTGTGAGGAGCTGTCACGGAGGTCAGCGGAACTTTGTGTCCTCTTAACGTTACTCTCTTAGCCTCCAGCTGCATAGGAGATGGTTTACAGAGGGAGGCTTCGCGGAGCCCTCTATTTTCTTCTAGTTCGTGTGCATTTCTTTTTTCCCAACTGGATTCTAAATGTTGTAAGGAAATTATCCCTGGTCAGTGTTTGGCATTGGGTACGTGGTGGTATGTGTTCTAGTACCAACACGATAGTAGATCATTAAAACTCCCACTTGCTATTTTGGAGTACATTTCAGCCTGTTAGTACTGGTGGTGATAAGGGATTTTATGTCGAGGAAATGAAACGTATGTCAGAACGTTTTATTAGCTGGTGCTGTTAAGTAACCATGACTTAATTTTTTTTCATTTCATTATTTGAAGAAGAAAGAAGATTGGATGTAGATGAGAAACCCCTTGTTGTGCAGTTGAATTGGAATAAAGACGATCGAGAGGGCAGATTCGTTCTCAAGAATGAGAACGATGCCCTTCCTCCTAAGGTACGTTCCGTCCAGGTCTCGTGCTGACAGTGTCCCGGGCCCAGGGTTGCCAAAACACACGTCATGTGAATGTGATAAGGGCTTCACTTTTTGCTTCTCTTCTTAAATGACCTGAATGACCCTTCGTGCAGAAAAAAATGTAAACAGAACCCTGCTTCTCTGTTTCATCCTGTTTCACTGAGTAATGCCTAATGTTGCCCTTTACTTTTCCAAAGAAGCATTATGTCAGCTTTTGTTATTAAGAGATTTAATGATGAAGTGACCACCAGTTTTGTTTTGTTTTGTTTTTACCAAGTTATAAAGTCCAAATCTGTTTTAATAAAAATCAGAAGGGAAAGTAAAGTTTTAATAACCTATTTATGTGTGGATTTTCAGATACAACTTCATAAGGTACAGTGAAAACCTTTTCCGTGTTGTATGTAGACTTTCTTGGGTTAACGTAATGGAGTGATTTCTAAAACTTTCTCGGGCAGTAGGTGTCCGGAGCTCCTGTGCTGCTGGTTGTTTTCCATGGAACACTATGGAATAGGGGTCAAGCTGGAAAATAACGATAATTTCTGTGTGAAACAAAGTGGTAGCAAACGCAGAGGTCAAGAACACTTAGAGAAAAGTCCCCAACAGGTTGGGACACGAGTGCCATTACTCCCTTTTGGAAACGAGAGTTTCATGGTGTTGTGACGCGGGTGCTCCATGTTGAGGAGTGTTCTTGGCCTTTCTTGTTCTCTGCTCTAGTGCTTGTTGCTTTTGTAGCAGATTCTTGTGAAGTAATAACGGGCATCTCTCTTCTTTCTTCTCTGGCCCGTGTTTTATTTCATCTCTGCACCGTGACCTCAGCTGAGCGCCCCGCTGTGGGCCAGAGAGGCTCATTCGTGGGCACCCGAGCCCTCGTTCGGGTGAGGACAGCACGGGCGTAGCTGGTGGCAAGGACGGGGCGCCAGCGTCGATGGAGCGGAGGGCAGTTTAGTTCCCAGTACAGGAACCTTTCTTGGCTAGTCTCGAATGTTCACAGTCAACCTATTAATTAGATAAAAAAAACTTTTGTCTCTGTGTCATCTGCTCGCAGGCCAAGTTGTAAATTAAGAGTAGGCAAGCAAATAAGATCTGGAAAAGAAGATACAAAGTTTTGCACAGTGCTTACTTAGTTTTGCATCCAAAAAGCCAGTTTCGTATGGCTACTCCTATATTTGTTTTAAGGTTAGAAAAATCATGTATGAAGTAGATAGTGATTTAAACACTTAGCTATTTCTGTATTTTGATTAGGTTCCTTTTTTTTTTTTTTAAAGTAACTTAAAATTATGTGTAACTTAAATTTTATTTATTGAAAATCTGGTTTCCTGAGTCCCACTCCGGTTTTCTTTACTGGGTTTGGTTTTCCGTTTGCTTGCTTGCTTGCATATTCATTTTGAATTGAGGTAAAAGATACACGTGGTGAAATGCGGAGATCTTGAACGTGTACGTTTTGGTGAATACACGCCTGTAGCCGTCAGCCCAGTCAAGATAAAGAGCCTCTCCATTCCCCAGACCTTTCCTTGTCTCGGGAGCTGGGTTTTGGCTGTAATCAAGAGGAAGTCAGCTAGGCCAGAGAGTGCTTTCTGTGATTCTGTGCCGACAGCTGCCTTAGTGATGATGTTACTTTTATCAGAAGGCTCAAAGCAATGGACCTGAAAAGCAGGAGAAAGAAGGTGTTATCCAGAACTTCAAGAGAACTCTCTCCAAGAAAGAGAAGAAGGAGAAAAAGAAGAGAGAGAAAGAGGCAGTGAGGCAGGCATCTGAGAAAGATGATCGGCCTTTCCAAGGGGATGACCTGTAAGTAATTCTGGAAACGTCTCCGTCTCTGTCCTGTTTAATGAAGCAGACCTTGTTAAATTACCAGATAAACTGTGAGAAAGACAAGCGTCAGTTAAGAAATGAGCTTGGGTGCTTGGCTCTTCTGTGCTGAGGGGAGCTGAGGGGTCCCCTCAGTGGGGACCCGGCAGTGGTTTCTTAACCAGGTCCTGTAACCAGGTTCCTGGCTGGCAGGGGCAGACCCCTCTCCCCGGGTTTGCTAATCTCAGGTAATCAACCTGCTGAACAGTATTGTTCTTAGCATACTATTGTCAGTGTTTTCTTCGTTTTGGGCCTTTCGTTTCTGGGTGGTTTTTTTTTTTTTTTTTTTTTCCCCTCCTTTGGTCCTTAAATTAAGGCGGCAGTGGTTTCTTTTTTTTTTTTTTTTTTTAACGTTTATTTATTTTTGAGACAGAGCATGAACAGGGGAGGGGCAGAGAGAGAGGGAGACACAGAATCGGAAGCAGGCTCCAGGCTCTGAGCCATCAGCCCAGAGCCCGACTCGGGGCTCGAACTCATGGACCGTGAGATCGTGACCTGAGCTGAAGTTGGACGCTTAACCGACTGAGCCACCTAGGCGCCCCGGCAGTGGTTTCTTAAATACACTGAACACCTTATCAGGGGTTGGCAGGACCAGTGAGAAGAGCAGCTGTGCCTTTTTTTTTTTCTTTTTTTTTTTTTTTAAACATTTGAGAGAGAGACCAAGTGTGAGTGGGGTCAGGGCAGAGAGAGACAGGGAGACACAGAATCTGAAGCAGGCTCCAGGCTCCGAGCTGTCAGCACAGAGCCTGATGTGGGGCTTGAACTCATGAACCGTGAGATCATGATCTGAGCCTAAGTCGGATGCTTAACCGACTGAGCCACCCAGGTGCCCCGCAGCTGTGCCCTTTTAAGGTTCAGCTGCACTGTGTTGTTGGCTCCGGCCCCACCAAGGTTGCACTTCCCCGACTAAAGGAATTTGAGCTTCTGACCTCAGAGCTGATGGAATAAGGGAGATCCTTGCATTTTGATTATAACAGAAAAGACACCTCAGAAGATACTGACCTTTCCCCTTAGGTGCAAGATCTTGGTGGAGACCCGTCAGTTTTCACATTAGCTGGCCCTTCATGTAGCCGTCAGGGTATCATGGTCCCTCTTAGGTCCCTCCTCGCCTCCGTGGTGCCTGCATCATGGCCTCTGTGCTGTTCTATTGCTGAAGTAACAGGTGTTCATTTTAGAAAGTCAGAACACAGATTTTTCGGAAAGGGGGAGAGAGTCACCTGTAACTCTTGTGACCGTCCTTGCTCACAACTCCGGGGACTCATCCTTAAGGAGCACTCAGGAAGAGCGGCTCAGGGACAGCCCGGGACACGTACGTGGCCAGACTGCTCCTGGAGGCATCTTCCACAGCCCACGAGCCTCGTCGCTTCCTCCTACTCTCTCTCTTCACAGTGCACAATACCTCGAGAAACTCCAGTTTATTTTGTCATTAACAGCGTAGCTGTCTTTCCACACATCACTAACCATTTACTCACTAACCATTTACCTTGTGTTGTAGCAACTTCTCCAAGTCTGTCTTTGTTGTTTGATACTAAGTATTCTGTATATATTGCGGATTATTAACCATTTGTTAATGATGTTTAGAGTGGAATTGAGCCCATTTTGGATTGCATCAAAGTGGGTTTATATCTTAATCTGTCAGACAGCGAGACCTGTGTAATGAACATGAGCTGTTGAGTATAGTATTACCTACACAGTAGGGCTCTGTTTAGCATAGTTACACAATAGAAATTGTTTATGTTGCTTATACATGAAAAATAGCAAAAGGAAAGTTTGAAAATTACGCTACGGTTTGTCCTATTCAATTAGCTTCGTTTATGGAGTAATCCATTGTTTGTGTTAAGAAAATGAGCTGCTTAAGGGCACCTTGGGTGGCTCAGTTGATTAAGTGTCCAACTCTTGATTTTTGGCTCAGTTCAGGCTCTCATGGTCGTGGGGTTGAGCCCTGAGGCGGGCTCTGCTCTTAGCGTGGAACCTGCTTAGAATTCTGTCTTCCTCTTGCTCTGTCCCTCCCCTGCTTGTGTGCTCATGCATGCGTGCTCATGCTCGCTCTCTCAAAATTTAAAAAGAAAATGAGCTACTTAAAATGATTTAAGTTCAATTTGGTTGATTCAAAGCTTGACTGTTTAATGATTAAAAAAAATTTTTTTTAACGTTTATTTATTTTTGAGAGACAGAGACAGCACGAGCAGGGGAGGGGCAGAGAGAGTGGGAGACACAGAATCTGAAGCAGGCCCCGGGGTGTCAGCACAGAGCCCGACACAGGGTTCTAAGTCACAAACTACAAGATCGTGACCTGAGCCGAAGTGGGACGCTCAACCGACTGAGCCACCCAGGCGCCCCTAATTAAATGATTTTCAGGATTAAAAATGACCTCTTAAAGTGTATTTATCGAAATTGAGTCTTTTATTCGCCTTACCTGAATATGCAGTTTTCAAAAACTCTGCCCTCTGGACAGTTGATTGCTTGTCGGAGGAGCCGCTGGGGCAATTTTCTTAGGAAAATTTACCTTCAAGAAAGTGAATGTTAAATCTTCTAGTTCAAAAATCATGCTATTAGAGTTCAAGATTTACTATAATTTTAAGAGCCTTTTACTAAAAGTATATTCAGTTCTTTATTTCTTGTGGTTGGAATGTTTGTCACTCATTTGGTCTATTTTTAGGAAAACACTGGTGGAAATTCCAGACGTGTGTAATTTGCACGTTTTTCTTCTAGCCTGGTTAGCGAATGCACAGCAATTGGGCTACTACGTAAACTCGCTATAAGATGTTAATGATCCGTTTCTCCTCCGTGTACTAGCTTGCGTCGAGAGGGACCGGGTTGTCCACAGTCCCGATCGATGGGCACCAGGTACCAGTGCGTGCAGACCCTGGCCTGCTGCGGAGCGAGCCGGGGAGCACCTGCCGCCGTCACCGCTGTGTGACTGCGGCGGAGCGGTTTGCCGTGCGACCCCGAGCGGACGCCGCTGGCGCCTCTTTTTCTTGCAGCGAGAATTCCCGACTGGCCGCCGAGGTTTACAAAGACATGCCCGAGACCAGCTTCACTCGCACGATCTCCAACCCCGAGGTGGTCATGAAGCGCCGGCGGCAGCAGAAGCTGGAGAGGCGGATGCAGGAGTTCCGGAGCTCGGACGGGCGGCCCGACTCAGGTGCGCGTGCGCGGGGGCGCCTCCTTCCAAGCCGTGTGCGCCTGCGCGGGCCGGGGTCGCTCTGCCTCGGGCGGTCCGCGATGGGTCCGGTTAGGCCCTCCTCCCCGGTGCAGCTCTTGTTTTAAATTCTTGGGTTCTGGAAACTTTCGAGTATGCACAAGAGAGAGATGCAGCGAACCCCCCGTGGGCCTGTTACCCGGCCTCCGCCCTCGGCCGCCCCGGCCTCCTCTCTGCTCCCACATCGGCGCCGCTTCGCAGATTTCTCGGTATTTCATCCTCTATGTCCGTGCACTTTCCCGAAGGTGAAGGTTCCTGGGAAATAGAAAGGAACCACGGCACTGTTGCCCCTTACCGAAGCCTTGACGGCAATTCCCCCAGGGCCTCAGACTGTCTGGTCGTCGTTGGCTTCTTCCTGACAGCCTCCGGTGATGCCTCCCTGGCGTGGGATCCAGATAGCACCTGCAGGGGGCACCTGGTCGGGCTGGCGTTCGTTCTGCGATTCCCTTTCCTCTTGTCTGCCCTCCTGCTTCTCGTCCTTACTGGTGTGCGGTGGAGACCCGGGTTATTTGTCTTGGGAATTTTGCCGACTGCGTCCAGGTTTGCCCTGGTTTTCCTCCGGCTCTGCTTCCTTGGTTAGGGGAGGAGGTGGGGTAGGTTTTTGGGGGGAGAGGGAGCGGGGCGGAAATACCTCCCGTACCAGCATCCACAGGTTGTGAGCTTTTTAACGAATTCGTGGAGTTAAAAGTTGTCAGTGTCTTTCCGTCTGTTGCAGTTACTGTCCTTACTGGTTCTTGAATTGCCACTTTGAGACAGCAAGGGGCTCTTCCACCTGGCCCCTGAGGCTTTGACGTGTCCCCGGTGGTCTTGGGGAGTCTCCCTGCGTGACAGGACACCGAGGCTCACCTTGGGAACGTGCTGCCCCAGACTAGGAAGGTGGCTGTTTCTCTTACAAATGCTCGCTCTTTCTGGTTGCTCGGAGAGCTCCCTGGTGCTGCTTAGTGTTCGCTCGCCCCCGTCTTCAGTGGACAGAGCTAGCTGACTTCTAGTACGTGTTTCTTACTGCTTCGGTTTCAGGCAATCTAGCCTTTCTTAGGATAAATTCTCTCCACCTGACACCAATAATGTCTAATTGTTTTATTTTGACATTACGATTTATTACAGGAAAAAGCAACGTGATACTGTTATTAGCAACAGTATGACTGTGAAAAAATTTGAAGCTTCTTGGGAAACTTGCTTGTGAGTGTATCTTGTAAGGTGATATTGTCAAATAACTAACTAGTTTGGGTAAATATCTAGTGTGTGATTGCTAGGTCATAGGGAAGTTCTGTTTTTAACTTTTTTTTATTTTTATTTATTTATTTATTATTTTTAAAAAATTTTTTTTTTCAACGTTTATTTATTTTTGGGACAGAGAGAGACAGAGCATGAACGGGCGAGGGACAGAGAGAGAGGGAGACACAGAATCGGAAACAGGCTCCAGGCTCTGAGCCATCAGCCCAGAGCCTGACGCGGGGCTCGAACTCCCGGACCGTGAGATGGTGACCTGGCTGAAGTCGGACGCTTAACCGACTGCGCCACCCAGGCGCCCCTAACTTTTTTTTATTTTTGAGAGCAAGAGACACACAGGGTGTAAGCCAGGGAAGGGCAGAGAGGGAGACAGAATCCGAAGCAGGCTCCAGGCTCTGAGCTGTCAGCACAGAGTCTGACGTGGGGCTCAAACTCATGAACCACGAGATCGTGACCTGAGCCGAAGTCGGACGCTTAACCAGGCGCCCCTACTTTTAACTTCTTAAGGAACCCGCATAGTTTCCCAGAGTGGCTGCACCAGTTTGCGTTCCCACCAACAGTGCGTGCATAAGGGTCCCTCTTCCTCCCCATCCTCGCCAATACCTGTTGTTTCTTGGGTTATTAATTTTAGTCATCCTGACAGGTGTGAGATGGTATCTCATCATGGTTTTGATCTGTGTTTCCCTGGTGATGAGTGATGTTGAGCATCTTTTCGTGTGTCAGCCATCTGGATATCTTCTTTGGAAGATACAAAAACAACAACGCAGCTATTTGAAGGGGCACATCCCCCCCAGTGTTTCTAGCAGCACTGTCAACAACAGCCAAACTATGGAAAGAGCCCACATGTCTGCTGACCGATGAATGGATAAAGAAAATGTAGTGTGTATATATACAGGGGAACGTTATTCGGTGATGAGAAAGAATGAAATCTTGCCATTTGCGACAACATGGGTGGAACTGGAGGGTATTATGCTAAGCGAGATAAGTCCGAGAAAGCCCAATACCATATGATTTCACTCGTGGAATTTAAGAACAAAACAGATGAACGTATGGGAAGGGGAGAAGAGAAAGAGGGAGGCAAACCCTAAGAGACTCTTAAGGATAGAGAAACCGAGGCAAGTGGGTGGGGGATGGGCACTGAGGAGGGCACTTGTTGGGATGAGCACCGGGTGTTGCATGTAAGTGATGAAGCACTAAATTCTACCTCTGAAGCCAGTGTTACCAAATGTGTTAACTAACTAGAATTTAAATAATCTGAAAAGAGAAAAAATTACTGTGTTTGGAAATTACCTATTTGATTCCTCTCCATATTGACTTATATTTTATTTTGTTTCTGATTTTAGAGGTTTGCTTCTTAAAAATGTAATGTGCTTTAATAATTCCTAAGGCAGGTGTACCCAGCATGGTGTGTGTGTGTGTGTGTGTGTGTGTGTATTTTATTTTTTAATTTTTTCTCTTAACATTTATTATTGAGAGAGACAGAGCACGAGCAGGGGAGGGGCAGAGAGAGAGGGAGACACAGAATCCAAAGCAGGCTCCAGGCTCCGAGCTGTCAGCACAGAGCCTGACGCGGGGCTCAAACTCGTGAACCGTGAGATCATGACCTGAGCTGAAGTTGGACGCTCAACCGACTGAGCCAGCCAGGCGCCCCTCAGAGAGCTTTTAACTCCGCCTAGGCTTCAAATTGGAGTGGTGACTGTGGAGCAGAGTAGAAGTTGGATCTGAGGGAGTCGCGTTGGAAGTGGGCGCCTGCTGTTCGCGGGGGGCCCGTCTCTGAGCGCGGCCACTGAGAGCGAAGGGGTGCACCAGGTTCCTAAGAGGCGGAGTTATCAGACCCAGAGCAGACTGGATTCTACTTGGGAGGGGAGGCATTCTGGATAACGCCCGTTTTCCTGGGATGGGTGTTGCTGCCCTGGAACGAGAGGACGTTTGTGAGCGGAAGATAGGTTTTGCTGAGGTGCCGGTGTGATTGGGGAGCTGTTTTGAGCTGGAAGGGCAGTGTGTCTAGACCAGGCACTGGGCAGCAGTGTCCCATAGAGGGAGAGAGTTGGGGAGTGATTTATGGTTGCCAGGTAATGTCACTGGGCGTGGGTGAGATTCTTTTTGTAGAAAGTATGTAGGTAATGGGAAGACTTAAGAGAAGGCCGCTGTTAAGAGGACTGGGCAGTGAAAGGAGAAAACGAAGCAAAACAGTCTCCAAGGAATTAGGAAAACTAGCAGAACATCTAAGAAGTAGAGCTTTAGAGGGATGGGGGTAGATGGAATAGTTTTCTATCCAGACTTCCAGGAGACACAGAAAACCTAAATATTGTTAGCAAAATAGCTGTGGTTAATATTAACCAGTCAAATATATTAAGTTCAGCTATTTTGTTTGTCTTTAATAAATGACTTAGAAAAATATGTTCTCAGGACACCTGGGTGGCTTATTGGCTAAGCGTCTGGCTTAGGTCATGATCTCAAGGTTTGTGGGATCAAGCCGCACATTGGGCTCAGTGCCGAATATGGAGACTGCTTGAGATTCTCTCTCCCTCTGCTCCTTTGCCTGGCTTGCACTCTGTCTTAAAAAAAAATCATAATAAAATGAAGTAGAATTGACAAACAGCATTGTTAGTTTCAGGTATACACTGTGATGATTCAACCCTTTTATACACTGCAAAGTGATTACATAATGTGACTAGTCGCGGTGGGGGGGGTGCTTAGTTGGTTAAACATCTGAGTTTTGATTTCAGCTTAGGTCATGATCTCATGGTTTGTGGGGTCGAGCCCCACCTGGGGTTCTGTGCTGACAGTGTGGAACCTGCTGGGGATATTTTCTCTCTCTCTTTCTCTTCCTCTCCCCTGCTTGCGCACACTCTGTCAAAATAAACTTAAAAAAAACAAAAATGTATTCTCGTAACCTGTCCTGTCGGTAGAAGCCGTGGGATGTGGTCACGTGCGGGTGAGTGTAACGAGAGTGACCGCTCAGTCTGTTTACTTACCTGTCTTGTCAGCCTGACAGTTTGCCCCCTCGGTTCTGATGACTGAACTCCCTTCACGGCCCATCGGACTCGGCCCGTAGGAAGCTTCCCCCCCTGGGCTTTGTAAAGCACGGTTAAGCACTCAGGCGCGCTCTGTGGTGTCCTCCGAGGAGCTGGCCCGGAAGCGTCCCGTGCGTCTCAGGTAGCTGATGCGTGGCACAGGGCACGAGCACCAGTTACAGCCGCGCATTTCTTACTGCGACACCGTCGGCGACCGTGTGGGAATTCTCCCGCCTCAGCGTCCTCACGACCCGTGTTGAGAGTGCCAGCTGTGACCGGGGTCCCGCACTTGGGGTCCTGGAGAGGCGCGGGCCTCCGTGTGCTCGTCTCCAGTCCTGCCTTCATCAGAGACCGAAACGGACATCGATGCAAATGGGTTTTAGTCCATTTTACTGAGCTGCTCCACTCTTCCTCCTCAGCACGGAGGGTGGTGCCTGCCTCTGTGACAAAGACACCGTGGTGTGGTGTTAGGCTTATAAACCGGAAACTGTTGGAATTAGACCCTCTCAACACTCAGTACACTGAAACCAAGTTAGATGTAGATGGATAAACGGATGCCAAGAGTAACCCATCCAGTAGTGAAATTTGGCTACGTGAGCCTGAGTTCTCCAGCCGCCTCATCGTGGCGTGTCCCTTAGAAGAAATGCTGCTCGAAATTGTGTATCTGTAGGAGCCCTACTGACTCTTGAAAATGGTTTTCTGGGAAGCCCCGACCTTAAGTTTTTTCAGACAAAAATTGTTTGATTCTCTGCAGTCTGTACCTTGGGGTTGCAAAGTACTTGTCTAGACTTCAAGCAGATGCCACGTTTTTCAGAAAAATTAGATTTCTGACCACTTGCATGTTTTGGTAGCCTCCTAAGGGAGGGCACAAGGCCCCCTCATCAGCTTTCAGAACAGGCGTTCTGGTTTGCTCCTTGGTTGTCTGATGGGCACAGTACGGACAGGTTGCCTGTGTCTGCAAAATGGTTCTTACTCGTTCTCTTGTACGTGTTTTCCTTATAAATTACCCCGAATGTGCCTTTGGCAGCAGGGCACGATGAAGTCAGAAGGGAGCACCTTGGGCTAGTGGAGCACGCGCTTTAACAGCTGGCCTCCCTGCTGGGACGGCGTCCCCCTCTGCGGCTCTGCTTCAGCCGGAAGCCCGGCCGCTTAGGAGAGCACCGGTGGCATTGTGCCCGCCTCCCGATGTGGCACGGGCACACGTGCAACTGAGGCCTTCCGGTGGCTCCCACTTCAGCTAGAGTAAAACCCAGGTCCTCGCGATCGTGGTTTGCGAAGTCCCACGTGGTCTGGCCTCGGTCAGCCTGACTGCATTTTCCCTGCCTTCCCTCGGGTGCATCTCTGGCCAGTGAGCCTTCCGGACCTGTGCCGGCTGAAGGCCTTAGCACCTGCTCGCCCCCTGCCCAGAGAGCTCCTCAGGTGGCCGTTGCTGGCCATCCAGGGCTCATGGCCGGTGTCCATCTTCGAGAAGGCTTAACAGTCCCACGAGCTTAGGAAGCTCTTGGTTACGGTCTTTCTTACCACCGTGCTTGTGTTTTTCACAACGCGTGCCGCCATCTTAGGTCTTCTTGTCGCTCTTTCCCCCCACCCCCTGCACCCCACACCTAGAGTAGAAGCTCTTTGAAGGCCAGGACACTGGACTGTTCACGGCTGCGTCCTCAGCATCGGAACACGGGCCTTTGTGTGAGTTCGCGTGTGCTAAATCGTTGACAGGCAGCACTGTCGGAACACCGTGGGGTTTCTTCCTTTTCTCATCTTTGAACCATGGTGAAAATGGGTTCATCGTTACGAGAACTACTCGGGCTTGAAGAGGGAACAGGATCCGTTCTGTCGCACAGGACTGGTCAGCATACGGTGCTACTGGATCAACAGGAAAGGAGTATGGAATTAGGAACACAGATTGCGTCGTTGCACTTGTTACAACCGGAACTTAAGATGCCCTTTTTTAAAGTGATCATAAACGTTAGCTGTCTCGGTTACTGGGATAAAATAAAGGAGTGCTCAGAGATGTCTGAATGTTTTTTTTCAGGTGGAACACTGAGAATTTATGCAGATAGCTTAAAACCGAACATTCCCTACAAGACAATCCTGCTGTCCACCACGGATCCTGCTGACTTTGCTGTGGCCGAGGCTCTAGAGAAATACGGTCTGGAGAAGGAGAACCCTAAAGATTACTGCATCGCCCGGGTGAGTGACTACCCAGCCAGAACCTACCGGTGCTACACATGCCGGCACCTCTCGTTCAAGTGGCAAGATAGCCTTTGAGTGAAGTTCAGTGTAGGCTGGTTTTCTTCGCACTGTATCATTTAAAATGTAATACGCGGAAACCCTGTGTTAATCCCCCTTCTGTTACAGAAGTAATACGTGTTCTTATTATAAGAAAAAGTGTAAAAAGGTGAAGACAATAAAATCACCCATAGTTCTAATACCAAAGGATAACCACTGTTCACGCTTTTATATACACATATCTTTAGTTCTTATTTTGTGTACGTAGGTGACTTCGTGTTTTTTCATGATGTCGTCTTAAGGTTTTCACTGAGATACCTCGTGACGGTCCCACTCTTAAGTGGACTCCAGTTTGCTGTTCTAACGAGCGTTTGGTCGGTGTGTTTAGTAGCCGGACTGTCTTGGAGATAAAGCCTGCATCTCTCACCCTGGTACTCAGAGACCATGAGATGCTTTTCCTCACAGCTGAGTGGCTGACACTAAGTGAGATCAAGCAGGTTTTCTCTCCTGAGGCAGACTACTTGGAAAGTTCTTAACCCTTAAGTCAGTCACGAGGAAATGCTGACTTCTTCATTACCGGGATTTCTCTGGCAAAATCTCCTCCTGGCAGTGGATTTTTAGAAGAAATAAATCCCTTCCTTTCCCCATCTTAGCAGTTGATTACGAAACCGTGACGTATTACTTGCCATGGTGCCCCCGCCGCACAAGATGACTGGGGAGTAAGTAGAGGCAGTAACCGTGCGCATTTAAAGTCTGCGGTGTCCCCAGTACCGACCCCCCACCCCAGGAACACCCCTTCACCTTCGAAAGTCCCTTCCCCCGTCTCCAGCCCAGATAGTGCTCTCTGTCGCTTAGTTTCGTGTGCTAGAACTGCACACAAACGGTGTCGTGTAGCAAGCGGTCTTCCTGCCTGCTCTCCTCCACTGGGCACCGGGAGCTCGGGGTCGGCCGCGTGCTTGGGCGTGTCTACACTGGCTTCCTTCCGGTTGCTGAGTAGTATTTCGTTATATGGATGGTTTGCGGTGCTTTCGCCTGCTTACCTGCTGACGGACATTTGGGTTGTTCCCGGTGTTGGGTTTTGGGCGGCTACGGTCAGGCTGCTCTGAGCGTGTGTGTGCAGGTGTCCTCACAGACCTGTTTTCTTAAGTAAATGCTGGGTGGCAGGTGTATGTGTAACTTTTTAGGAAACTTTGAAAGCAATTAAGTCACGTTGTGGTTGCTTCACTTCCTCATTTGTGTTTGATACTGTCAATTATTTTAAGAATCGGCCACTCTGGGGCGCCCGGGGGGCTCTGTCGGCCGGGCGTCCGACTTCGGCTCGGGCCATGATCTCGCGGTTCGTGGGTTCGAGCCCCGCGTCGGGCTCTGTGCTGATGGCTCGGAGGCTGAAGCCTGGAGCCTGCTTCAGGTTCTGTGTCTCCCTCTCTCTCTGCCCCTGCCCCGCTCACGCTCTGTCTCTCGAAAGTAATACTTTGAGAAACAAAAAAAGAATCAGCCTTTCTGATAGCGAATAATGGGATGTCCGTGTGGCAAACGGTTTTAATTTCCCTCTTGATAGTTCTGTGTTAAGTCCTTTGTAGGATACATGTGTTGTGAATATTTTTTCCCCAGTCTGTGGCTTGGTTTGCCTTTTCATTTTTTTAATGATGCCCTTTAGAGAATACATTTTTTTTTTAAGCCTTCTATTATTTTTGTGTTCTCTGTAAGAATTTACCTCTTTTGAGGTTGCAAATAGTTTCCTCCTGAAGTTTTGTACTTTAGTTTTTACGTTTTGGTCTCTGTTCCATTTCAAGTTAGCGTCTATATGTTGGTGTGAGATCAGGGCAGGTGTTCATTTTTTTCCGGTGCAGATAATTGGTTGACCCAGCACCATTTGTTAAAAGGACTTTCTTTTTTTCCCCGTTGAGTGCTTTAACGTCTTTGCTGAAAATCAATTGGCCATATGTGTGTGTGGTTCTGTTTCTGGAGTCTGTTAATCTGTATTTTATCTTTTTGTGAACACCACACTGTATCGATAACTAGATTGATAATAAGTCTTAAAATCAGGTAAATAAGTCCCAATTTTGTTTTTGCTTTTATTTATTTTTTCTGATATTTATTTTTGAGAGACAGCGCCCATGTGCGTGAGTGGGGAGGGGCAGAGAGAGAGAGGGAGACACAGAATCTGAAGCAAGCTCCAGGCTCCCGGCTGTCAGCACGGAGCCCGACGCAGGGCTTGAACCCATGAGCTGTCAGATCATGACCTGAGCCAAAGCTGGATATTTAACAGACCGAGCCACCCAGGGGCCCCTGTTTTTGCTTTTAAAATTGCTTCAGTTATTCTGTATTATTTATGTTTCTGAATAATTTCAGAATCAGCTTGTCCATTTCTGCACAGAACCCGCTGGAGTTGTGACTGGATTTGCATGGACTCTGGATAAGTCAGGGGACACCCTGTCCTCAGTCTCCAGTCTTCTAGGCTGTGGACAGAGTGCACCTCTGTGTGTGTGATCTCTGTGCTCCCAGTAGTATTTTGTAGTGCTCAGAGTAGAGGTCTAAGACCTCTTTTATTAGCTAGATTGAATTAAGTAAAAGAGTTTGTTGAGTTTTATGCCTTTTAATTTTGTTGAAAAGCTAAGAAGTTATATTCAGTTGGAAACACTGTTTGGTAGATTTGTAGTTTGATAAATATAGTTGAATTGTCAGCTGAAAATAGATGCGAGAACAGGTTTTTTTTCCCATTAAAATGGCAACAAAGAAATAAAAACCTGTGTAAGTGCTCAAGAACGAAGAGAATGAGAGGAGAGATGGCGGAAGATAGGGTTGTGAGTGAATTTCTGAAGAAGCAGGTGACAGGTGTCCTGCTCATTGGGCCGCAGAAAGCCTACGGAGAGAACCCGCCAGGGAGGAGCTTGCTAGTGCCCATGTCACGAGCCCACGCGGACCCAGGAATGAGTTGCTTTAGCACTTCCCGAGTCCACATTGAAAGCGGAGCTAAATCATATTGGGTTGAAAGTTTCCAAAAGCAGTGGACTCCACCAGATTTCCTTCCCATTCCAACTGCTGTCTCTTGTCTCCGTGTGAAGGCTGTGGTCGACCTGATGGGGAGGAGGCCTTGTGTTTGGGGGTAACGGGCACACAGGGCACAGCAAGGGTCTTGACTGAAAGTGGGAGGGTGGAGCGGAAGGCTCTGCCCGGGATGCTGACGGCCAGAAGATTTAAGGACTTCTCCCAGAAGGCACTCTCTGGCCACGTGGGAAGGATGTGTATGCAAACGGACCTGTGGAAGCGCTGGTCCAGTAACCTCACTCAGGCCTCCTGGCAGGAATCCTCGTGCATACATACGTACGTACGGCCCTCACCTTGAGCTCTCTCGTGACTCACTGTTGAACGTGAACGGATGGCCAAGGTTCAACAGACACTGAAACACCTTTGAGACGAAAGACCAACCCAAACAGGCAAAAGAACACAGATGAGATAAGACAGAAAGCAGACGGAAGTGTTCAAAAACCGAGAGACTCGGACAACAAGGAAGACCGTGTATCTGTGGAATAAGACCAAATAAGTCCTGTAAGAAGGGACACTCAGACCTTAGAAATTTATAAATGTAAGCAAATAAGGGATAGGAGAAAAGTATCAGTGAAAGGGGTGAAAGATAAAGGTAAGGAAACATGCCAAGTATAGAACAAAACGAAAAGATCAGAAAGTTAGATCTGCAGTAGAATACCTAACACTTACCTAAAGGAGGGTCAGATAGAGAAAGCAAGAGGACGTGGGGAGAGAGAGAAGTTACCAAAGGAATGTACTAGAATATCTCCCAGAACAGGAGGGTTTGAGTCGCTGGTTTGAAAAGGCCCACTGAATGATGGTACAGTTACTGAAAAAGATCCAAACCAGGGCATATTATTTTGAAATTGTAGAAAACTAGAGAAAAGAAAACAAGGATTCCGAGGAGAAAGATTCAAGTCGCATATAAAGGAATTGGGGGCAAGATTGCTGCCAGTCATTTCAGTAGTGGTCACGGAGTCTGGAATACACGTAGCTTTCTAATTCAGAGTGAAATGGTTTCCGGTCCAGATTGTCAAATGGTAGGTACATGGAACGAAGACCTTTCAAAACCCGTAAGGCCAAATTTACCACCCATTCAGCCTTTCTCAAAAAGGTACCGCAGGGTATTCTCCAGCAAGATGGGCGGAGTGGGCCAAGAAAGGGAAGGATCCAGCCAGGCTCCCAGAATAGAGTCCAGCACAGGAGGTCATCCCAGCAGTGGTGGCGAAGGAGGGTCTGGAGGGCTTCTGTGCAGTCATCCTACGGAGCACCCACTTCAGAGTGGACGTAGCATTCGAGATTGAGAATGGTGTTTATAAATAAGGTGGTAAGTGTTACGGTCTATCTAAAACAAGGGGCTAGTGAATTCCCGAGTGTGTTTCTGTGAGGACTTGTTCTCATTCCCGTGTGTTACAGCAGGTAGTAAGAAGCAAACTCCGCACCCATCACTAAAGGGATGCCCATCCATACCGTTGAATACCTGTGGCTGTGAAACATGATGGATTAAACCCGTCTTATAAAACACCCTTTATTTGGAAAAACAATTACCACAAAATAAAATGAAGCAACGTGAGCCCCTGTGTGTGCGTCCATGACCATACAGCAAGGTGGATGCGTGGGAAGGGTACACTCCAGGTCACTACCCGCCGACGTGAGCGGAAGGGCAGGGGAGGGAAGACTTTGAAATACCACGTGTGATGCCGATGGGAGCCTCTTACGTGAGGTAGATGGGTGAAGGTCATTGCCAAAAGTGTGGTCGTAAAAATAGTTCTCTCACAGTGGGGTTCGTTTCTTCCTTGGGCTTTTCTGTATTTCACTTTTTCACAGTGATCCTGCATGATTGGGAATGGGGACGAAACACCTCAAAGCTCGTGTCTCCGTGGGGTGGCGAAGATAGGTGACCACGAGCGTTGGTGTTGATGGCTCTTTCGTTGGTCTTACTAGGAAGAGTAAGAACTAGGATTGGTGAATTCGAAGGAGAAACCATGCTTCCAGACGTGCAAAAGTATATTTTATACTGGATTTCTGGCTATTAGCGTTCGTAGATAGAGAAACTGTATCATGACCTGAAATTCCACCATACTTTGAGGAGGGGGGGGGGGTGCCTCGGGTCAGGTCGGGAGAGCAGGTAGCCAAGGTAATCGTGTATTCCCTCTGGAGGGAAAATCCTGAAGATCCAGGACATTCTGGTGCATTTTCTTGTGGCAGTGAAGTCTGAAGTAGAGGAGACCCTGCGGTAGTGCTGGGCCCTGGAGACCCTTGCCTTCCGTTGAGGAGCGCGTGGTGAGAACTGCTGTACCCACGGGAAGCACCTGATTGGGCCCACGGATAAGGATGGATTTGGATACGCGCTCCTTATACTTGGGGTCAGCAGCGGCTATAAACGGTGTTCCTGGTCAGAATAAAGTCAGTAAATCGGTAGTGTAAGAGTCCTGCCCCTGCTATGCTACTCTGTGGTCACCCCGGGGCAGGAGCTCGGTTACCGGGGCCTGACCTTGTGCTCCGTACTTGGGATTGTTTAAGTGTCTGCCAGGGGACCGTGGACCATTACATATATTCAGTTCCGCGTAAAGGTGCATTCGATATAATACATGGTAATGAACTTTATCATCTTTTCCCTTTCCTTCATTTCTGCTGTACTTTCACGGATGAACTTCAGAAGTGTAAGGGCACCTTAATCAGGGTCATGAGGTTGTAAAAGCCTGCTTTGGGCTTGTAGTGACGGGCCTCTTTGAGGTCACTTGAATCTCTTTTGAGGGTCTCCTGCTTTGGGTTTTTCTGTTCTATCACATCCTTACAAATTCTGCTTGTAGGCAGTACGGAGGTGATTATCGTTTTAATCCTGTTTCTTTCTTGGCTTGCTATCTTGCTAGCTTCGTGATATGTAGCTCTTCCATACTCATCGTTGTTCTAGCTGTTTAATTATTCAACAAATATTTAAGTCCCTCTTGTTGGATACCTCTGCCAGGTTACAAAACACAGCTGTCTTTAAAGGAACTTACAGAGAAGCCAAGAATGAGAAAGAAACATGGAGTGTTGAAATGAGAGCAATCAGGGAAGGCCTCCTGGAGGAGCTGTAGTTGAGCTAGACATGGCCAGTGGGTCACCGGCCTTCAGGCCCAAGAAATCGTGGAAGTATGGAATTCATGGCCTACTCTGAGAGCTCTGAGTAGTTCTACGTGCCCGGATCTACCAGGGTGTGTGACAAAGATCGGGACGCAAAAGAGGAGTGAAGGTCAGGTCCTGAACTGTGTGTTCTAAGCCCAAGATACCAAATTCAGTACAAAGCAGTACGAGGAAAGATTAATTACTTTAGCAAGAGGGTGTGTTGTAATGCATTTGTCTTTTTAAGGTAATCTGAAGCAGTGTGGAGATGTTGTAGGCTTCTGCACAAGAGTCTCATCCATCTGGTGTGTGAGTGTGAGGCTGTATCTAGGTGGTAGGGCCTGGGAACAGAACTCTGTTGCAGTACTGGACGTTGAAAATAATGTTCCGATGCCACTGGCTTGGCTTCTCATATTTTACTTTCTGTAGTCGTGTTGTGACGTGTTAGTATTTCAAACTGAATGAAGGGTGGGCCGATCCAGCAGGTGCATGAGGTCCCTGGGCCTCCGTTCCCTTCATTTTTGCTCTGGATTATTGGGGCTTTCCCAAGTTATCCAGAGAACTGTTTGACTACCATGAAAACATAAAGTAAAAAGTATTATGGCATGATGAATTTTAAGAGCGTCGTGAATGCAGCATTTTAAACCAGACACTTAAAAACATCTGTTGCGTGAATAACCCTGTAGTATATCTAAATGATCTGATTAAATTTAATCATAAAGCTATTATCTACAAGAAAGAGCTATTCTGTTTTGTCGTTATGTGACGGCTATCCTGAGAGATCCCACCTTAGATGAAACTATTTTGTAAAAATGATGACCGGATAGTGTGCAAGTGGGTTAGGGACCAGGGAGATTGAGCTACAGTAGAGTGATCTTTCCTGAGGAAATTGCTCACAATTTGACCAGTACGTACAGTCCTTCCATAAGAGTTTGTTTTAAAAACAAAACAAAACAATTACTCAACTAGTTTTTTGGGGGGCCAGAGAGGCAAGTGAGTAGACGCGGCACAGCCAGCAGGCTGAGCCGTGTTGGAAGCCGCTTCCCCGCAGTGCTCCTCCACCTTTGTTGGTGGTTTGAGGATTGGTGGTAGGGTTTGGTCCGTTTAATTCTATCGTGACTTTTATTTACAGGAAGTTCTTTTCTCTGAATCCTGGTGTCGTCACAGTTAATTATTTGTTCCTTTCAGGTTATGCTGCCTCCTGGAGCCCAGCATTCGGATGAAAACGGTGCTAAAGAAACGATCCTCGATGATGACGAGTGTCCTTTACAGATCTTCAGGGAGTGGCCAACTGACCGAGGTAAAGGGGTAATTTTATTTGTTACAGGAATCATTCATATGCTACATTAAACCTCTGCCTGAGGTGTCAGCTGTGTGACACTGTCAGGGCTGCAGGAGAGCGGGCGTGGCTGTCTATGCCCTCCTCCCTAGACCTGCTGAATGGCTCCTCTGGTCCCTTGTCCTGAGGGCCACACTCAGCCCACGTGCAGCAGGGGTGTGGGCCCGGAGCGGGCTGTCACGCTGTGGTAGGAGGAGCCGGAGTCCTGTCTGTGCTGACCAGGTGGGCGGATTGATTACAGGGGGGACTGTAACCTGCAGCCCCAAAGATTGTCAGTAATTCGGATCATTTCAGACAATAAACCAGACTTTTCACTGTTCAGTTTCTGCTGATGTTTTCAGAGCGGAAGGTTGAAAAGCTATGTTTTGATAAAGTCTCATTTTGCTCTCAGTTTCACGTGATAAGCTAACTGTCGTTCAGTGGAGGACCTTTGTGTAGTAAAGACATAAAGATTTATTGCCAATTCATCCTATCAGTGCTTGAATGTATGTTGGTAGTTTAAAAAGTACACTTGTGCTTAGTGCTTTCTCTAGACTGTTTAAAATTGAACTGTATTATAAAGTCAGATTGCTTTGAATTCTGAGTTAATTCAGTTGAATTAAATAAAAATCAGATCAACTAAAAACATTTTTGTGTGTATGTATTTGTGTATGTGTGGTGGTGTGTGTGTAAACTGATCATAGGGTTAGTTACCAATATAAGCATTCATTTATTCTTAAACTGATGCTCTGGTATTTTTCAAGCATGTAATATGCTTGGGTAGTCATTGATTTAAATAATCTTTGTAGGGCGCCTGGGTGGCTCAGTTGGTTAAGTGTTGACTGCAACTCAGGTCATGACCTCCTGGTTTGTGGGTTCGAGCCCCACGTCGGGCTCTGTGCTGACAGCTCGGAGCCTGAAGCCTGCTTCGGACTCTGTGTCTCCCTCTCTCTCTGCCCCTCCCCTGCTCATCGTGCTCGCTTGCTTGCACGCTCTCTCAAAAATAACATTGAAAATTAAAAAAATAATCTTTGCACATGGCTACCAGAGTTTTTCAGAATACGAGTGACTAATAGTTCCTCCACTGAGTAAAAGTATAAATTGAGTAAACCTTCACTCGATCATTCCTTGAAAGATGTTATTAAGTTATATTTCCTGATAAATCTTAGGGGAGTTGGCCATCAGTCACTCAGCCATCCTCACCTGTTTGAGTCTGGTTGATGATTTACAACATTCTGTTCTAGGGGTTTTAGTCTTTCAGTTGAAGAGGATGGCCGCCAGACTACGTCCCGAAGAAAACGAAGAAACATGTCGACGGAAGTTGGTGAAAGGGAAAGAGAGAGCCGAGGGTTCCGGCTACGCTCAGCACTTCCGCCTGAGAAATTGCCCTACTTGGTGGAGCTCAGCCCAGGTGAGAAGGATGATCGGTGCATGTTGTTTCAGCTTTAAATGTTTTACTTGTAAGGAATTGTATTTAAGTACTCTTTCAGTTGGCTGAAACCTTTTTTAGACCGTTTATTTTTTAAAAGTTACTCTCATAAGATGACATTTTTTAAAAAAATAACAAAACAACCCAGAACCTTGAGGTTATATAGGACATGTATGTTTACGCATAAAAATAAAGTTCACGTGGATAAAATTAACAAAATTTAAAACCGTGAGTATGAGGTGTTTAAGGATAAATGATACACTTCTTTAGAAAATGTTTTTCCCAAAATAACCTTATAAAATACTTAGTCTCCTAAAAATGACAACTGGAATGTACTCTTTGGGCAAATTTAATACAAGCAGGTACACGTGGGATACGTGTCCTGTTGAATGTGAACAGTGTGAGAAAGAGTACCTTTAAGTTGAACAGAACAGTAATCCATCTAGAAGAGGAAGGATATTTGGTTTTAGAATGCTAACAGACTGGGTTTCTTTTCATGTTAGTGCTCGGTTTCTTTTTAGAGCTCTTCTCTAAAGCTGTTCTAAATTAGCCTTAGAGGCAAAGAAATATATGAACGTCCTTACAGAGGTATTTTATACACACATCTGGATGTAGAGTAAATGTGCGTGTATGTGATGTATATAAATACACACATGACCTCTTGATCGTTCTGCCAAACTATATCCTTTTTTATTCATCGGCTTAAATGGTGGAGGGTCCCCCGTATTCTGAAATGCTTTGAAGAACAGAGATTGCGCTCTCGTGCCCAGGACTGCTTTCCGATAAAGCTCAATTAGTAATTACAGAAGAAGCTGCAAACCCAAGTGGCTGTGTAGGTCGTCTGGAGTTGCTCAGACAGGAATTCTGTCCTTCTCTTCTTGGCTTCTCGAGCGTTGGTGTTTACGAGACGTGGTCCCGCAGCCGGTGGCACAGGCACAGGCAGGCTCTGTGGACGCGGGAAAGTGGGGTTTGGGCCGATGCTCTGTAACTTATGCTCGGTGGCAGTGTGCTGTAAGTGGTAGTTTTTATACTTGTTATGTTTGAGGAGTTATCAGAATCGGTGAGCTGTTTGTGAGGAATGTGTTAGTGTTGCTTTGTCCCTCGGTTCTCTGACCGAAAAGTTCATTTAAACTTGTCGCTGTGGTTGGGAGCCCGGGCCCGGTATTGCTGTGCAACCAGAGGGCGTGTGCACACGGTGGCCATCTGAGGCAGTGACGGCATCTGAGGGCCAGCCGACGTGTTGGAACTTAGAAGTTTCTAGGATCATTGGGTCTGCTTTTTGAAAGTTTGCATCGCATGCTGGAAGCTGATGGTTTTCTCCAAACCTAAATTTTTGAGGATTCAGGAGTGTGTGTCTGGAGGGACCTGATAAAGAGCTGACATGGGGTAATTTTCAGAGGACAGTGGGAAGGCGGTTTGCATGGGGAGCAGAGCCGGGGCGAGCGTTCATCCGTGCATCTGTCTCACAAGTATTTATTGATACTTACCACGTGTCAGGCCCTCCCTGGTCAGGGCCTCCGAGGTAGAGCCACAGCAAGACAGATGAGACCTGCTGAGACCTGGACCACTGACATTCTAGTGAGAACTGCTGTTTTCCCTGCTCATTTCATGTTTGTAGTCACCCTGTTAAACACAAAGGAGTTTTGTAGGCATGTGTGTGGGACGAGAATAGACCCTGCAGAGAAACCTTTCTCTAGATGTTGGCGCAGCGTGCGTGGGGTTCTCGGCCGCGTGTGTCCCTCCTTGCTGGCGCCCTGCTGCCTTTACCACCTTGACGGAGCTTCTGGTCCAGGGAGGGCGAGGTGCCAGAGCCGTCCCCGCCCTCAGGTGCCTCCCTGTGGTCCGACCTCCTTCCCCAGTGCCTCGGGCTGCCCGCCAGGTCGCCTCCCTCGCCCTTGTTCCACAAGAGCCTGTGATTCACATCGGCCACACGGTCGGTCCCCCGGGTAGACGAGAGCCGGGCCGAGGCCTTCCTTGCCGAAGCCATGCTGTGTTTTCTGGGCCATGCTGATTTTGCAAGTTCGTGTTTTTGTTTTTTTTTTAATTTTTTTTTTAATGTTCATTTATTTTTGAGAGAGAGACAGAATGCGAGTGGGTAGGGGCACAGAGAGATAGAGGGAGACACAGAATCCGAAGCAGGCTCCAGGCTCCGAGCTGCCAGCCCAGAGCCCGACGCGGGGCTCGAACTCATGAGCTGTGAGATCCACGACCTGAGCTGAAGTCGGACACTCAACCTGCTGAGCCCCCGGGGGCCCTGCAAGTTCACGTTATTACTAGTTGAGCAGTCAGCATGCTGACTGAGGTGGATTTCGTTTCCATTTACGAGGAAATAATGCTGGTAAATGTGGGTTTGTCCTGAACAGATCAGTGTTGTATTTCCACCGGACGCGTTACCCACCAAGCACCTATCCACAAGGCGGGGCCCGGGCTCGGTGTTTCCGAGGTGTGGGTGTGTGCTCATACTGTCCTCACTGGCTTTTGCAGAGATGGAGGGGTGGTAAAAAGCCCTTTTATTCTTTGATTTGGATTTAAATGTGTTCTTTTAACAGAAGGAATCCGCCACATTGGGTGGTCGTCTTCTATGTGATGAACTAACCCTTGCTCTTCTGCTCAGTGACCTGATGTCTTGGTGTTTCCTTAACAGTGTGCATTGGTTTCTAACACACACGCTGCCTGGAGCGCTGTTGTCTTGTCCTCACAGCCCCGAAAACTGCGGGAGAAATGTGCTTTTCACCCTTTGAAAGGTGTCCTCCTACAGCTCACCCTCTCCTGTCTCTCTCCTCCTTCCCTCTTCACGTGCTCCGCGTGGCCTCTGTCCTGCCGGTGCTGCCTTCACCTGGGCCCCGTGCATGTGCGCCTAGTCCCAGGGAGAAGGAGTCACTTTGCCTACTACAGCTATCACACTTACGAAGGTAATGCTATGCTTCCTACTACTGCTGGGACTAGAGCACTAGTGGACGTCTTGGGCAGAGCAGTGTTACCTGACCAGACGTTTTCTGCATGAGTTTTTGAATTGATACGAATAACTTGATGCTGAGAAATGGACTGTACTGTCACCTTATCCGGATCAGTAAGTGCTCCGTATGCAGCATTTGCTTCATTTAGTACAGGCGTTTTTTATAGGAACGTCTGGTTCCCTTATTCGGGTTAAGTCTTAAGAGATTGCGGCCGAAGAAGGGCGGGAATGGTATTCCTGTCCTTCCCCTCCTCTGCCCAGGCAGGTTAGGAAGCCGGGAGAAGCTGGGGGGGGAGGGGACAGGGGCGGGAAGAGAGCGAGGGTGGTGGGTAAGAATGAGGCCCAGAGGAGCGGCGGGTGCCCTGCCGTCACGCTCCCTGGCTGTGATGCCGGCGGGGAGGGCTGTCCCAGTCAGTGGTGTGTGTCTGACAACATTTGGGAGGCTGAAGGGGAAGAGAATCCACCCTCAGCTTATGTTCCGACCACGTTGTAGGACGTTTCCAGGATTGGCTCTGTTCTCCTGGTTGAAATCCGTTTCTTGTTAGCGAAGATGTACTTTCTTACTTAGAATTTCTCAAATTTGTGTGTCTTCGTGACGTTCCATAGTACAGGTAGTTTTTGGTTTTATGGAAATATTTCTTTTTTGTTTTTATATTTTGAATGTTTTTTTTACATGTTAATGTAACATTCTAATGCTCTCCCATGCTGTATAGAGTTTACCACCTTTTAGCATCTTCTGTTTGTTGCATTTCCTCCAAACTGATTGTACAGATTTTCATTGGTTATTAACCGAACTGGGAACTTCTGCATTTGTTCTTTTTAAAGAACATTTAAGCAAGTGATGTTTATCACCTGTTTTGATACTTCTACATGCATAGAGTCTAAGACCTGTTTTTACTGTGTGTTTTGTATTTTTTTATTCCTGAAAAGGATTCTTTAATGTTTTCATGTGTTTGTTAATTTCATACTGTAAAGTTATGGAGCACTAGGAAGGGAAAACATTTCCTTTTTTTTTTTTCTAACCTGCTGTGTATTAAAAAAAAAAAAAAAAAAGTATATACTCCTCAAGTTTGACCAGAGTGTTTCTAGTTTTCCATTTTTATTTAAGAGGAGCTAGTTTGTTTGCTTTTCTAAATAGTTAGTGAAAATACGCTCTAAGCTCTGTTTCAGTAAGCTTCAAAAATTTGATAGTTTCTTAACCATCGCATTGATTCACCAAAGTGTAAGTTGTGGGGATGTGAACGTACGTTCAGTTTCCCACCACCCCTGGGACACAAGAAACGCTCTGTGGCTCGGCCTTCTTTAAATGAACGCATCCCTCCCCCTTTTGTAAGTGGTATGGCAGACCATATTTCGTACCAGAAACCAACTTCCAGAAGTTCACCCTGGGAAACGAGCAAAGGCAAAAGCAGAGCTGGAAGGGTAGAACTGTCATAGGGTAAGAACAAAAGTGCTCTTTAAAACATGGTCTTCTGTGTATAAGGGCTTGTTTTCTCTTAATGTTTAGGGTACTAGGAAAACTTTGGGTGATATCTCAAATTAAAAAAGGCAAAAGCAGAGAAACAAGATGCAGAACAGTGCGAATGGTAATTTAGGGGTAGCAGAGTTGACAAATAGAATTCAGGACATCCAGAGACTTGAATTTTAGATAAAACCCCAGTGTTTGTGTGAATGGGGCCCAGCGATTGCCCATTTGACTAGATGACATGTATTTCATTTGTCAACCCTAAAGAGTGTTCTAATGTTTGTCCAGAAAAAAGAAAACAATGTGTGTTGAGTAGCTCAATTGTATGTGCATAAAACAGATTTTCAAGATTTGCTTCTGGGTGGACAATTAGGCCAGGAAAAGAAGGCTGCTTTCCATTGTGTACTTTCTGTGCCTTTTGAATTTCAAACTACATGAATATTTTATATACTTTTGACTTTCTGTCAGGACAGTAAAAGAACAACCTGCTAGAAGCACTGCTGTTGGAGGGAGAGTTACTTAGACTCATCTGTGCTTTTAAAGGCGCTGCAGGTCTGTCCTGTGTGCGGAAGAGAGGTGCTCAGGCGGGAGTGAACGGTCTGTGGAGCACTGTTGAGCGAGCAGGGGGGGAAATACAAGGGTTTGTTTCAGGTACCACGTTTCCATGTTCGTTAACACCCATGAGATGGTCCCTGTCCTTTTACTAAGGACAGAGGAGTGAAATGTTCCAAAAAGAAAGATGTCCATCATTTGAAGATGACCTGCCTCCCCTGCCCGTACTCCCCAGCTCCGGCCAAACCCCACTGTATCCAGTGAGTTTGGTCGCTGCCATTTGGCTCACTCAGAATCCACCCCTGGAGGCCGTATCTGTGTTTTCCGTTACTGTGAAGTCGTAAGAACTGAGGAACCGGGGAAGAAGCTTCCCTCTGATCCATCAGTCGGGAGGTCTCCAGCACAGTGAGATGCGGGGGAGGGGCAAGAGGTCCGTACTTCCCCATTGCTTTGTACTTGCAACTCTGCTGATGTAGCAAAGCACAACCTGTCCACGTCTTAGCTCACAAGGTAACCCCTCAGAAGCACTCAGAATGCAGAAGAATGTTCATGTCAAGTTTTTCTTTCACCCCCCTAAACTGGTATTTTTCATGTTCTTGGTATTTTTACTTTGTGTGGAAACCATTGTTCTTCATCATTTATTTGCTGCTTTTTGCTTACTTTGTAATGCATTGGTGTAATTTCTGTGTGACCATATTGCATATTTTCTTCATTTTCCTGTCACTGATTGTTTCCTGTTAATAAACCAAGTCTTTGTTGAATGTATACCGTGGAAGCAGACACTGTACCAAATGCCAAGATACAGAGATTTAAGAAAGAGCCGCCAAGGAGCTCGGAGATGGGGCGGCAAGTAAATAAAACACTCGTGCACCAGGGAGAGCGGCAGGAGATGAAGTGATCCGTGGTGCTGAGGAGGACGACGCACGCCACTTCCTGACCGGACTGTGTACCTGGACCGCCCGTGCTGTTTAAAGCCGGCAAAATCCCACCATTCCTAGGGGGCTCGGACTCCGCGGGTAATGGAAGGGAACTGCCCGCGTCCAGGGGAAGCCCTGGATGGTTCCAGTGCCTCGTTTCGGGTCCGGACTTGGAGTTGAAATAACTGTTTAAGGAAAAAAAAAAATGCTCCGGGTGGCACCGCACGTGATGAGCATATCCCAGCCGTGAAGGGTGGTAGACGATGAATTCTCATTCACATGAGATGGTTGTGTCTCCCAAATACAGGTTATTTTCATCCAGATTTGACAGTGTTCTGAAATACGCCAGAAGGGGGAACTGTGACTGGAATTGCTACTCTGTGTGTACTGTGAAATTGACAACAGTGCTCGTAGGACTTGTGTTGCTCGCAGGGTCTTTTGTCCTGCGGGAGCTCAGGCCGCACCACAGCTAAGAGACTTGAGCAGTCTACACCCCGCGTGCGCTCCCAGTGTTAATCTCGGAAGCGATTAACCTCCTGATCCCAGCGACTAGAGATTGCGACCCGTGGCCCCATAAGTGAGGCTGCAGGGTAGTAGCATGTCAGTGAAGTAGGTCAGGGAGGCTCCACTCGGCCTTTTAAGGACCTGTGTAGGTTGATGGCCACGGCCTGGAGCGGGTCAGGACTCACTGATCCTGTGAGGCCTGTTTCCTTGTACGTTCACAACTCTGAAATCTGAAGAAAACCTTTGATCCATATCCTGCGTTGAGTACAGTAGTGAGAAGTGAGTAAACATCTGGGTACAAGTGAAGAGCTGTCTTGCTCTTCTCCCTTCTCCTCCCCCACGTCATCCCCGTCCCCTGCCCACCACAGAGATTCCTGCACAGGGAAATTAAAAGATCTACAGTTCACCGAGGTATAAAATGATTAGCCACCCACCCCCATCCCCAAGTTCCCGTGGAGCTAAGCACATTTGATGGTAGTTCTCACTGGAACTTAACGTCAGAAATGGGCATTGGAATCACCTAGGGAGATTCTTCGGAAGACGTGTGCGTGGGCCTCCTCCCGAGACCTTGGTCCAAAAGGTCTGGATGAGCCATGAGGTGGTGTGTTTAAAACCTCCAGTGACCCTGCTATACCCCGTCCGCGCACCTGGCGCCTGCCGTGTGTGGTCTGCATGGCAGGTTTGCTGGGAGGAGGATCTGGTCTGAAGGGAAGTCCGTATGTGTCGGTCATCTTTACCTAGTAGAGTTGCTCTCAGAATCGTTAACAAAAATCCAGGGCCGTGTGGCGGAGAGATTTCTTTTCATGTGGCAAGAAGGTGATGGTTATAGATGAGGATGTTGGCACCTTAAGTCACATGAAACAGCCGATGTGTTTGTGTCTTAATGGGAAGTTTCTGTATATCCACTTAAATTGCATGGCATAAATTTGGGGAGTTTTTTGATAAGAAATCCTGAGAATTGAGAGCTGTCGTTCATTCTAAGACAAGCTTTTGTTTGCTTTGTTGGCCTGTTTCAAATGACATGACAAGCACATTACACTTTACAAATGAAGTTCTGTACTTTTTCCTTTTGCAGATGGTTCTGACTCCAGGGACAAGCCCAAGCTTTACCGCCTTCAGTTGAGCGTTACTGAGGTCGGGACAGAGAAGTTCGAGGAGAACTCCATCCAGGTGCGCGGGTGGCCCCAGGTCCAGCTCCCTCCGTAGCTCACACTTGGGTGGGCAAGGGCACGTAGCGCAGGGCCTGCCGCACGGCAGCGGATGAAGGAGTGGACAGAAAGGAAAGACTTTATCTTTTAACATAAAGAAATGCTCCAGTGTGAACAGAGCAGGCTGTGAAATTAGGTCCCCTCTCCACCTCTAGACACTTGATGTGGTCATCGTGTTCCTCTGAGACTGCTTTTCTCCAGAAGGTGGTGATGACTTCATGGGTCTTTGTCAGGATTAGAGGAGGTGGCCTGTGTGAGAGTCCTGTTGCTGGGACTGATGCCCGTAGCAGTGGGGGCTTCCTGAACGGTAGTTAAAATGTTAGCAGGATGTGGTTCTCAGGTACTTAATGAAAACAGCATGAAGTGTTCTTTAAAGAGGAAGTTCGGGTTCATTACCTGATAGAACTCAGCTGAACTCTGGCAGACCGCCCTTTCTCCTGTGCTGCCCTTTGCCGACTGCAAATGATGGGTCAGGTCATTAGTGTCCTTTCCTGTTCTAACATCCCTCCTTCAGCATAGCGGTAAGACAGGTAAAGAGTTGTGTGATCCTAATGATCTGTACAGATTATTATCTGATAAATGTTTCAGGTGGCCGTGTCTTTTCAACTCCGTATGTCTTCAGTCAGGTTACTGGATGCTAAAATTAATGTGTTCAGTTTGACACTATTTTGACAGTGTTTACTTTTGTACTGTTGGGAGGAAATCCACCGAAAAGTACCAAAAGTTCTGTTTTTAAGTACTGTGTCCTTTGTGACGGAAGTTTCTTTGATTTTATCTTAGCTGTTTGGATCAGGAATTCAGCCCCATCACTGTGACCTCACAAACATGGATGGAGTTGTCACCGTGACTCCGAGAAGCATGGACGCCGAGACGTACGTGGAAGGACAGCGCATCTCCGAGACAACCATGCTGCAGAGTGGGATGAAAGTGCAGTTTGGGGGCGTCACACGTGTTCAAGTTTGTGGACCCCAGCCAGGACCACGCAGTGGCCAAGAGACCCGTGGATGGAGGCCTGACGGCCAAGGGCCCCAGACAGAAGCCTGGGTAATTCTATGTCAGCTGTGAGAGTTTTAGGGTGTCTGATTATGTGAGAAGTGATCAGAATTAGGCGTGCGTTATTACAGGTGGTTTTATTTTTAAACATTCCAAGTGGGGTTTGTTCTTGTTGATTTGGGCTGGTTTTGGAGGAGGAAGAAAGAGGTCTTGACTTTATCTGAACATTGGAAGTTGGGGCTGGTTTTAAATTATTTTCAGAGTTTGTCTTTTGGCCGATACTTTACTCTTAGGAAGAACTGGTGGTATTCTCCGTGATGGTCCCGTGGAGCTACAAATTTGTGGAGGTGTTTTTCTGCCCGAGTTAGTGAAACACGTGCGGCTTTAGAAGTGTCTCAGCTCCACCTGGTGCCTTTCTGAGGACTTGCCACGTGGGCCTGTCACCAGAAAACAAAAGTCCTTACTGGCCATCTAGTAGAAGTTCCTGAGTGGGGAGGGAGTAGGACTTCATTAGGACACTGATCGTTTTTTATAAAGCAGGCGCTCGCTGTCTGGCTACTCTGTTATCCGTTCCGCAGGTTGCTAGGGCACGGGTCTTGGGAAAATAGCCACGTGGCCCTTCGAGCCCAACGGCTCGTGCCGTTGATGGCCACCAGAGAGCCTGCCGCAGGAGCCCTGCTCCAGGAGCGTGCCGGGAACAGGATGTGGGGCCAGGAACCGCGCGGGGCCGCTCTCTGTGCTGCCCGCCCCATTGTTTCCTTCTGGGGCCTGCCTTTGCTCAGCCCGCCGCTCAGAGCTCGCGTTGTGGGCCAGGTGCGAACTTGTAGCTGCTTGGAATTGTCTCTTGCCGGTTTCTCGGCTTTATAAAGCCTACCGCGATGGTGCCTGGTGGGTTATCAGTTCGTCCTGGGTCCTTGTGGAGTCCTGGCCAAGGAAGCGATCAGAGGCAGCTGGTGCCAGTAAAGACGTGACGTCCCTCTGCACGCTGACACTTTGGGGATCCTCACACACGTCCATGTGGGCAGATTGGGTGTGGGACATGTCACGGGCTGGTCGCCTCTCACTTTGAGCTCCCGGTTGCGACACGGGACCCATCCCTCGATCTCTGCTCCTAAGGAAACCAACAAGGGCCTTCCCACTCAAAGTCCATTTCTGTCTGATGCTGTTCCAACTTTAAGCTGAACGCGTGTCCAACCTCACCCTTCTGTTTCGCATCGGGGAGGAGCTTTTCTCTTCTTTTTTTAAGGTCCTGTTATTAGGCGCATCCTCCTTTCCCGTCTGTGTCATGACCTATACATAGCCTCTTTTCTTTCAGCACATAGTCATGTTCAGACGGTTTTGTTTCATTTCCTTTCATTTTTCATTATCTTTAATGTTTTCCATTTTAGTCCTCAGCTTTTCTTCAGCTCTGCTTTCTTTCAGCACCAGAGACCGCTCTGCCTGCCTGAGGGTTTTCTTGCCACACTCATTCCAAAGACATGATCGTACGACGCGGTTTCTTCTGGTGTGTTCCATGTTGATTTTCAGCAGTTCCTGCGGTTACTCCCAGCTGTGCTTTGTCCCTGAGTTGCGGGTCCCCTGTCTGCTGGTGGCGGTGGTAACGGTCTGCATCTGCTGCTGAGCGTGGGCGCACCACCGCCGCGATGTCTTGCCCTGGGACGTCTTGCCCTGGGATGTTTTCCGTGGAGGGATCACTCCCGAGGCTGTTCTGCCGTAATGGTCCCTGCTTTGGGGGCCGACAGTCGTCTCCTTGTTGTGTCTCTGGCCGGAAGCAGAGGTCGTGTCAAGGATGTGGCTTAGGTCTCCTAGACAGGAATGTGCTGTGAAATTTTATGTTAATTATCATTACATCTTTTTCCTATCAACCTGGTGAAACTGCTCACTGGTTGAATATACCAGCGCTCACGTGTACATCCATAGATGAGAAAGAAGTGTCATTTCTTTATAAACACATAATTTTGTTCTATTGTCCAACTGTTAGACACATTTCTAGATCGATAACCCAAGTATTTAATGTTTCACAGACGTGTGTATGTGTGTGTGTGTTAACCGAGGTGTAATCGACATATATTAGTTTCAGGTGCACAGCATTCTGATGCGGTATAAGTGGGCACACAGCCTAGGAAGCGTCCGTCACCAGACCTGCGCACAGTTATTTGTACTTGTGATGAGAACTTTTAAGATTAACTCTCTTAGCAACTTGCAGACCTGCAGTACAGTAGTAACTATAGTTTCCATGCCGTACGTCTCGTCCCCAGGACTTCTATTTATTTTATAACTGGAAGTTTCCACCTTTTACCCACTTCACCCACCTCCCAGCCTCTGCCTTTGGCAACTGCCAGTCTGTTCTGTGTCTATGAGCTTTTGTTTTTGTTTTCATCTTTTACATTCCACGTATAAGTGAGATATACGGTACTTGTTTTTCTCCGTCTGGCTTATTTTACTTAGTACAGTGCTCTTAGGGTCCATCCCTGTTGTGGCAAATGGCAAGCTGCTTTCTTCTGGCTGAGTAATACTCCTGTGTGTGTGTGTGTGTGTGTGTGTGTGTGTGTGTGTGTGTACACGTACATGTACACACACCGCGACTTTATTCATTTGTCTGTCAAGGGACCCTTAGGTTGCTTTGGTATCTCAGCTGCTGTAAATTATGTGCATGAGCGTAGGGTGCAGATCTGCCTTTTCGAGTCACGTTTCCATTTTCTTCAGATAAATACCCAGCAGTGGAATTGCTGGATCGTATGGTGCTTGTGTTTTTCATTTTTGAGGAACTCCGTACTGTTTCCCGCAATGCTGCACAAATTTACGTTCCCACCAACACTGCGCACATGGTTCCCTCTTCTCCACAATCTTGCCAACACCTGGTATTTCCCTCCTATGACACTTGTTAATGTTTCCAGTAAGAGCCATTCTAACTGGGTGAGATGACATCTCCTTGTGGTTTTTTTTCTTGTTTTAATGTTTGTTTTTGAGAGAGAGACAGACTGTGAGCATGGGAGGGGACGAGAGAGGAGACACAGAATCCGAAACAGGCTCCAGGCTCTGAGCTGTCAGCACAGAGCCCGACGCGGGGCTCGAACTCACGGACCACGAGAGCATGACCTGAGCCGAAGCCGGACGCTTAACCGACTGTGCCCCTAGGGTAGCACAATTTGATGTTGATGGTCAGCGTGGGAATTTTATTCATTCATCTATTCACTTATGTATTTATCTAGTCTGTATTCATTGAGCACCAGTGTCATGTGTCGTGCTCTGAGTGCTGATGTGATCAAGACCTGGTTCTTGCCCTCACAGGTCATACTGAGATAATGTCATCAAAGTCATGAATAAAGTCACTTTGGAATCGTTTAGTGTATCCAGAATGTAATACAGCTGAGTCCATGTTAAATTTTAGTTTTGTCAGCTTTGGTGAAAAAATAATGAGCTTTGCATGGTGTTAAATGAATTTGTTATTCTAGAATAATTACAGGTGGAGTCAAGAAGGCTTTGGCTATGTTTCTGTGTGTCGATAAGAGGGAGTTAGGGGTGGGTAAGGTGTATATGTAGCTTTGAGAGATGACAGAGGGAGGTGAACTATCATACTTCTTTTTTGCATTACCAGAGACAGAATAGCTAAACTGAATTTCCCATTCAAACCATCAGAAACCAGGAGAACAGTTTCTATGTTTTGTAAACATCTTAGTGACACAGGATAGATGAGATGTAACTTTTAGTAAATGCTTTTACTTTCTCAAGTTCCTATTTCAAAGTGATGATATTTTGTAGTTTTTTTAATGTTTATTTTTCGAGTGTGTGTGTCCACACTAGTGGGGGAGGGGCAGAGAGAGAGAAAATCCCAAGCAGGCTGCACGCTGTCAGCATAGAGCCCGACCTGGGGCTTGAACTCATGAAGGTGGAGATCATTACCTGAGCCAAAACCAAGAGTCGGATGCTCAACCGACTTGAGCCCCACAGGCACCCCTTTATTTTGCATTTCAAGATGGTTTTCTTTTCTTTTCTCTTTCTTTCTTTCTTTCTTTCTTTCTTCTTTCTTTCTTTCTTTCTTTCTTCTTTCTTTCTTTCTTTCAATGTTTGTTTATTTTTGAGAGAGACAGAGACAGAGTATGACTAGGTCAGGAGCAGAGAGAGAGGTAGACACAGAATCTGAAGCAGGCTCCAGGCTCTGGGCTGTCAGCACAGAGCCCGACGGGGGCTCGAACCCACGAACCGTGAGATCATGACCCGAGTGGAAGTCGGGTGCTCAACCCACTGAGCCACCCAGGTGCCCCTCCAGATGATTTGATTTTCTTAGTGATGAGGTAGAGGAGGAATTTGTATCAGATTTTCTAATTTGAAGAATTGTTTTGAGTTTCCTCATCTCTTTGTGGTTTCATTCTATAGATTGGGCTTAAACATGAGTTTAAAGTTACCACAGTGCTGTGAAACTAGACCCTTGTCTTTCAGATACTGTAACAAAAGAGGTTATCATTCTCTTTGACTGTCTTGTGCAGAAGTCCCGGAAATGTAGGCACTAACCCATCTTGTCGATTTCCAGATATTTTTAGGGCTCTTTGTTTTCCTTTTATTGGGCCTCTCTCTTGGGCTGGGATTAATGGATTGTATTTACCCTCATTATTGAGTAGGACTTAAAAATTTTTTTTTAAACGTGTATTTATTTTGAGAGAGAGAGCTTGAGCACATGAGGAGGGGAGGGGCAGAGAGAGAGGCTTCACGCTGTCGGCACGGAGCCTGCAGTGGGGCTCTCAGTACCGTGAACTGTGACCTGAGCCACAGTCAAGAGTTGGACACCTGACCGACTGAACCACCCAGGTGCCTCCCCATTTCTGTATCGTGGCCCAAGTGGTGGTATCCGTGAGCTTTTCAGCTCTCACCAGATTGGCTTTCAGAGGAAGGCAGTTTAGTGCCTGTGCCGTATTCTCCTGAGGTCAGTGTCGCTTTCCCTGCGTTGACAGACGGGCTCGTGGCGCCACAGACTGGGCACTTCATTTATGTGCCATTATGTGATGAAGCGGCTTGCTTGTTTCTTGGACGGTTCTTTCCAATTTATTGTTATTAAAATATGGTTTGAAAAACATCCTGAGAGTATTCAGTATAGAGCAGTAAGAAAAGTTCATAAAGTTTTAACAGCGTTTTCATTCTGTGACTTTATATGCTGAAAATAAAGTGGCGTCTTGATCTTTGAGTTGGGATATTTAGGCCGTTCCTTTGTGTTAAGAAAAACGATGCCTTTTCATTTGAGAATTGTTAATTCAGTGTCTTTCTTTTTTTTACCCTGGCAGAATTGTTCAGGAGACAACTTTCGATTTGGGGGGAGATGTTCACAGCGGGGCAGCGCTGCCAGCGAGCAAGGTGGGTACTTTACGTTGCCTGTAGCAGGGAGTTTGTGTAGCATTCTGGAACATTCTGGACCCCATGGCCAAAGTGTCGGGAGTATGCTCCTGGAGCTCTTGCGAAAGCCGACTTCACCGTGGCTTCTGACCGTGGCTTGCTGTCCTGATCTGTGCTGTCTCCTGGCGCCACACCAAAGGCCGCGGGTGGCGAGCTGGGCCGTGTCCTCCGAGCAGGGGGGCCCAGGCTTCTCCCCTGTAGAACCAGCCCTTCTCCGTCAGGCGACCACTGGAGACCGTGGACTTCCCCTCTCCTCTCCCTGCCAGCTTACCTTCTCGGGGACCTTGCCCCCACAGTTGTCCCGTATCTCCGCGTGACGGGGGGGATTTGTGTCCTCGTTCTGGTTATCTATATCGCTCAGTAACAAACCACCCCAACCTAATTGACCAAGGACGCGCAGCACCCGTTTTACTTGGCGCACAGCTGTACCGTGTGGTTTGGACTCACCCGGGCTGTTCGTTGGCCGGTCTTGCTGGGGGTTACTCGAGTTGCTGCGTTCGGCTGCTAGTGGGCGATGAGGTGGCCCGGCTGTGCCGGGACGCAGGTGGCCGGGCCCCCCTCTCCACGTGTTCTCCTGTTTTCTCCCTGGGACAGCTTGCTCGTCTCTCCACAGGAGTGGCCAGATGTTTGGGTGTCTCACGAGAATCGTGGAATCGACCGGCCTGCTTAGGCTTGGGCCTGGGGTGGCACACAGCACCCACTTCCTTCGCCTTCCGGAAGGGGCCGCCGAGGCTGTGGTTCGTTGAGGCCACGGCACGGCAGCCGCCGTGCGGACACGCTGCTCTGTCTCCTGTTCTAACAACTGTACCGTGCGCTCCAGCCCTTGCCCAGCTTTCTGCTTCTCTGCCCAGCACGATTTCTTGAGGAAATAATCTGCGGTCCGCTCCCTGTTACTCCGTCTTCTCCCCTCGGCTCCCGTTGGCTCCTGCTGTCGGAGGGACCGTGTGTGTCCGGGTCTCTGATGGCCTCCGCACGGCCGAGTCCGTGGCCTGTGTCTCCTCTGTCTGAACTGGGCCCCTACTGCATACTGGGGGCGCTGCCTGACTTCGGCCCCCAGGGTGTCGTTCTCCGGGTTTCTCCCCCATCGGTGCTCAGTCGTCCTCTGGCTCATCTGCCCGTGCCTCCTCCTTCCCCGTCCCCTCCACTTGGCCTCAAAACTCGGTTTCAGACCCAAGGCCCCTTCTCTCCTGTCTGTACTTGTTCCCTAGGTGATCTTAGGCAGTTGGTAGTTAAAATGCACGGATATGTTCATTACCCTTGACTGTATCCTTGGCCCCGACCTCTCCGGACCCCAGAAGCTTGCTTGACGTGGCCATGGTGATGTCTGACACGTGTTTCGCTCTCACCACAGCTAGGGCAGGGCTGGGCTCTCTTAAGCCTCCTCGTCCTTCCCCGTCAGTAAGTGGTACCCTCATCCGTGGTATCGTTCCAGCAGAAGCCCGTCACTGCTTGTCCTTGCTTCCTTCTCAGCCTTCAGTGTCGGCGTGTTCCGTTTGCGTTGGACCGAAGCAGTCCGCAGGTACCTGCCTCTCCCCATCACTGCTTCTGTGGTGTGACACTGGCTGCAGTTGTCACACGGCAGAAATGCTGCATGGCCTCTGAGTTGGCCTTTCTGCTGCTGCCCTGGCTTGTCACTCTTCTCCCCACGGCCAGGCTCGTGTTCTGAACGTACGACTTAGAGCCCGTTACCGCCCGGCTTTCCAAGCCCCCAGTGGCTTCTCATCCCAAATGTCACACACTTCCCTCTGGCTCACACAGCTCCTTCGGCCCCGGCCACCTCCCCTCTCGACCTGGCCCGTGCACAGAACACGCGCCTCCTTCCCATCCGGGCACTGGGGCCAGTTTGTTCTTCCTCGACTGTCCTTCCTGCTGGTTTTCGTGCAGCCGGCTCCTTTCTGCTCATTCCTCCTTGAAACCTTCTCGAGCGTCCAAGCATAGTTCATGCTTGGTTCATAGTTCTTAGTTACAGCGCCTTATTTTAAATTCTCTGTGCCAGCTGATGCTGGCCTTGTTTGTTGACTTGGTGGAGGTAACGGTCCCACTCGGGATGTTCACTGCTGTTCTTCTCGTGGTGAGAAGGTGCCTGTCTGAGAAGCACGTGAGCAGGTCTCCGTAAAAAGTTTAGTTTCTTATAAAAATGTGTGCTCGGAACAGAGAACTCAGCACAGTGAGGAAAAAAATGAAAATCATTCATCTGCAGCTAATAGTTGGCTGTTGATGACATTTTCATGGATCCTCTTCTGATCTCTTTCTGTTGCAGATGTATTCATTTATACATTTAAAAATAACGAGGGGCGCCTGGGTGGCTCAGTCAGTTAAGCGTCCGACTTCGGCTCGGGTCATGATCTTACGGTTCGTGGGTTCGAGCCCCGCGTCGGGCTCTGTCTGACTGCTCGGAGCCTGGAGTCTGCTTCGGATTCCGTGTCTCCCTCTCTGTCTCTGCCCCTGCCCCGCTCGCACTCTCTTTCCCAAAAATAAACATTAAAAATAAAATGAAAAGAAGTAAGTACCTGCACACATCCGCACCTTTCTGTCCTGCTTCTTTGGCTATTATTTTGTAAGCCTTTTATTTGAAAACAAGCTTAAAATTGTTTTATAATATGTTAGCTTACAAACGTACCATAATTTACTTCCCCATTGCCTCCTTACCCATTTATGACAGTTTTTTGTAGTCTGTGCTGCCATCCTGGCCAGGGAATCTTATTTTTACAAGTGTATTTTATGAAAGTATCTATTGTGTATGAATACATGTATTTACAAACGTGATTGCCAGGACACCCTGGACTGGTGAACATTTTAAACAGCCTAACAAAGGGTTAGTTCAGTGAACTTTGGTAAACAGACAGCTGTTATGCAGCCGTTACAGTTCTGTGACGTAAAAATACCATCCGATGTTTACAACACATGAAAAGGAGTCTTTTTTATGAAGGGGGTCGTATAACCTCCTTTATGGAAAATATGAAAAACTGTAAAGATACGGCCCAAAGTTACTCTCTAGTTGATAAGAATGGCTTCTGTTGTCAAGCTCAATTTCTACGATAAACAGATGTAGTGAGAAATCTCACATAACATTTTTGCTACGGTGAATTTCTTTGTATAAGTAGAATGATCCTGTTCCTGTTGTTTGCTTAATAACCCGGGTAGCTTTTCCCTCTGCCACAGGGTGGTTAGGGATGTGCCCTCCTTGGAAGGACTGGAGCGTACTGCATCGGGCCCCTGTATTGTGTTCTTTCTCTCCTGACGAAGGGCGAGAACCAAACCAGCCTCTGTCCTAAGTTCTTCATTGGGTGTTGAGCTGTCATGAGCAGATTTTTAAACCCTTTCCTTACAAGTAAAAGAAGGACCCTAACTTTTCTGAGTGGACACACACTCAGCTCTGTTCTGATTGGAGAGAGCGTTCGGGAGGAGCCGCTCCCGTCCCTGCCCGTTTTGAAGAGCCCCGTTTACACGCACCACCTCTGCACGCCTGTGTGTTAGAGCCTGCCTTTAGCTCTTTGAACAGGAAAGCAGCTGTGCGGTTCGTCCTTTCAGTGACTGACCGTGTTCTTGGGCGTGCGTCTGTGCACCTGACGTCCTCAGCACGGCCGTGCCCTTTTCTGCTCTCTGCTCTTCTCCGGCATCTCTGTCTCGCCTCCCCCTGCCGGGCAGCCTGGCATCAGCGCGTGGCCGACTGGCACGCTGTCTGTAAACGCTCCGTGTTTTCTCTCGGCTTAGAGCGCCACCAGGCTGGACAGCGACAGGGCACTGCCTGCCCCCAGCACGGCCGAGCGCGGGACAGCGAAGCCGATGCTGAGACTGGAGCAGCAGGACCACCGCCGGCGAGAAAACAGGTAGGACGTGGTTCCTGTGCGGTCAGACGGGTGGGACTCGGACAGGTTGCGGGGGGGGGGTCGGTTTGGTTTGGGGACCAGTGGGACTCGGACCCGGGGGGGGGGGGTGGGGGATGGCCTAGTGACTGCTGAGGGTTTAGCTGACGTTCTGAGAACGTTCGCGGTGTTGTAAGGAGGATTCTCTGTTCGTGTTGCTGAACTGGAAGAAAAGGCATCGTCAGCAGCTGTGTGTGTCCCTTGCTTCTGTGCCCCGGTGCCGTCTGCCCAGGTGAAGCAGGAGGCACTTCGAATTAAAAATGCTTCTATTTTAAATGTGCTACTCTGTAAAAACAAGGAGAAGGGGAGTTTTTACAGGAGTTTAATATTTGATCGCTTGTGTATTAAGACACTCTACAACTGGCCATTTCACCTGTTTGTAGGTGAAATCCTTACGTGTTTGAATACACATGTTAAAAGCCAAAAACGATTTTAAGTGGAGTTAAGAATTATGAGTGCCGCGTTACCACGTCTCCCGCTCTGACGTGGCACGTCTTCGTGCCGAGGCGGATAGGGATGAATATTGTCGCCTGTCCTCGTTCTTGAAGAGAGAACGTCTGCCTTTCGTTATTTCCTTTTCTTAGGATTTGTAAGTACACGTTACCTGAATTAGAATTCTACTTTCTTGCGATTTCTAAAATTGTTGAAATGTTGAAAAGTAACGTCAGCGCCTCAGATAACCAGTGATGAGTTCAAACGCTGGTGAGCTGGAGCCGCAGAGCGCTTCCGCAGAGGCATCTGCACGGACACGGCGGCTGGATAGACCTCTCCTGTGTCCTCGTACCATGCATGCTGGTGTCAGCAGGGGGACCGAGGCGCCCACCAAAAATCTGTTCAAAGTTTTCATGAAGCCATTCTAACTCTTCTCTTTCAGATCCAATACCAGAGGCCCATGTCTGGCCCAAGGCCACTTACAGGCAGCTGATTTGGTTCTTTAATCTTCTGCCTTCCAGTAGAGGGCGCTGTGTGTTATAAGACTTTAATACCACTTATCACAGTGATGCGATTTCTAGGTTCCTGTGGAAATCTCAGGTTTTTACCTTGTTTTTATTGTGGGCTTTTGGTTATGAGAATTGTGTTGATTGTGAATGTTTTTAGATGTAGTAGTACGTCTACTTTCTGTGTGCTTGTTTCTGGTGGCGTATTCTAGAATAAGATGTCTAGCACTGTAAACTGTATATTAATACGGTGTCAGAGGAGTCAGATGATGGCCAGTTGTATGTTAGAATTTATCTTATCCCGCCGGCAGAGATTTCACTAAAGGTTTTATTCGACCTATAAATACGTATTATTTGGTTGGTGTTACAGCATGATGGAAACCTGATTCTTCTACTTTCAGTCTTTGTATTTCACATCTACAATGTGGGCATAAGCAACGCTTCATTGGTATATTCATAAAAACCGAAGTTACTTTAATAAATATGTTTAAAAACACTAGTTTTAGTCAAGGAAAAAAATCTTTTTGAATAATGGAGTTCTTTAAATTACCACTGACACGTTTACTTTTTCAGTGAGACTTTATATTCCTTATTTTACCAGATTTCTCAAATGGGTGAAACAGACAAGTGAGGTTCACCCAGTTTATTGTTTAACTAATGAACTGAAAGATCTCTGCAGTTTTAGCTGTCTGTATGTGTGGCAGTTAGCAGACTTGTTAACATAGTTGAGCATACAAATTCTGTCTGAAGAGCTTTTTTATACCTGCATTGTCGAGTTAAATCCAAATCCCAGATCACAGACTAGATGAGAAGTTTTGAAGCACGTAATGTGTTGAAAAGAATTTTGTTTTTCCTTCTAGTGATTCTGATAGTTCGGGGTGATGGCGTCGGATTTTCTCCCGGTCGAGGCCTCAGTGCGCAGGGGCGGGAGGGGAGCACGGGCCTGCGGGAAGGAGCCGCTTGCGTCTGTGGCCGTGGAGACCTGCAGCCACCACACGTTCTTTCCCTCTTCTCTTCATTTTTGAAGCAGTTGTTACGTCCAGAGTAAATGCGTGAGCGGTTGCTGCTGAAAATGTCCTTTCGGTTCCTCACAGGTTCTTAAATATCAACGGCGATGTTGACGCTCCGCTTCAGCAAATGTGACGCTTCGTGTGAATATTGACCTCCCTGTTGTTTGATCCGTATTTACCTCAGTAGTTGTCTCCCTCCCGGTCTAAGTCCTCATGGCCTCACTCTTTACTCTAAAGTCAAGTTTGTGGGAAGACGCAACACGGTTCATTGCTTTTACCGTCCGTTTCCTTCATCTAGTCGAGGACAGATTTTCGGAAGATTTATCCGGGTCGTCTCTGTTAAAGCTGAGCTAAAATGATAAAGGTTTAAACTCTTAAGGAACCTGATCACTTGCCAGCTTGTTAGGGCAGTGGGACTTGCCTGTGTTCTACACAAAATGTAGTTAGTAGCAGACTAACGTAGAGTAATAACTAAATTGCTCGAGATTCGAATCCCGTGTCTGCGCGAAAGAACAACTAAACTGAACGCTGTGGAGAACAGGGTAACTGCAGCAGTGAGGAGATCTAAATCGGACTGGTAACTATTCGTCTTACACATTGTAGAAATTCTGTGCTTATTAATGGCTTTCAGGCATTGTTTGACCAATATGCAACACAGAATCAATCATATTTTACATCGTGTCTGGTGGACACATAATCTCCATATGCATGTATTCATACTGAAAGGAGACTTTCACAGGACCGTGAACCTTTGATCCTACCCGTGGGGACAGAGTGACCCACTATTTGAAGAACTCTTAGAGAAACCGAAATGTACCTAACCTTTGAATTACTTCGATCGGGATGCCTGGAAACACATAAACATTAGTGCGAATTCTTACAAGGGTTACCGATTATAGTTGCTCTTGGTTTCTGTTTCTTGGCAATTCCTTGTGTTTGTAGTGTCAGGCTAGATGATGAAAAGTGGAATTTATGTGACTTTAAAAAAAAGTGTGAGTAGGAGGCCTTTTTTTTTTTTTTTTTTAAAGGTGTGCTTCACCGTGAGCTTGAGAAATGCTAATACTGAGCGACCGAAAGGGTCTGTAGGAATCGTCTTGGGTAACCTTTATCAGAAGAGAAGGGCAGCGTCTGGCTCTTAGCAACTTGTTCTCCTTTGTAAGAGCTCCGTTTCAAGCTCACTGTGGTTTAGTTTTCCTTTGTGTCTCCCAGCAGCGTCTTTGCATTGTTACTCGAGCCGTTGCCGTGGCAGGTGCGCGGCAGCCTGGTCGCCCCGCTGTGCGCAGTCTTCATGCATAATAGAGAATCGTGGTCGGGTCTGTTCTCTCGATGGAAGCAGATACCGCAAGGAACCGACCTCCGTGAGGTGTAGGGATAGGATCACTCCCAGGACGCTCATCTGCATATTTGAATGGTTTCCATGTGAAAACAAGTCATTGGGCTCTCTATCATGTGTACGAACTGTGTAGAGATTTTGAAAATAGTTGCAGAAACACGCATAGGCTGACCGTCAGTAGCCATGTGATCTGATGTTAAGAGGCGGCCTCTCTCTTTTTTCAGAACTCAGGATGCTCTTGGGCCTGAACTCATACTGCCTGCAAGCGTTGAATTCAGCGAAAGTTGTGAGTAATTTCAGATTCCATTGTTAGTGAATTATTTCTTGTTCCATTTTTCTCCATCTGATTTTCATGGGTTTTTTTTTTTGTTCTTTTTTTTCTTTTTCTTCTTTTTTGAAATCTTTTCACAGCTGAAGATTCATTTTTATCTGCCATTATAAATTATACTAATAGCTCTACAGTCCATTTTAAGTTGTCACCTACATATGTATTATATATGGCATGTCGGTATGTATTGTCGAGCCAGTACAGACCCGATGTCAGTCCTACAGAGCGTACTCACAAAGTGATTGCCATAGTCAACAAGATGGTGAGCATGATGGAGGGGGTGATTCAGGTAAGCGCCAGCACGCCGGGCCCCGCTGCTTCAGTGCGCGTGCTTCTTGTTCGCATGTGTCGGCGAAGCCAGTTCCGCCATGTCTCCGTGTGCTTACGTGTTCGACTTTGAGAGGCTTTTCTGAAATGAAAGCTATTAGAAGTAGCACTGAAAACTGTAGAGCTTGAAAAGTTGAAAAGGAACGTAAACGTCTATTTTTTTCTACAAGTGTTAGAATAAGGGAAAGTAAACTATGTGGTAACGTCATGAGCAGGGTAAAAATCCTTAAAAGTGCAATAGTTGTGAGAAAGTACTGACACTTGTGGGTTTTCTTAGACTTAAAAAACACTTTGTTGAGATGAATTTCACAGGAAGGTAAAACTACCCATTTTAAAGCGACTAATTCAGTAGAATTTAGGTCGTTCAGTGTTGTGCGGCCGCCCCTTCTGATTCCAGAACTTCTCTGTCAACCAACCCGATTCCTGTCCGCCCATTCAGCTGCTTCCCTCATAACCCTCCCCCGCCCGGAATTGTGTAAGGGCTCTACAGAGGCATTTGCCCTTTTTATAAGGAGCATATGATGCTGGTGGGAACTCTCTGGGTTTTTCGATAGCACTTGGGTAGGTGTGATGGACATGACATTTCTCAGTTATGATGAAGGTCCTGTTCAGATTGCTTCATAAGACTGTTTTGGAAGTTTGAAGAAGTAAGGGTATTTTCTCTGTAGAATGGTTTGTTTCTTTTTAAGTCGTCCTCACCTGTGGTGGATCAAATTGGCATAGCAGTTTGCCAGATCACAATTTGAAGATTTAAAGTCCTTAGAAGTAAATTTACAGATTTTTTAAAAAGTTTTCCCAAACCCCTGATGAGTGCTATTACTCAGCTATAAAATATAAAACTCTAATTATGTATCATTAAGCAATGTGATTAGACAGTTGGGTTGTTTTTCTCCTGTGAGGATAGCTTGAGCTAACTAATCTGTTAATTCCTTGAGAATTGTTGTCAAAGGCCACAACTTTTCAAGAAATGTTTCTATTAGGTTTGAGTGGTTAGCATAAGAATGTAATGGGCTTACGATTCTTTTACCCAAGTGAGGAAGTAGATAAAAAGTGTTGTCATTTTATTTGGATACCATTTTGTGTTTCTCTCTTAGTAATTTATAAACAAACATGGATTTCCTTTTGGTTCAAAAGGAAATTGTCTTCGGTCATGTTTGCATTTCTGAAGCCTGTTTCAAATTGGGGAAACTCCTGTCATCAGACTACTTTTGATAGACTTTGTCTTGTTGAATTTGAACTAGTCAGTGAGATCATCATTATCAAAACAGGTCTTTTAAACTTCAGATTTAGGGTTAATCTGTGATTAGAGAACTCCTAAAATTTTGGGAAAGAACTATAGTAAATGCTTTAATTCGTAAAAACCTTTCAGAAACCAGTTTGTTCCATTTTAGTATGGTTATGTTTTTTATACATTTTTTAATCCTTAGTTTTTTTGTTCGTTTTGTTTTTTGCTGTTGGTCTTTTCTGTCTCTTTCATCCTATTAACCCAGGGGATAGACACTCTTCTCGTGTACCTTTAGCTAGTCAGACACACAATATCGTTAAAAGACGTTAAGTCCTTTGTGTTATAAATCTTTTAAGTAGATCGGTGTGTTTGTGTGTGTATCGTAACACCTTCCCTGTATAAACTGGAGGTCGCTCACTTGCGCCACTCTGAGAACATAAAACTAATCCTTTATGTCACGTACTTCCAGAGATGCTTCCGAACCGTGAATGAATGTGTAATTTGGGAATAACATAACTAAATGTCGTACCTTCATGTCGTGCCTTCATATTAGTGTTTTGATTTTTTTAAACTATCATGATTGTTTACAAGTTTCTTTCTCTCGTTCTGCTTGATTTCCCCTCGTCTGTTTCTCTCCAGGAAGTAGACCAGGTTGATCAGGTAGGATGCGCTGCTGGGAACTGGTCCTGGCTGTGTCGGCTTAGCTGAGTTTCTCGCGCTGCTTCCATGTCAAAACACAACACTCCAGCAAGCGGACTGGGCGGTTCATAACACTCATTCAGCAACTGAAACATGCAGTACTAAATCCTTTTCTGACTGTGCAACCTTTATCAGCATTTCATAATTTCTGCTTAATGCACTCAGTGTGGATATGAAATGACAAAAGTTCTGTTTCTCCTCTTTCTCGTTTATCCTTGGTTCCTATTCTTTGGATCTCATCTGAAGTTGCCTGGCCTGCACATGTGGTCGGGAGATGATGCGATAGATCAGTACTTGATACCGAGTTGCTCGGCATCTCAGCCAGCGACTGCGAGTATCAGGGTGGCTGTGGGTAACCACGGATAGATGTGTGTGTACTTCACAGATTACCAGATAAAGCACGATCTCCAATTGGGTGTTGTATGATTTGGTGTCTCTGTTTTTGCATTGTAGCTAATCGGATCCATGTATCCATACATGAATCCCAAGAAGAGGTTGCAATTCCATTGCTATATATGTATCCAAATTCTTTTGCAAATATCTGGTATCTGTGGTAAATACCTTGGTGAAAATGGGAAGGTACTGGTCTATCTTCAGCAGCTTTTCAAGAGCATTCCTTTTTATTTTCATTCTTCTTTTTTTTTTGTCTTGGGGTTGCTTATAGGAATGTGTTCTATCTACAGAAACAGAAGAATATCGCAGGGGCACTTGCTTTCTGGATGGCCAACGCATCTGAGCTTCTCAACTTCATTAAGCAGGACCGAGATCTTAGTCGAATCACATTGGACGCCCAAGATGTTTTAGCACACTTGGTTCAGATGGCGTTTAAGTAAGGAACACGTTCTTGGAGATTACACTATTCCGTAGAGATTTTTTAAAGGTTTTTATTTACCCTAACTGGAGATGAATATCAAGAAGCATAAATACATGCCAGATGTGTTGATTTAGTAAAATGAAGTTACTGAGCTATGTTGCAAGAATCCTGAGAGTAAAACTATATTTTAAATGGAAAATGTTATGGAACGTGTAAACTGTTTCGTCTGTGACGCCCTGTCTGACAATGGCAGTGCATCCTGCTGAGGTTATTAAAATTGTTCCCATGTTTTCAGATATCTGGTTCATTGTCTTCAGTCAGAACTGAATAACTACATGCCGGCTTTTCTGGATGACCCTGAAGAGAACAGTCTACAAAGACCAAAAATAGGTCAGAATATTGTTTTCTCCCTTCTTCCTCTATTCCTCCTTCTCCCTGCCTCTGCTTTCCTTCTTCCCTCCTTCCTGTTTAACTTTATTTTAGTACTTAATCTACGCAAGAGGAAGGTATCTTACAAATAAATGAGATGACCTATTTGATTTGGCATTCTTTAAGAAGTTGTAACTACCATCTGTTTGACTTAAGACTAGCTCTCACTGTGCATCTGGTAGAGGCCGTAGGACCTCTTCCCATAGGTCCCAGTGGACCCTGGAGAGCAGCCATATTTGCTGGTATTGAGACCTAAAGAGGCCAGGGTGTGGCAACACCTGACACCAGCTGTGTGTTGTGATTTGCTATAATCTCAGAGCTGTTGCTGCTCAGTGATTGCATGGACATTTTCGGAGGCAAGCCGGTACCCTGCCATTGCTCAGCAAGACCCTCCCCCAGGGAGTTGACATGGGTCCAAGCCACAGGGGTCTCTGAAGTATGGAGTTTTGCTTTTTCTTTCTTTCTTTTTTTTTTTTTTTCTCAATACATGAAATTTATTGTCAAATTGGTTTCCATACAACACCCAGTGCTCATCCCAAAAGGTACCCTCCTCAATACCCATCACCCCCCCCCCCCCCCCCCCCCCCCCCCCCCCCCCCCCCGCATCAACCCTCAGTTTGTTCTCAGTTTAAGAGTCTCTTACGCTTTGGCTCTCTCCCACTCTAACCTTTTTTTTTTTTTTTTTTTTCCCTTCCCCTCCCCCATGGGTTTCTGTTAAGTTTCTCAGGATCCACATAAGAGTGAAAACATATGGTATCTGTCTGTCTCTGTATGGCTTATTTCACTTAGCATAACACTCTCCAGTTCCATCCACGTTGCTACAAAGGACCATATTTCATTCTTTCTCATTGCCAAGTAGTACTCCATTGTGTATATAAACCACGATTTCTTTATCCGTTCATCAGTTGATGGACATTTAGGCTCTTTCCATAATTTGGCTATTGTTGAGAGTGCTGCTATAAACATTGGGGTACAAGTGCCCCTATGCATCAGCACTCCTGTATCCCTTGGGTAAATTCCTAGCAGTGCTACTGCTGGGTCATAGGATAGGTCTATTTTTAATTTTTTGAGGAACCTCCACACTGTTTTCCAGAGCGGCTGCACCAGTTTGCATTCCCACCAACAGTGCAAGAGGGCTCCCGTTTCTCCACATCCTCTGCAGCATCTATAGTCTCCTGATTTGTTCATTTTGGCCACTCTGACTGGCGTGAAGTGATGCCTGAGTGTGGTTTTGATTTGTATTTCCCTGATGAGGAGCGACGTTGAGCATCTTTTCATGTGCCTGTTGGCCATCTGGATGTCTTCTTTAGAGAAGTGTCTATTCATGTTTTCTGCCCATTTCTTCACTTGGTTATTTGTTTTTCGGGTGTGGAGTTTGGTGAGCTCTTTGTAGATTTTGGTGAAGTATGGACTTTTGAAACACAATCCCATCTGAGATGAAACTCTGGAGGGAGGTGCTGCCTGATGAAACTTTGGAAGGGACGGCTTGGACACTGACAGGGTAGAGGCAGGAAGTGGACAGAGGCCTGAGACAAAGGAGGCGTACTTGATTGCAGGTTGGTGAGAGTGCGAGATTCCTGCACCAGAGACTAGGAGCTGGGTGAAGCCATTTCCACCTTTCCTGATCCACCCCAGAAGCTAAGCTAAGCAGTGCCATCTGGTGGAGATTGGAGCCATCACACGTACCAACCAAGCACATCCCCCAGAAGACCAGCACAAGTCCCTCCATCTGTTTAGTGTACAGATCATAGAGGGCTTCATAGTTTCAGTTCTAGGGAAAACTGGATGTAACTTCACTTGGTTTTCATTGTTTGCTGGCCCACTTATTTGTTTTCTTTGCTTCTGTTTTTGTTTAAATCTTTTTTTTTCCTCATTCTTTTTGTCCTCTTGGGTACAGAAATGGCAAATTCTTTTTTATTTTTAAAATTTTTTCAATCTATTTTTATTTTCTTTTACGATTTTAAAATTTCTTTTAATATCCTGACTTTTTTACTTTTTTTTTTTTTCCTTTCCTGTCTCTCTTTTCTCTCTTCCATAAAGCTTCTTTCAATAAGCAGACTGAAACATACTTAGGATATAGCTTCCTTTATTTGATTTTTGTTTTGTTTTGAATTTTTATTTTATAATTTTTTTCTTCTTGCAAAATGACAAAGATGGAAGAATTCACCCCAAAAGAAAGAACAGGAAGAAATGACAGCCAGGGACTTAATCAACATAGATATAAGATGTCTGAACTAGAATTTAAAACCACGATTATAAGAATACTAACTGCGGTTGAAAAACAACATAGAAGACACCAGAGAATCCCTTTCTCAGATAAAAAAACTAAAATCTAGTCAGGCTGAAATTAAAAATGCTATAACTGAGATGCAATCTTGAATGGATGCCACAATGGCAAGGATAGACGAAGCAGAGCAGCAAATCAGTGAGGTAGAAGATGAAATTGTGGAAAATAACAAAAATTATGGAAAATAATGAAGCAGAAAAGAAGGGAAATGCAAAAGATGACGATACAAGACTTAGAGAACTTAGCAGCTTATTGAAAAGGAATAACATTCGAATCCTAGAGGTCTCAGAAGATGAAGAGACAGAAAAAAGGTCAGAAGGTCTATGTGAGCAAATTATAGCTGTAAACTTCCCTAACCTGGGGAAGGATACAGACATCAAGATCCAGTAAGCATGGAGAACTCCCATTAGGTTCACCACAAACAAACCGTCACCAAGGTAGATCATAGTCAGATTCACAATATATACAGACAAGGAAAGAATTATGAGAGCAGCAAGGGGAAAAAAAAGGTCCTTAACCTACAGGGGAAGACAAATCAGGTTCACAGCAGATCTGTCCACAGATACTTGGCAAGCCAGAAAGGAGTGGCGGGATATATTCAACGTGCTGAATCCGAAAAATACGCAGCCAAGAGTTTTATATCCATCAAGGCTGTCATTCAGAATAGGAGAAAGAGTTTTCTAGACAAAAACTAAAGGAGTTTGTGACCACTGTCCAGCCCTGCAGGAAATATTAAGGGGGACTATTTGGAGAAAAGACAAAAGACCAAAAGCAACAAAGACTAGAAAGGACCAGAGAACATCACCAGAAACACCTAGCTCTACAGGCAGCACTACACGGCACTAAATTCATGGCACTAAATACATGGCACTAAATTCATATCTTTCAGTCACTGTAAATGTAAATGGACTAAATACTCCAAAAGACCTAAGATATCAGAAAGGATAAGAAAAGGCCTATCTGTATGCTGCCTACAAGACTTATTTTAGACCTTACGGCACTTGCAGATTTGAAAGTAAGGGGATGGAGAACCATCTGTCATGCTAATGGTTGTCAAAAGAAAGCCAGAGTAGCCATTTTTATATGAGACAAACTAGATTTTACAACAAAGATTGTAACGAGATGAACAAGGGCATTATAACTAAAGAGTCTATCTACCAAGAAGATCTAACAGTTGTAAATATGCGCCCAACTTGGAAGCACCCAAATATATATGTCAATGAATCATGAACATAAATTCATTGACAACAATACCATAATAATAGGGGACTTCAGAACCCCACTTACAGCAATGGACAGATTAAGCAGAAAATCAACAAGGAAATGATGGCTTTGAATGACTTGACCAGATGGACTTAACAGATCTATTCAGAACACATCATCCTAAAGCAGCATTTCATTCTACACATTCTTCTTGAGTACACATGGAACATTCTCCAGAATAGATCACATACTGGTCACAAATCAGCTCTCAGTAAGTACCAAAAGACTGAGATCATATCTTGAATGTTTTCACACCATAACACTATGAAACTAGAAATCAACCACAAGAAAAAAATTGGAGAGACCACAAATACTTGGGAGATTAAAGAATCTCCTACTAAAGAATGAATGGGTTATTAACCAAGAAATTAAAGTGGAAATTAAAAAGTGATGGAAGCCAATGAAAATGAAAACAGCGAAGGCTTTCATAAGAGGGAAATATATAGCAATCCAGGCCTTCCTAAAGAAGGAAGAAATGTCTCAAATACACAACCTAACCTTACACTTAAAAGAGCTGGAAAAAGAATGGCAAAGCCTAAAACCAGCAGAAGAAGCAAAATAAAGATTAGAGCAAAAATCAGCTGTCTTGAAATCAGAACAGTAGAACAGATCAATGAAACCAGGAGCTGATTCTTTGAAAGAAGTAACAAAATTGATAAACCGTATCCAGATTTATCAGAAAAGTAAAGGATGCAAATAAATAAAATCACGAATGAAAGAGGAGAGATCACAACCTACACCACAAAAACACAATGATAAGAGAACATTGTGAGCAATTGTATGCCAACAAATTGGGCAATCTGGAAGAAATGGACAAGTTCCTAGAAACATATAAACTACCAAAACTGAAACAGGAAGAAATAGAAAGTTTGAGCAGATCCATGACCATTAAAGAAATAGAATCAGTAATCAAAACTCCCAACAAACAGCAGTCCAGGGCCAGGTGGTTTTCCAGGGTAATTCTATCATTTAAAGAAGACTTAACACCTATTCTTTTGAAACTATTCCAAAAAAACAGAAACAGAAGGAAAACTTCCAAACTCATTCTGAGTCCAACATTGCCTTGATTCCAAGAGCAGAGACCCCACTAAAAAGAACTACAGACCAATTTCCCTCATGAACACAGATGCAAAAATTCTCATACAAGATACTAGCAAACCAAATCCAACAACACATAAAAAGAATTATTCACCATGAGCAAGTGGGATTTACTCCTGGGCTGCAAGGCTGGTTTAATATCCACAAATCAATCAATGTGATACATTACATTAATAAAGGATAAGAACCACAGGATCCTCTTAATAGATACAGAGAAAGCATTTGACAAAATACAGCATTCTTTCTTGATAAAAAAACTATCAAAGGGATATAAGGAACACACCTCAAGATCATAAAGGCCTCATATGGAAGACCCACAGCTAATATCCTCATGGGGCAAAAACAGAGCTTTCCCCCTAAGGTCAGGAGCACAACAACAATGTCCACTCCCACCACTATTATTCAGCACAGTGTTGGAAGTCCTTGCCTCAGCAATCAGACAACAAAAAGAAAAGGGGTTCAAATTGGCAAGGAAGAAATCAAACTTACTCTTTGCAGAAGACATGATACTCTGTGAAAAACCCAAAGACTCCACCAAAAAACTGCTGGAACTGATACAGGAATTCAGCAAAGTTGCAGTGTGTAATATCAGCATACAGAGATCTGTTGCATTTCTGTCCACCAATGATGAAGCAGCAGAAAGAGAATCAAGGAATTGATCCCATTTACAATTGTATCAAAACCCATAAAATACCTAAGAATAAACTTAACCAAAGAGGTAAAAGATCTATGCACTGAAAACTACAGAGAGCTTATAAAAGAAATCGAGGACACAAATGGAAAAACATTCTATGCTCATGGATTGGAAGAACAAACGTTGTTAAAATGTTGATACTACCCAAAGCAATCTATATATTCAGTGCAATCCCTATCAAAATAACACAGCATTCTTCACAGAGCTAGAACAATTCTAAAATTTGTATGAAACCAGAAAAGACCCCGAATAGTCAAAACCAAAGCTATAGGCATCACGGTTCCGGACTTCAACCTGTATTACAAAGCTTTAATCGTGAAGACAATGTAATCAGTGAAGAAATGGGCAAAAGACATGAACAGACACTTTTCCAAAGAAGACCTCCAGGTGGCTAACAGACACATGAAAACATGTTCAACCTCACTCATCATCAGGGAAATACAAACCAAAACCACAGTGAGATACCACCTCACACCTGTCAGAATGGCTAATATTAACAACTCAGGCAACAACAGATGCTGGCAAAGATGTGGAGAAAGGGGAACCCTTTTGCACTGTTGGTGGGAATGCACACTGGTGTGGCACTCTGGAGAACAGTGTGGAGCTTCCTCGAAAAAATTAAAAATAGAACTACCCTATAACCCAGCAATTGTACTACTAGGTATTTATCCAAAGGACACAAAAATGCTGATTCGAAGGGGCCCATGCACCCCAGTGTTTATAGCAGTGCTATCAACAATAACCAAAGTATGGAAAGAGCCTAAATTTCCATCAACTGAGGAATGGATAAAGATGATGTGGTATCTCGGGGCGCCTGGGTGGCTCAGTCGGTTAAGCGGCCGACTTCGGCTCAGGTCATGATCTCGCGGTCCGTGGGTTCGAGCCCTGCATTGGGCTCTGTGCTGACAGCTCAGAGCCTGGAGCCTGTTTCAGATTCTGTGTCTCCCTCTCTCTGACCCCCCCGCCTCCCCCCAGTTCATGCTCTGTCTCTCCCTGTCTCAAAAATAAATAAACGTTAAAAAAAATTAATAAAATGATGTGATTGATATCTGTGTACAATGGAATATTACTCGGTGATGAGAAAGAATGATGTCTTGCTACTTGCAACAATGTGGATGGAACTAGAGTGTATTATGCTACGCAGAATAAGTCAGTAAAAGACGAATATGATTTCCCTCATGGAATTTAAGAAACACAACAGATGAACATAGGGGAAGGGAAGGCAAAATAAGATACAACCGGAGAAGGAGACAAATTAGACTCTTAAACACAGAACAGACTGAGGGTTGCTGGAGTGGAGGTGGGTGGGCGGGATGGGCTAGATGGGTGATGGGCATCGAGGAGGGCACTTGTTGGCATGAGCACGGGGTGTTCTATGTGACTGTTTTTCAAAAAGTCTCTTAGGGTGAACTTAAGTGTAGTTAACACCCGTGTGGGTGTGACTCCTTCCTGTTTGAATAGATCAGTATCTTCAACATGACTAAATTGGTGTTATTACCGTAATCGCTGTCTTCTCAAGTGCACCGTTGATTCACAGACTCGTCTTTTCATCCCGTGTCTCTGCACAGATGACGTCTTGCACACGCTCACGGGAGCGATGGCGCTGCTGAGGCGCTGCAGGGTCAATGCTGCTCTGACCATCCAGCTTTTCTCTCAGCTCTTCCACTTCATCAACATGTGGCTCTTCAACAGATTGGTGACCGACCCCGAGTCGGGACTGTGCTCTCACTATTGGGGGGCGATCATCCGCCAGCAGCTGGGGCACGTGGAAGCCTGGGCAGAGAAGCAGGGATTAGAGCTGGCGGCCGACTGTCACCTGAGCCGGATAGTACAGGTGGGCTGAATCGAGTCTCCTCGCGCAGGTTCACGGACGTCGTCACGAGCGTCTCTCGTTCAGTGTGGGGTGAGAACTTGGGCTCGGCACGGCCTCCACAGCCCCCGTTGGGGTTTTTCACGTGCTGTACTGGTGTGTCTGGGTCGCTGTAACAGGGTACCCCAAGCTCGGTGCTTAGACCACAGACACGGTCTCACGGTTGCTGAGGCCAGAAGTCCAAGACCAAGGTGTCGGCAAGGTGGTTCTCTGCCTTCATCTTCAGGGTGTTTTCCCTCTGTGCGTGTGTCTCAGATGTGCGCTGTTCGTAAGGACACCAGTCACGTTAGACCTGCCGCCCTCACTTCCTTCCGCCATGACCCCGTCTCCAAGTAAGGCCCCATTCTGACGTCACGGGGTGAGGACTGCGGCATATGAACTTTAGGGGCCACAGTTCAGCCCATAACAGGTTGTAACCAGTAGCATAGATGTCGTTCAGAGGTTCTTTTTACTGAGACCAGTAGGTGTATTTCATAAAAGTCCTTCCTGAAAGGTGGATTCCAGCCAAAACCTGGGTAATGATTTGCTCTTCGTCACGTGGAGCCGGGAGAGCACAAAGCAAAAACCCATAGTAGACGTACGGAAGATAAAGAGAAGGGTCTGAGCGTGGCGCTTGGCAGTCCCCACCTCCCAAAGGACAGGAGCACGAGGAGGAGAAGGGGACCAAGGCGCACACGACAGTGCGGGCCCGACTCGTTCTCCAGGAGCCCTTGCACGGCCAACGACCGGAAACCACAGCTCCACCATCGAGGGAACGAGGATCCACAGCCTCAAACCCAAGACTTTTATTGTCACAGAGTATAATTCTGTATTTTTTCTCAATTTCTGAATCTCTTTTGAGGTAATTTAGTACCAAAGGAGGCTGCTACCCTCCTCGCATGGCGGGAGCTGCTTGTGGGAAAGGTCATTACAGGGAAACTTCATTCAGACCCCAGTAATTGGTCATCGGACTAGTTACGTAAACTTTTAAGCTTCTCAGAATTTTTTAAAAGTTTTGTGAACGTAAAGAATTGAATGTCATTTACGTTTCTGTATTTTAGCAAAATATAAATGTATGTATGTTTAGTAAAATTACGAGGCTATCTAAACCCTTGCTAGACCATGTTCTTCAGCTCAGTTCCATGTCAATAGAAGTGTGTTGACTTAAAAAGATTCCGCGTTTCAGAATGAAATTAGCAAGTTCTTACTGTTTTAAGCATTACGTACAGGGGAACGGTTGTGAACTGTTCCTGAATCGTATCTCCGGTTACTCTTCCAACCAGGCGACCGCTTTGCTCACCATGGATAAATACGCTCCTGAGGACACCCCAAATATCAACAGCACCTGCTTTAAGTTAAATTCGCTGCAGCTGCAGGCCTTGCTACAGAATTACCACTGTGCGCCCGATGAGCCCTTCGTCCCCACGGTGAGTGAGGTGCCATGTTAGCCACACGGCACGACACACGTTCGCGTAGGGAAATTCCAGTCAGGGGGCTTTCAGTAGTTATCTTTTTTCTTTAACAAATAAGCTGATATGCTTAATCATCTCATAAGATCATTTTTTTTTATTTTTATTTTTTTCAACGTTTATTTATTTTTGGGACAGAGAGAGACAGAGCATGAACGGGGGAGGGGCAGAGAGAGAGGGAGACACAGAATCGGAAACAGGCTCCAGGCTCTGAGCCATCAGCCCAGAGCCTGACGCGGGGCTCGAACTCACGGACCGCGAGATCGTGACCTGGCTGAAGTCGGACGCTTAACCGACTGCGCCACCCAGGCGCCCCGTCATAAGATCATTTTTGTTGGGGTGGCTGTTAGGGTTTAGTACAAGAAGTAGAAACTAGGGGCGCCTGGCTGGCTCAGCCGGTTAAGTGTTCCTCTGGATTTCGGCTCAGGTCACGATCTCACGGTTGGTGGGTTCGAGCCCTGTGTTGGGCTCTGCACTGACAGTGCAGAGCCTGCTTGGGATTCTCTCTCTCCCTCTCCCTCTCTCCCCCTCCCTCTCTGCAACTGCCCCACTCGCTCTTGCTTTCAAAATAAATAAAATAAATGTTAAAAAAACAAAATAGAAACTCCACGAGCATTTAAAGTAGGGAGGGATTTAATTCAGGGAATTAGGTTCTTGGAAAGACGTTGAAAGGACAGAGGAGAGGGAGGTGAGATGTCACCCTGGCTCACGGGCTCACCACTGTGACCTCTGAGGCTCAGAGGCCCCCAGGCCTCTGCCACGGGCGCGAAGCCCCACGTCACATCCCCCCACGGGCTGCCGACAGCAGGCGGCCCAGGGGCCTCCCCGACCTGTGTGGAGGTCGGCTGGTAAGAACCCCGTTTTGGTATCTGTGCCTCTTGGTAGATGCCTGGCCCCTGGTGTGCACCACGGCCCTGTTTATAGAGAGAGGAAGATGGCAGGTGCTGTGGTCACAGCTGAACCCCGTCTGCTCGCCGCAGGCCTCCTGAGAGGGGCAGTTCTTGGGGGGGACGTGTCCACCTGTGGGACTGGGTTGATGCCAAGGAAGGACTCGAACGGAGTAGCCCAGGGTGGGAAACCCACAGGTGCCGGCCAACACACGGCACGCGGGAGTGCGGTGCAGCCACCCCGTTCACAGGGGACAAGTGGCTGCGGATACAGTGTGCCACCACCTGTCCGGGTTCCAGAGAAGACCGGTGCGTCTGTGGCGGCACGGGCCCGGGAGGCTGATCCTGGGCGCGGGGGGGGGGGGGGGGGTGGCTTCTACGGGGAGGCCTCCGCTCCATGAGCCGGTGCGCTTGTCCACGGAGCTGCCTAGTGAGGGGCTGGGACCTTCCCTCTGTCGGCTGCGAGTGCGTGGTTTTATCCTGTTCACACTCACCCTTGTGTGAGCCTTTCCTGTCATTAAACGTTCTGAAAAAATTGGACTATTAGCAAGTGGATATGAAAAAATTGCAAGGAGAAAATGATTACCCTTGGAAAGGGGAACAAACATTTTCTGTTCACGTGTTGTAAGTGCGTACCCCGTCAACGTTCCATTGCTCTGCGAACTGGTGGTGTGCAAATCGATACGTTCACCCTCCCTCCGCAGCCCTGCCAGAGCGTGTAGCCGCGCGAACGACAGAACTTTGAACGGTTAGCCCGCTGCACCCGTGGCGTGTCTTCTTAACCCGTGCCTTCCTTTCCCCCCCAGGACCTGATAGAGAACGTCGTGGCCGTGGCCGAAAACACGGCCGACGAGCTGGCACGCAGTGATGGGCGGGAGGTGCAGCTGGAAGAGGACCCTGATCTGCAGCTGCCTTTTCTTTTGCCGGAAGACGGCTATTCTTGTGACGTCGTCAGGAACGTTCCAAACGGTTTACAAGAATTTCTGGACCCTCTGTGCCAGAGAGGTGAGTCGCCTTTGCTGTGCCTGCGGTCTGCACCGCGGCCCGGGTCCAAGTGAGAACTGGTCGTGCCGCGTCCTCACGTGCAGTCCCCCGCATCGTGCACCCACCCCGTGCTTTCCGAGAAGGCTGTGTTCTGGGGCTCAGGAGTGAGCGCTCCACGGCGACAAGGGGTCAGAAACGTGCAGCCACCGAGGGCACTTGCTGTGCACGCTCGGTGTCACGGCCACACGTCTGCTGGGCTGGTAGGAAGGGCCTTTGGTTGCTCCTCCCTTGGTTTCTTGTGGGCCTGGAACGGAGTCGTCCCTGGGGGGTGACGCGGCAGACGTGTCGGGGCGGCACCGGGTCTGGAATCGGACGGTCTGAGGCGTGACCTCAACCTCGTCACCTGTGACATCCCCCCTGTGAAACGGCCACATGGATGGCGTGCCCCTTGTGGGATTGTCGTGAGGACCGAGCAGGCGCTCAGTGGCAGAGTGAGCCTCCGGTGTGGCCGCGGCCGTCGCCGTGCCCAGTGCCCGCGGGGACCTGCCATGTGCTTGTTGGCCAGGCTCCCGCCTGTCTCGTCTCCCGGCAGCGTGCGTCCCTGGTTTGATCCTGTGCCTTTTTACGTATTGTTGGTGCATGTGGATAAAAATGCCACACTTAGACCTGAAGCATGAACTTTTAAATTAGGCCAAGTTGCAGTCCCAGTCTGCTGCCGTATTTTGTACCGCAGAGCTCAGATGAGTAGAAAGATAGATTCAAAATTCAGAGTTCGTTTAAACAAAAACACTAATAGCAAAGTTAAGGTTTTATGTCCATCAGTATATAAATGTAGCGTGATTTGTAATCTCACCGAATATTCCACTTGCTACAATACATAGATTCTCATGTTTTTATTTTTTTTATTTATTTATTTTTTTTTTTTTTTAATTTTTTTTTTTTTCAACGTTTATTTATTTTTGGGACAGAGAGAGACAGAGCATGAACGGGGGAGGGGCAGAGAGAGAGGGAGACACAGAATCGGAAACAGGCTCCAGGCTCCGAGCCATCAGCCCAGAGCCCGACGCGGGGCTCGAACTCCCGGACCGCGAGATCGTGACCTGGCTGAAGTCGGACGCTTAACCGACTGCGCCACCCAGGCGCCCCAGATTCTCATGTTTTTAAAGATCTTGACGGTTTAAAATTTTTTCACTTCACAAAGGCTGCTGCTTGTAACGGAAGGGTTATGTGCTTCTACATCCCCCAGCAAATGTGGCTGGAGCCCCCCTCCCCCCCAGGGATGGTGACCGTGGGCTCGGGGAGGTGGAGGCGAGGCGGCCTGTGCTGCTTGAAGGAACCTCGTGGGAAGGATGAAGGGGCAGGCACGGAGCCCGTGTGAGCAGGGAAGAAGGGGGTCCGGGCCGCAGCATGCGTCTAAGAAAGCTGCGGTCGAGATTGGGACTCTTGGGGCCACGGCTCCTGTCGGGGGACCCCACGTCCCGGCAGACTGGGGCTGAGCTGGTCTCTGGCACCACACCCATCAGCCGTGTTTCCTCAGCACCTCACACACCCAGGGAGGTGATGACGGGTGCCTTCCCAGACCTCCTCCTCCCTGCGGCCCTCCGCGGCCGGCCGGCCCGTCAGCGCTGGGCTTGCTGGCTCTCCTGCCCCCAGCTCGTCCCCGCCACCTCCAGGATCAAGCACACCAGTGGCCAAGCACGATAAGCCACCTCCACTTGGTCTTAGTTCTCGACCTCGTTGTCAGCGTTGAACCGCGCATCGTACGGCCCCGGACGCCCCTGTGCCTTGCTCCCTGCTGCTGCTGCTCGTTACTTTAAATCTGCATCAGGCAACCCTTTGTCAAGAAAACTCAGCCGCCTCTCCTTGCACTGAAGCCACTTTTCCACAAGGGCTTCTGTGTTCTCTTGGTTAGGGTTCTTGTGAGAGCACTTGAAGCGCGTGAATACGTCCGTCCAGGGTCAGGCTCCGCATACCCCTCAGCACCTAGCGGCGGGCTGCTGGGCGCCCAGGGCTCAACAAGCCCCGCTTCTCATTAATTCCTTGAGAACGAGCACGAGGGAAGACTAATTTACTAGCATTCTTCAGATGCGTACGTGTAATTTGTGGTGTGTGCACAGCTGTCAGTGTTGGGGTACGTGCCCTAGAGAGGTTTGCCAAGCTGGGAAGACTCCGGTCTTGCCTTGATGGTGAAGTGCACCTCGTGCCTTCCCCTGAGGCTCCCTTGCATGATTGATTTCAGGACACAGGTGATATTTCATCATGGTCTTGGCATCCCCACATCATTTCGTATGTGTTAGATGGTAACACAGCCTATTACACAGATGCCTTTAAAAGACTTACAAAGAGCTGGGTGTTTTCTTTTATGACATCAGTGTTTTTGATTCTTCAAGCTTAATTCTTTGTAAGCCAGATAAAGAACTACTGTGCCCTCTCAGTGTATATTCCTTTTGTTTTGTCGAATCCTGCGGTTCTGTGAGAGAAGGCTGTAAAACAGCTCGGACTCACACCTGACCTGAGATGCGTTCCTTAAGCTGAGGCAGCAGAAACTGTCTGCTTGACGTATGACCCAGCCTTGTTGTGGAACCCTGGTGTTTGAAAAAATAAGAAAATGATGAAAACTGTTGATTTCAAAAGTGTGCTAATCGATTACATGAGTATTACAATTCCCTAAAGCAGGAGAGAGAGAAGTTGCAGGTTTTATTTGAATGAAACTGGATTGAAACAGTGATTTAACAACAAAAAAAAGACTATACGTTTATATCTTTATCTTAACCAAGTAATTGTGACGTCTCCTTTTCCCTTTACCGCAAAAAAATGTCCTAAGTGCCCCCAGATAGCCATACTTTCCTTACTGGTGGAATCCTAGTGTGGGAGAGGGCCCGCCAGCACCTACTGGGACTCTGCCCAGTCCTGGGTCCTCAGGGCGCCCTGGGGCCGGGAGGGCCGCTGAAGAGCACACGTTTTGGGGGGGGGGGTGCTGTTCAGAGCTGCTAACTGCTAATAATAATGAGACTGCCGTGGAGAGAATTTAAGAACTGTGCAAGGCCTGTGTGATACGACTTTGTCAAGAAATTTCTGGGAAACACAGAATAAGATCTCAATGAAGAATGACATAAATTGAAAGGCTTACTTTTGTAAAGATACCGTTTGTTCATGATGGGAATACCAAAGATTTTCCTTAAAACATTACAAAATGATTCTAAGATTTATTTATAAGAGCTTTAGGTAACTAGTAAGGAAATTGGGACAAAGGGTAATGAATGAGTAGGGGCCCATCCTCCTGCAGAACCACCACACAGGTCACATGACACCCTGGCCATCACCATACCGCCTGACTACGGGCAAACACCTGCATTAGCATTGTCCCTGGTCCCGCTGTGCAGGGCATCGCCCACACACAGGTCAGCAAGGAAGGAGGGACAGCATAATTCAGTCATTTCTCCAAGAAGTAAGGAGAAAAGTTCTTTGGAAATAAATGGGGGGGGGGGGCAGGAGGGGAGACGAGTTTCACTTTTCGTCTTGATGTTGATCCGTTAGACCAAAAAATAATGATTTTAACTATCTGATAAGACCATTTTGAGAGGGAATAAAGGTGTAGAGTACGAAAAGTAAATGCTGTTACTAGATACTAAGTATTTGATGCTTAATGTTGCTTCCCTTCTTGAAGATTGTTTTTGTTTTTTCTTTAATTTTTTTTTAATGTTTATTTTTGAGAGCGAGCAGGGGAGGGGCAGAGAGAGAGGGTAAGACACAGAATCTGAAGCAGGTTCCAGACTCTGAGCTGTGAGCACAGAGCCCAACGCGGGGCTCAGACTTACAGATCGCGAGATCATGACCTGAGCTGAAGTCAGACTTAACCAACTGAGCCACCCAGGTGCCCCTCGAAGATTGTTTTGACATGCTTTACTTTTCAGTTTTATAATTTGCTTGTTTTCTCCTTAGGGTTTTGCAGGTTAATTCCTCATGCACGTTCACCAGGTACTTGGACGATATATTTTGAAGGTGCAGATTATGAGAGCCATCTTCTGCGTGAGAACACAGAGCTGGCAAGTATTGTGAAGGGTGATGGGCGGGATAGAGACCAACCTGTATTCCTTATGATTCGAAAATGGAATGCAAACCCATTCCTTGATTGTAGAGAGTGTTGTTGTGATAAAAAAAAAAAATTTTTTTTTTAATCATTTTTTTTTTTTTAAGATTTTATTTTTAAGTACTCTCTACACCCAATGTGGAGCTTGAACTCACAACCCCAAGATCAAGAGTCACACGTTCCACCGACTGAGCCAGTCAGGGGGCCCTAAAAAACACCTTTAAGTACCAATTTTATTTAAAAATCTGAAACTATGATTTATGTATATTTTTCCCATGCCATGTTTATACACTTTTTTCCATAAACAAATGATACTTTTAAAATTAAAAAATATTTCTGCTCACAGCTATACCAGTCTTACTGTTAATACGTGTTTTTAAACACATATTAATACAATAGCCTTAATGAATTTTATTAGGGAATATTTTTCTTTGGTAAAAATATTTTCTCCTTATAGTTGGTTCTACCCTGTATTAAGTTTGTATCACATCATTTAACATTTTGTATCTTTTGAAAGAGTAGTCAATCCCCATATTTGTTAGCTTCATACATTTTATGGAAGATTCTTCTTTGCTCCCTACAAGGAGTTTTAGACAACAAAGAATGTTTTCCCCTGCCTGAGAACGTGACATGTAGTGACATGTCTTTCGTTAACATACGAGTGCAGAAAAAATAGAAACAAATGAAATCTTTCCTCCTTGAACTTTTGTTGAGTTGCTCAGTTTAAATATTTTGCTATAATTGCCATTTTCATCTTTTAAACCACTTCAGGGTTCAAAGGAACAACAAACGTAACCATACTTTGTCAAGATTCCTGTGGGTAGGGCGCAAGTGCATTACCTGTGATGAGATGTGGCCATTTATTCACTGCCCGCCTGTCCCCAGAAGGCATGGGGTAGGCCCCGTGTGCCCGAGCCAAGATTTAGAGATTCTGCCGTGTGAAAACAGCCACGGGACTTCATTATACTATCCCAGTTATTCATCAGTAGTCAGTCCAAACGTTTTGCCCATTTTATATATAATTTCTAAGAAAACGTAGATTTCCGTAAGGTGGTAATACTTAACGTAAGATAGTGTTTTGTGTATTTTGTGTATTGAATTCAAAGGGACTTTTTATCATGGCATAGTAGCCTACTTCAGATTTGAGTGCGTATCTCCAGCACCTGACTTGGTTCATAGTCGCCCGGTTAGGCCAGATAGCTGGGTGCTAACTGCTGGCACCATGCACGTGCTTCTCATACTCGCGTCCACCCTGCTAGCTGGTGGCCGAGTCCCACGCAACAGCAGTTACAGTTCCCAGATTTTACAGGAAAGAAGTACCTTGGTAGATGAGATCAGGGATTCCTCATCTTTCTAGTTTGTTCCAAGACCCCTCGGGAGATTCCAGGTCTTAATCTAAAAAAAAAAAAAAAATTGTAACGTCACCCATTGTTTATTTTCCTTAAACTATTCTCTCACTGACCTTGGTCCTAAATTAGAAGCCATATGTAATTACCACTTGTGGCAGTGTGCCTTTGTACTTAGTGTACTTAATTGATTAAATTCTCCCTTAGTGGGTATGCGCTGGTGATTTTCTTCTTCAGCTCTGTTTATCCTCCGTGTGAGGTGCGACTTGTGTATGACGTAACTGCAGTGGGTAATTCCCCGTTCGCCTTCGGTTACGGATCTTGAAATGATCCGCGTGTCTCATCGAGCCGCGACTTAGCTCCTTCGGGTCTGTTACCCAACGTAGTGACCCAGCACTGTGGGCACTGCCGCGGCATTGTGTGGTTGTTGTGTGTTTGCTAAGATAAAATGACAGCCGTATCTTCCCGAGAGACGGGGACGCTTGGTGGCAGCGGTTGTTTGCTGACCTCCCCATAGATGGTGTAAAAGGAGTCTAAATTGCTTCTTTAAAAAACACCTAGTAGTTTACTTTGCAAGGTAATAAAGTGAAAACTTGGTATTGTCTCTATGGTTGGGTTTTTCTAATCTGGTAGTGATGGAAGTTTAGTTTTGTTGGAGAAATTAGGCTCTCGAAACACGTTTAAGTAGCATGTGTGACTACATTCATCTTCAGGGTATTGACACGAATATGGACACTTATTGTACTGGCTTCACGCACGAAGAGTATCTGTACTCCTTGACTGGTCTTCTTCCCGCTCCCTGCCCCCTGCCTCTGTCCTGTGCGCCCCGGTGCGTAGGATCACTGCATAGGTCAGGAGGTGGCGAGCCTAGAAACGCTTCGTTTCAGCTGTAAGACACACCTTTGTTTTTATTCTTCAGGCTCAGCCTCTGCGGAAAGAACCTGAAATAATCACTGTGACTCTCAAAAAGCAAAACGGAATGGGCCTCAGCATTGTCGCGGCAAAGGTAGGACGGAGTTGGCACCGTGCAAGTTGGCACACCACATTCCTGAGACCTTGAATCAGCTGTTGGCCACGGCGGGACGCGGGGGCGTCGTTCCCTGCCCATGGGCCGGGTGCGTGTGCGGTCCTGTTTCTGGGCTGTTTCTGCGGCCGGGACCGCCGTGCTCAGGCTCCTTTAACCGAGGGCTGGCCTGCTCTCAGTTTAAGCCGGGGCTGGAGGGCGTGCGACCTCGACGTGGGGCGGCCGGTGCTCCCGAGGAGCAGACTGAGTCAAAACGTGACGCGCCGCGACAGGCAAGAGAGCCCCGGTGTGGGAGGAGGGGGATTCCTGGGTTTGAAATAGGAGGTGGGTCTCGCATGTGGTCAGAGCGGGGCGAGAGGCACATGAGAGACTTCTGGTTCCCGTGTCCAGGTGCCCTCTTACGGGGCGGGTGGGAAGGGGGGGGGGGGGGCGTCCTCAGCCCGGGCTGCGCGTCGTTCCGGCAGGTGCAGCTGCCCGCGTGGGGCATCAGGAGGGAAGCCTTCCCGCCGCATAGTGAGTACCGGGAAGGGAGGAGTAGGGGACGCACTGGGAACAGGCAGGGATGGAGCAAACCGGGCCTGGGGGCTGGGGACCTGCCCCCACACTGCCAGGGAGAGCCCCGTGCTTTGGGAGTCGGGGAGTCGAGATTCTTGATTGGCGAGCGAGGTCTCCGCACTGTGTCTTGTCCCCAAAGAGAGATGAAAGGGACGTGACGGAGCTGGCGTCTCAGGATGCCGTGTCGCGCAGGGCTGTGGTGTAAGGACCGATAGGGGAACGGGGGGCCACGGGGGGATTCTAGCTGGCAGTCAGCCGGCCGAGGCGAGCGCCCGCCCGCTGGGCGTGCGTGGAAGGTGCTGTGTGGGGCACAGCGGTCTGGTTCCGAAGCACCGGCTTACATGGGGTCACCCTTAGATGTGGACTGTTTTGTCTTTGCTGCCCAACTGAATCAGATGCCCATTTGAGGGAAAAAAAGTGTTAGGATAAAAGATTACCTTGCAGCAATCAGATACACCGGAAACCTTTAACCTTTATGTTTTCTGGGGTGTGTATAAATCCTCTTTCAAATATTCCTCTTGGGATTTGAAACACTCATCTGTGGGGTGATAGGAGCTACCATTTATCAGCGACTCCATCTTTTCCGGCTTAAAAAATTACCTTCCAGTACAGAACTACCTGTTTGCTGAAGATTTAAGTCAGTCTTACGTGTAAGTGGCTTTGATCCTCTCTCTCTGGCGCCCTGCCGTGTGGACGGGACGGGCATCGTCTACACAGGGAGGCCGCCTCGGGCACCCCCGGCCCTCTCCCTGGCTGGCCCCCAGCCCCCGTTCTTGCGTGGTTAGGACAGGGAGACACATCGAAGCCCCAGTCGCGCCTCTCGTCGCTTACCTGCACCTGCGGGTGAGGGGACGGGAGAGGGTGCCGGCGCCCTGGTTCTCCCCCAAGGAGTGGTTCCTGCTCAGGGTCAGACGGCAGGCAGTGAGGACGGTCTTCTCAATGTCAGGAGGAGCCCTTTAATAGACCGGGGCGGCGAAAGGACTGAACCGCAGTGAGGCAGTGGGGGCACGGGTGAGGCCCCGCGAGGAGGTCTCTGCGCGGAGCTGCCGAGCCGGGACCAGTGCCGACGGCTGCTTGCACCCGGCCCGTGCCCACCGTCGTGGCTGCTGGCCACACAGCTGCACCCGTGTCTTCTTGGTGGCCCCCTGCACTTGGCCGCCTCTGCCGAGCGCCTGTGCGTTCTGTGTGTGTTCACGTTCATGCGAGGAAGCACGGCAAAACGCTGTTCTCTCCGCGTAGTCAGTACAAAGTGCTTTTGCCGTAAAAATAGAAACGACTCTGGAATCCTTGATGTTACAAAAGCATTTGTGGTAAGAAACCAGCGTAGCACAGTGACTGAGTCCCATCAGCCTCACGTAGTTTGGAATATGCAGGACTTAGCTTTGGGGTAGGTAAGTAGTAATCTTAAGATGAGGTCTTTTGTTATTTTCGCCAATATTGGAAGAAGCTTCGTAGGAAAGCGGTAGTTAGTTGTTAGGGTAACATTTATTCCAAGAGAGAATGTCGAGTGCCTCTTGTGTGAAAACAGAGTGTAATTTTCACGTTTTCATCTTTAGAACTCTAGGTTTTTGTTGTTGGTATTTTCTGTACTAAGACGTTTAAAAAAGAGAGATTTGTAGATGGAAAATACCAGTGTTAATATTTCTAATTGGGACATAGGATTCTAGAATTGGGGCTTCTTGGGGAATAGGAAGAACACAAGCTAGGTAGAAATCAAAGATCAACCTTTTTACCACCCACAGCCAGCAAGGAGAGCGTGGTCGGGGCCGCATCTGTAGCAGACCGGCTGATACCCGGTTTCTGAAATAAACCTACTCTCTTCCCCTTCCTCTCCCCCTGCCGCAGCCACAGGCGTCCCCTCCTCTGGGAGCAGGGCCAGAAAGCAGAGCGCCTCACTCAGCGGGCGGTGGGGGTGGGGGGTCCTTTCCAAAACTGGGAAGGTGGCATTCTCTCCAGCATTCCTAGCATTTCAACACTCTTCTTGTTTCTGGTCTTTTTAAATACTTTCCACAGTGAAAGTATAAATTTAGAACTAGAAGAAAAGTAATAGTTTCTCGAAAGGATTCCAGATTTAACGCTAAGGTGGTTTATCCATCAGATTATAAAATAGATTTAATAAAGGGGAGCGTGCTCCTGGCTCTATTTTCTTCTCCCACCGAGCCTGTATCAGTGATCCCTCGATCACTTGAGGGATGAGGCAAAACAATACAAATGAGCGGATGGCATCAGAGGTCGGTATTGATCCAAGGGTGCTTACGGACTGTCTAAACACCAGTGCAGAGTAGAGGTCGAGGACGGCCTCCCTGAGGAAGCGCCTACTGAGCTGCAGCCTCCAGGGTGAGCAGGTGCTGGTCAGGTGGGAGGCGGCGAGCGGAGGCGCGGCCGTGTGGCCGGGGCACAGTGAGGGGGGCACGCCTTCCGAGGTGGACCCGGGGCAGGGGAGGCGAGGCCGCTTCTTGCAGAGCAGAGTCGTCCCCCCGCGGGTGCTACGGCGTGTGGGCCGCGTGGCCTGTGCCGCAGCTGTGGAGGTCCCGTCAGGGCGGGAGAGCTGGCGTGGGGTGGTGGTCGGTGGGGGAGTGGGGCTGTGTCCCACTGACACTTACAAAGCCCCCGAGGTCTTGATGGAGTTGTGTGTCTTGTCACAGGGAAAAGAAGTCGCCATCGAAGGGGTTCGGAGAAAGGTGGAACGTGAACAGGGTACGGCTCTCTACGGAGCGCGGGTTCCAGGGGCCCAGAGGTGCAGCCGAAACAGCTAGGAGTAAGGAGTCTGTTACTGGTTTTCCAGAGGGGAGGTGGCAGTGGGGACGGCGGCCGGCCAGCCCGGGGCACGTGTTGGTGGGGAGCAGTGGGACGTTCACTAGACGGGGTCAGGCACTTGGTCTCGGTCAGTGCTAAAGGGATGGTGTCTCTAGCGCGTCACAGGTGCTAGGACTTGTTAAATGACAGCTGTCCCTGCGATTGATGCGTCGGCTCTCGCGGGTGAAAGGGAGACGCCCTGGCCGCCCCGTGGCTCGCCCTCAGCCATTGAGCTGGGGATGGGGGTGTGGGGAGAGAGCCAGGTGTTCGGCCCCGGAGGTGGTAGGTTAGAGGTCGGGGGTGCCTGTGAGGCTTCGCGAGTGAGCATACCGTGTAGCAGCTGGTCGCAGGTGGGCGTAGGGGACGCACCCGGAGCCAGAGGGCGATGTGGACGTCGGCTCGCAGACGCTCTAGAGGACGGAGCTCTGGGAGCCTGGTCAGCTGACTGGCCAGCGTGCCGCCGTAGGAGGCGGGCACGTGGCCTTGACGCCTGTTTGTCCCAGGAGACGGCAGCCTCGAGGATCCCAGGCATGCCCGATTGCCTGCTCCAGCTTCTTTGTAATGCCTTCACTTGGAAAGGAAGGCTCGGCAACAGAAATCACGAGTCATTGAGTTTACAGGCGTTGCTGAAGTGCCACGGTGCCGCTGACACGTGGCACAGGTCTGCGTAAATTACAGCGGTCCAGCGGATTTGTTTTCGAGATTTCAGGAATGTATCTTAAGTGCAAGGCAGGCCAGCACCAAGCGAGAGGAGCCACGGAAGAGATCTGACCCAGTGCTGTCGTCTGTCATTTTGTTCTCTCGTTGCGGCTCTGCGTTCTGCACTCGAGGGCCTGTGGGCCCCCCTCGTTAGCTTTACCCCAGTAATTCTTACTTGTGTCTGTGTATTTTGTTTTCTCTGTAAGCTGTTGTGGTCTTTGTATCTGGCCCAGTCTTTTTTTGATTTTTTCCCTAATTAGCGTGTGGCTAGCTGCTGTGAGCCTGGACAATGTTTTGATGTTCAGCTCCCCGACGCCCCTTCCACATTGTGGTTCAGTTTTATGAAATCCAGATGATTGGGACAGTATGTGTGTGCAGTTTACTTTTTTCAAACGTTGCTTTTGGGGAAGTTTAGTGTGCTCCTTCTTACTCATCTGGGGGACAGCACGATGCTTCCTGTTTAATTTGGATTTTGTAAAATGCAAACAATCCCCTCTTTATTTTTCTAGCTCTTTTTAAAGTTTAATAAAGTACAAAGTGAACGAAAATCAGAGCTGACTGGTTACGTAAGAGTCTGAATGTGGCATTGGCTCCAGTCCGTGTTGATAAATGCCATACGGTGTCCTAACGTCCAGCTCAGAACTGTGCTGATCCGGGTCTCGAAAGACCAGCTGGGTTGGTTGCTGTTGAAAGCGGAGTGGAGCAGACGGTCGTGTCTTTCTTCTGTTGGAGAAGTTGCTGTAGTCCTGAGACCAGAATGTGGTTCTCTGTTGTCGGGAGAACAGGATCGGTGGTGAGTTTCTCCAGGGTGCAGTTGTGGAATTGGATGTTCTTGTGCAAGGTCTTAACCTGTGATGCTTCCAAGAATGCCTTTTCTTCCACTGTAACTTGTTTAAACCTGCCAATAATTAACTTGCTCATGAGGCAACCAGTGAACGTAGCTTGTAATTACACACCCAGAGGTTTGTTGCTCTGTATTTTATTTAATGTTGCAAATTCTTAAGGTTCATAGAAATACAAGGTTTCTATGTGCTTTTTGTACCGGAAAAGAACCCATATAAATTTAATTCTGATTGTAATATGGTGAAAATTGCTTGAAATAATGGCAAGCTGCTGCTGTGTAATTTGCTGAGGACGTTACAAGAGGATCCACCGTGTAACTTCTTTTGGCCACAGTAGGTGGTCTTTACTGGAGGCTTTTTCTGAAACCCACGTTTGCTAAAAGTGAACATAAAAATGACAGTTTTAAAGGTACATAGGATATTTTATTTAAAAATGATTAATCGAATAGTGTTTTAAAGGTGTTGTATGCTTTTAGACGATATACCTACACACGGATTTTAAGTTTTAAAATCTTATTTAATTAGCTTAAAACACAAAATTACTATGCCTTAAAGAAGAAGGTGAAAACAAATGTTTATTAATATACCACCTCACTGTTAGAAGAATGAATTCTGCTATGAACTACAATTTAGTCCTTTGAAGAATTTGAGACCTTCATTCCTATGTTCTTTGATGTCCTTAGTGTGACCACGTGGGAGAGACTTAATCAAAGAAACGAAGTCAGGAATTTCTTGGTTCCTTGTTAAAGTCAGTCTCAAAGTATGCAGTGTGACTGCGGAGTTTCTTCCATGGAAATGCCAGGAATAATTTTCTGTTAAGTTACATGAAATGACCAGTGCCCTGCGTGGCTGCTGTTCATGAATTTGGAAGTAATATTTTATATTTTTGTTCTAAAAGCGAAAGAGTAAATCATGTACAAGAATACCTTTTTTACCTATTTTATAATAACGGTCTAAGTGCTCCTATCTTGGATCGACAGAATTAGTGGATTCTACTACAGCATTAACATAGTAGGAACACGAGACGTTAATACTCTAAAGCAGAACCGTTTCACATGGCAGGACACCGGGTGCGCAGGGCTGTGTGTGTGTGTGGCCCGCAGGATGCAGAGCCGGGTGGGAGGAAGGTTCACACTGCCCCAGCCTCGCCCACGTGCTCTCAGCCAAGGCTTGGGAGTCCGGACGCCCCCCTGCACGAGGGGTATACAGATGCAAGGAGCTCGCCTACTGGGCTCACCGCTTTCGTCCCCAGGCCACCTGAAGGGCCTCGGGGGGAGCCCTGCGCCTTTGCCCTGGTGCACCCACGTACACACCACATTTTGCACAGTTTTTGGGGATCCAACGACCTCCTGCAGCCCATCGGGAGGGCCCACCTTGGAATCTCCTGTTTAGTTCATTTCTTCATTTGGTAAAGAGGGAGAGAGTAGATGTGATATGTTCCTTTGGTCTTCTGTGCAGAGAGAGGGTAAGCAGCAAACATGCTGGGTCTGGAGCCTGGCGTAACAGACCAAGTGTAGACGCGTCTTTGCTGCCAAACCTGGTGGGGAGCACCGAGCACCCAGCCACGTACTTGAGGCTGTGTCGGGCACGAGTTTTAAAACTGATCATTTCGGAATTAAGGTAATTCCCACCAAGAAGAGAGAACTTTGCCGTGTTTTTAAAACCCTAGTCTGAATTTTAATAGTTTATGAATCAGAACTCCTTGTCTGATGAGAAAAAAGCAGCTTCAGCCACTGAGAAAGGAGTGTGTGGGCAGAGCGTCCTACGGAACGTCCTAATGAGTTTTCAGTCCCGCCGGGCTCTTGGGGTCCTCTCGGCCCCACTATTGTTCTGGAACCTTCAGCAGAGAGCCCAGACTGCGTCTCCATTTCTGGGAACAATAGGCTTGAGTCCACACCGGCATGCCTTCCTTCCTCTGCTGCAGCCTGGCTTTGTTTTGTTTTGTTTTTGGATTGTGATGTGATGATGTTTTTATGCTGTTACTCATATCATACCCCCCACACGCTTGGGTTGCCACTGAGCGTTTGAGGCGTGGGCTCCTCCGACCTAGTTTCTGTGCCTGAGGTGAGAGGGCCTCACCCTGGGCCTTCCCGAAGGTGTGCTGGCCGGACCCACATCAGCCTCGTCCCTGCGGCCTCTTCTCCTCCGACACGTAAGCTGCTGACCCGTGGGCGCCCGTCCTGTCCGGTTCTGGGGGGGGTCGTCGTTCCTGCCTCCGTCGTTCTCTTTGGGAGACTTTTTGTTAGCTCCCTGCCATTCCTCTTCTGCCCTTTTCCTCGAGTGAGTCCCAGGACACTCCTGTGTCGCCTCTCCTCCTTCCACCCTGCCCTCCTCTTCCTCGGGAGTCCCCCCTCCCTCTCCAGCCCCTTCCTTCCATTCTACAAGAAAAAGAGGCGGACTCGGGGTGCACCCGAAAAGCGTAGGTGCTCAGATCACACGGGAGTGAGGTCATCTCCGCTGCTTCTCCGAGGACAGGGCCTCTAGCTCTTTGCTGCTCTCGGGCATGACTCTGCTGGTGCACATTCAGTTACCGGTCTGCAGTCCCAGGTGGGGCTGCAGGGCAGAGGCCGGCCGGAGCATCCAGGCGCTGTGCCGCCTCCCTCCCTCCCGTGTCTTTGGAAGGGGAAATGTGCTTCTGAGAGCAACAGATTACTTCTCAGTACTTCCATTCATTCCAGAATTGGATCTCGTGGAATTCGTAATTCCTGACGCCTTTGGAATAGATAACTGCTTTCCAGAAGACCCTTTTAAAAAAATTCTTTTTTAATGTTTATTTTTTAGGGAGACAGACAGAGTGTGAGTTGGGGAGGGGCAGAGAGAGAGGGAGACACAGAATCCGAAGCAGCTCTAAGTGTCAGCACAGGGCCCGATGCTGGGCTTGAACTCACGGACCGTGAGATCACGACCTGAGTCGAAGTCGGATGCTTAACTGACTGAACCACCCAGATGCCCCTGGCCTTTACATTTTAATGTTTGTGGTTACTCTTCCCATGGTTGGAAATCAGGATGTATAATGTTACCTATAATAGATTTGATATTGTAAAAACCTTATTTTCAGCCAGTTGTCTGCATAACTACAAATTTATTGCTAGTGCTTGTGGTTACTAATAATATATATGCCATAAAAAAATAGTTTTAGAGTAGTGTTGTCCAATAGAACGTGTGAGCCACAGAGGTAATTTTAATTTTTAATTTTTTTTTTTTTTAACATGAAATTTGTTGTCAATTTGGTTTCCATACAATACCCGGTGCTTATCCCGTCAGGTGCGCTCCTCAGTGGCCATCACCCTAATTTTAAATGTTCTATTAGCTACACTAAAAAAAAAAAAAAAAAAAAAAAACAACTGTGAAATTAATTTTAATGTGTTTTGTTTTACATAATATATCCAAAATGTTATGATTCCAACACGTAGTGAATAGAAGTCATTAATGAGATACCTTAGATTCTTTTTTCCGTACAAAACTCTCGTGTCTGGGTATATTTTATATGTAATACACATTTCAGTTCGGACTAGCCACGTGTGGCCTGTGGCGGCCATATCAGACAGCACGCTGTATAGTGTCTAATTCCATTTCCCCAGCACTGGCAAAACTGTTTCTTTGTATTCCTGTAATTGGCTTTGGTTAACGTTTGCTCGTTACATTCCCTTAGTGACACGTGTGTCACACCGGTTCGTAGGAGCAAACACCTTCTGGGCCCCGTTTTCCTTTCTTAATTGGAAAAGGCAGGAGGCGGTGGGGGGGCTTGCCTGAGAGCTCAGTCTTCTTGGGCTAGGTCAGTGTGCATATGATTGTTCAGAAATAAGACAGAAGTCAAGCGGCTTAATGCTTCTGCAATAAATTTTGTTTCATACAACTTTTATCATTGTCTGTAACGTTCTTTTTTTCGCATGAAGCGGGCAGATAGTGAGAGCTCCATAAAGTTGTGGAATTGCTACAGCCAGATAGATGGTGAGCCTGCCTTGGGGCCTCCCGAGAGCTGACTTGTTCCCAGTACGAGTGGCATTAGCAGGGCGAAGCAGCACCCGCTTGCCCCGCCCACCTGGCAAGGCGGACATTCCGGGCCAGGGCTGTTGTGGCCACATGGGGAGACACTGGGCCACCTCAGAGTGGGTCACAGACTGTTTTGGGTCTAAAGTAACTACCCATCTTGATCTTATATAAACATACACACATATATGTATGTATGTGTAGTTAGAAATTCCTTAGAGTTCTTTCACTTCTGGGTACTCGTCTGTAATTTTGTTTTCTAGAAGAGTCGCCAGTGGAACTGGTCATTTCTCCCTATAGCAGTATGCGACTCTCAATTTTTTATGGCCAGTTTGTAACTGGGCTGCATGTGAAGCATAGATAGGATTCAAATAAGCGGAGGTGGGAGGAGCCAGAGTAGAAGCAGGGAAGGGAGTGGGTCTGCGGAAGAGAATGTGTAGAACACGGCCCGTGGGAAAAATGTAGGCAGTGTGGTCTGGCGGTAAAGAATTCTTCTAGGTAAGTAGTACGAGGTTGAGACCACGTTAGTAAGAAGATTCAAATGCCAACCAAAGTGTGGATACCTCTTTAGAATATTCCAGATCCACATTCTTGTGTAGCACCCTCCCCCAAGAGTATGTTTTTTTAATACTGACTTAATTAAAGTCCATTTTTATGACCAGCCTTAAATGGACCTTCTGAATTGAGGTCTCTTAGAATCATTGTCTCATGATTCCTCAGATGAGCACCTTTTCTAACTAGCAGACACACTGATACGTTGAACTTGGAATTAAAAGATGTGATTATAGCTTAGAATGTAGGCAAATTCCCATCGTGTAAGAAAATGCCACTTCTCAAATACTGTGCCTTTCTCGTCATCCAGTACCTGACAGTAACGGATGTGCGTGCTTCTTCCCGAAACGGCACGTTTGGCGCCGTGGTCAGAAATGCTGAGGGTTTGTAACTTTATAAACTAGTAATTTTACGGCGTTACCAGTGTTCTATTACCAGCTCAGTGTATGATGGCCACACGAGCTGCTTCCTAACCTACCAGCAGATCCCGTCGGTAAGATTCTGGGCTTCGTCCCAGTAAGGAGTGAGCACACTCTGGGCGCATCGGGCAGCGGCTGGGGAAGGGGCCGGGGGGAGAGCCGTCCGCACTGTCGTGTCGCCGGAGCAGCGTCAGGGAGGGACGGACTGTGTCTGGCCTGTCGTGGGGAAGGTGGGCGGGCCGGCGTGCGGGGGCAGGTGAGCCCGGGGTCGAATGACGACGGTGCTTTGGCAGACACGATGCATCAGACTGGCGTGTGGCAAGTACGAACAAAGGCAGGAACGTGGAAACAGGATGGAACAGGGGTGGGGGGCGGGGGGATGAGGCACGGTGTGCTGCAGGGGCGAGGACTCGAACCGGGTTCTGGGGGTGTGGCCCTTGTCAGCTGGCCTCTGGTCAGGAGCCCGGACGGGCGTGCTTCCAGAAGGGGCTCCCGCGCCAGGCAGGCCAGTCACGGGGCGGGGGCTCGCCGGGACTGTTGAGAGAGTGAGGCCACGATGCTGCCCAGTGTCTCCCCGGGATATTTACGCTGCGACCGCGTGAGTGTCCTTGCACGTGGGCGGTAAATGCCTGGAGGCGCTGCAGGTTTCGGCCTTCTTAAACGTTACTTGCGGTTCACGCGGAGTCCGCCAGATTCAAGCGTGTGTGAGTTGTTTAGGACGCACGGTGGCCGTGGGACCAGCCTCGTGGCTCCCCGCGGTGTGAAGTGAGGGGCGGAGGGTGAGAGCACGAAGCGATCCCACAGGGAAGCCGCGGTTCACGGTGACCGTGCAGGAGGGACTCCCCAGACCGAGAACGGCCCCAGGTGTGTGAGCGGGCTCTGGGCTGAGGCGAGCGGACAGGAGTCCCCGTTTTCTCTTATTCTGTGTTGTGACTGTGGATGGAGTCCTCGCACCGTGTCCAAGTGAGTGAGGCTGTTTTCATCATTAACAGGAACCTTAGAAAGTGTGCCGGAAACGGGGCAGGAGGGTCTTCGTTTATTGTTTTAAAATGTATATATTTGGTACTCTGTTGTTTCTATCCCTGTTCCTAAAAATACTCTATTATCAGTGTTACTGCTCAGCGGTTTTCTTTTCAAAGATGGCAGTAATTGAATATTTGCACTTGATCTTAGCCAAAGGCTGAGAATCGACAGAGTAGCGATCGTTATCGTCTGCGTTACGAGGACAGTATCGCATTGCCGACAGATCGTGCTTGTGAAGATGGCCGTGCCCGCGCGCACTGAAACCGGCACCCCGAAATGCCGTAGGCCCTGCGTCTCTGTCAGAGCGCGGAGGGAAAAGGTAGCTCTGCCCTCAGAACCTATTCTCACAGAAATTCCGGCCTCGGGTATCGTCCGTGAGGAAGTAGCGTGCCCCGTTTGTGGGAGGGGAGAAGGGAGCTTTTCGGTTCCCCCGAGTTCTTGCCAGGCAGCTGCAAAGTCTAGTGTAGGACACAGGCCTCGTGAGGGCAGGGGGTGCGTTCCGTTCGGTGACGTACGTCCAGAGCCTGAGTCAGCATAAGCGTTCAGTGAGCGAGGGTCGGGTGAACGAGATCCTCACTTAAAAGGGCTGAGTTGCGGAATTAAGCACTCGGTCGCAGAGTACATAAAAGTGTCGAATGTATTGAAAACGTCAGGTCACACGCAAGGGAACACCCCGTATAACGGATGGGGGTAGGGAGGAGGCTGTCCTAGAAGGAATTTCCCACAGCGTGAGCTAGCTGCCCAAGTTCAAGGAAACCCAGTACTGGCCTGAGTGAAGCTCTTTTGCTAAGTGACTCACTAAAAATTCAGAACGTTGCCATTTATCGAGTGCCTGCCATATATTTTCTTTATTGTGAAATTTCAGATTTACCAAAAAGCACAAAGCTTCGCAAACTACCTCGGTGTTGGCGGAGGGGGGTGAAAAGGTCACAGGCTGCACCTGGTTGTCCTGTTGTATTAAAAGTGCTGGGTGATTCCTGGGGGGCAGGTGGCCTAGGGGACACCTAGGCTAGGGGGTGGGGGGCTGCCAGAGAGGGCACCGGGCTTATACCTTGTGCATGGCTTTTATCAGCCCAGTTCCCAGATAATGGAGCCATGGGAAATCTGGAGCTTTCCCAAAATTGAGTTGTTTTTGTTAAATTGAGACATTTTATGCCATTTTTAAAATGAGCCACGCAACAGATGGCTTTAGGCTCACAGAACCGGGGCGTGATACGTGCTGGAGTTTCCCCGAGGGGACCACGGGGGGAGAGGCCTTGGGCCCCGGCAGTCACACCGTCCTCCTCCAGCCTGCCTGTAACTGGAGGGAGACACGGAGGGCTTTTGGGGGGAAATTACATAGTTCCAGAGTATTCGACCTTTGTTTCAGTTAAGTTGTGTATTGAAATCGCAGTCTTTACAGCTTTGTGTGATCCCTTTTATAGTTTTGCTTTTATGACACGATACTTCATAACTGCCGTGGTTACTGTGACCTAAGAAACATGTACTCGGTTGTAGAACATTGACAGGAATATCCAAGTGAGAGTTCATGCACGATTGCTTCCCTTGTTCGTTCCGATATCTTGTCCCTGTTTGATTTTTATGTCATGGTTATAAATGTCCATGTAGAATGTTGGCGATTCTACTACGCCAACATTGGAAGTTCTCACCACCACCCCCCCCCCCCCCGAGTCCCCCGTGGTGTAACATGAAGCAAGGCTGGTGCGCCCTCTGTGTGGACTGGGGCTCCAGGATTCACCTAGAGTTACGATACGTGATCCTTCAATTGAGTCGTACAGAAGATTTTCTACGTGATCTTCTCACTGCCTAAAGCTCCCTCCTACTTGCCGCAAGAAGGTTTTTCTTGTTTTAATTTTCAACGCAGGTTTCGAAAAAATAATGGGATATAGGAACGTAAAAGTACTGTAATAAATTGCCTTTGTATCAAAGCGGCTAACGGTGGGTGTCAGCGGGTAGCATTAGCTCACCCACTTAGGGCTGCTCAGAGCTCAGCCGGAATCTGCACTCGGATCGCGTGTCTTCGTATCCTCATCAGCTGGGATTAGTAATATCTGCTTTGCAGGAGTACTCTTCCTGAATTTAGGAACATAAAATAGGTACATTTCCTGTCAGTTCCTTTATGTTTACCACGTAGAGTGTTAATTTAGTGCCAATTTTCGTGTAGAAGCAAGAACCGGGACTTGTGTTACCACTCTGTACCTGTTTTATTTTATTTTTGTTCTGTTTTTATTTCACTGCGTATTTTCAATGCCATGTTTCTTACCCTATTTTTGCCTAGGGTGCTGGTCAAGATAAACTTGGAATCTATGTCAAGTCTGTCGTAAAAGGAGGTGCTGCAGATGTGGTTAGTATGATTTCTCCCGTTGTAAGTTCACCGCGTGTCACATTTAGCAAACAACCTGAGGTACTTCAGTGATACTTTCTGTTATAAAATGCTAAGTGTGGTGTTTGCTGAAAAGAGCAACGTGAGCATACTTACCGCTGACTTTCCTCTTCCTCCTCTTGCCCTTTGCTGTCCCTCCCGCCCAACACACGTACCTTTTGGGTGTGCGCAGGATGGGCGCCTGGCCGCAGGTGACCAGCTCCTCAGTGTGGATGGACGAAGTCTGGTAGGACTCTCTCAAGAAAGGTATCGTTTATGTATTTGTTTAAGGTTGGCATTTTCAGGATGTTTCACAGTAAATTTAGATTTAGAAGACAAAAAGTAATGCTAGAAAGATCTGCCCTTAATCTTCACTTTTTAAAAAAAATTTTTTTTTTTTTAACGTTTATTTATTTTTGAGACAGAGACAGAGCATGAACGGGGGAGGGTCAGGGAGAGGGAGACACAGAATCTGAAACAGGCTCCAGGCTCTGAGCTGTCAGCACAGAGCCCGACGCGGGGCTTGAACTCCCTAACCGTGAGATCGTGACCTGAGCCGAAGTCGGACGCTTAACCGACCGAGCCACCCAGGCGGCCCCAATCTTCACAGTTTTAAATATAAACTTCGGGTATATGACCCCTCTCTTGTTAGCATGTTAGAGTGTGTATTTTGGTCTGGAGCAGTTTCTTTGAAGCTTAAAAAAGCCTATTCTTAGCACATCCTGAGGATTCCTGAAAGTCCTTTTACTGTTCTTGGTAGAATAGTTCTTGGTTTCTGAGGAAGGGAGCCGGCAGCCGGGAGCCTGCGCAAAGGTTCAAAGCTGCTGCTCAGAGCAGCAGGTGAGGCCGCACGACGTGCGGTTACTGTGGTCACAGGCGGCCATCGTGAGGAGCGGGCACTGCTCTCCTTTCCCTTACTAGTGCTGTTCTCTCTTCCTAGGGCAGCAGAACTCATGACAAGGACCAGTTCCGTGGTGACACTGGAAGTAGCCAAGCAAGGAGCGATCTACCACGGCCTGGCCACCCTGCTCAACCAGCCGTCCCCGATGATGCAGAGAGGTGAGCGCTCCCGGCGCAGCCTTGCACGCCGCGTCTGCCCATGACCGCTGTCGCGGTCGCCACCTGGTGTTGATCGCTTACCGCGTGCCGGGCATTTTACAGTCACGGCCTCTCTCGACAGTCACAAAACTCTATGGAGTCGGTGCTGTCCCAATTTTAAAGACAAGCTCGGGATGCGATCCCTTGCAAGATGGCCAAGATAAGTCGTTCACGACCGTGTCCAGTGTAGGCCCGCTGGCCTTCCGGCCGTGTGGGGGTTCACTAAGGTCCTGCCCCCCGGCACCTCCCGTGGGGCCGGCTGGAGAGTCTCCACCGGCCCGGCACTTGGCCGTAGTAAAGCAGGTGGTGAGGGACGTAAAGTCTTCAAAGAACAGGTAGAATTCTCCACTGGAGGAATGTACGTGTGCGTGTATGTGAACAGTTACTTCGGTCCTTTGTGTGCTGAGACGGGACGTGATTATCCCGTTCTGCGTAGTTCACTTCAGATTTAAAAGCTCAGTTCGCATAAGATGATTTGTTGGTGGGAACCATGATTTTATAGCTACATCAAAAATCCCGGAATAAAACCAATATAAATTTAGGGCTTTCTTAAAGGATCAGTTCAGAAATCACAGGAGAAAACCCATTAGGACTCACATCGTCTCTTAAATCATTATATACTTTGCATTTACCATGCTCACTGTGTGCAGCTGCCAGGTCTGGCCTCGATCGAGCTCTCTTCTCCACTGGCCAGTGACCTGGGAGCCTCCCAGGCCAGCACCTGCCTGAGGTCGACCTAAGGGTCACACACACACAGGAAAGCTTCTGAGAACCCAGACCCATCGTTCACTGAAACGAACAAACCGCGTCTTGACAAAACCATGTGTTGTAGCAGAGGCCTTCGTTACTTTTTTCCTGACACGATGCCAGGCTGGTGCCTGATGTCATAGCTTACAGCCGCTTCCAAGAGGCAAACCCAACCGTGAGTTACAGGTCAGAGGGAAGCTGTTCGAGCAGAGAACACGCCGGGGCGACCATGCAGGGAGACGAGGCCAGAAGTAGAGCTCACCCCGGGGTTGACAGAGTTCGCGTGTGTTTTAGAAAGTGTGTTTTAGAAAGAGGGGAGTGTGTTTGGTGGACTTTGAGAAAATCGGCTTTGAAAGAGCACCTTTCCCATCAATAATAGCTAAATGTCACTTTTAAGCTTCTCTAGAAAGATTTGATTCCTAGACTAAAAGCTACCTTATTCCTTCACCTAAGAAGAAGGTCTTTTGAAATTTTAAATATTTGTAGGTTCATCTTTCTTGAAGACTAGGGTATTTAAAATAAGATCTTGAACAATCGAAGAGACCCTGAGTGCACTCTGACTTCAGTTTCAGACCGTCGTGGCTCAGGTAAACCCCGACCAAAGAGCGAAGGTTTCGAGCTCTATAACAATTCAGCTCAAAACGGGTCACCCGAGAGCCCTCAGCTGCCTTGGGCAGAATACAGCGAACCGAAGAAGCTCCCTGGCGATGACAGGCTGATGAAGAACCGGGCTGACCACCGCTCCAGCCCCAACGTGGCAAGTAAGAGGGACCGCTGTGGCCATTCCTTCCCTGGCCTTTGAGCTAGCTCTTGTCCAGATACACGCACGGTCACGGCCAGAAAAGGGCCGGGGGGTGGGCACCCTGTGCTTTCTTAGTTATCAGAACGACATTGCCTGCGTATGCTGGCTGAGATGTGTTTTCCATGAGAGATACCCCAAGCACTGTCCTTCCGACAGGTAATAAGAACGAAGTTCGAAAACGTTTGATTGCCCTGATGCTCTAGGGCAGTACGTTGACCACGTCCGCGGCAGGGGATGGTGAACGTTTTATGCTTTTAAGGGGTTGTTAACAAGAAGGAGGCTCAGTGGAAGGGTAATGCAACACTCACGAGGTTTGCAAAGCCTGAAATACTGACTGACTGTCCCGTTGCCGGGAGGGTTTGCCGGCCGCCAGTCTGTAGGTAATACTTTCTGGCCCTGGGCTCTGATTATTCGAGAGAGGGGAGTGGGTATGAGGAGCCCTGATGTCTCCCGTGCCCCAGTTTTCGTCTCTGTGCTGACTCCTCACCGGCCGTTGGAAGGTGCCCGGCACGTGCTCACCACCCGTAAAGGACGTTAAGTGACGATGTGTCGAGTTGTCCTCCCAGGAGTCACCTTTCTTTTCCCTGCCTCTTTCCAACGCAGATCAGCCCCCCAGTCCCGGAGGGAAAAGCGCGTACGCCCCTGGAGCAGCCGCTAAGATCACGTCCGTCTCCACCGGAAACCTCTGCACTGAGGTCTGAGAGAGGAGGGAGCCGTTCTCGCTGTGATGAACACCTAGATTATCTCGTGACGCTCACGCTGTGTAGATTAGCATTGTTTGTAATCCCTGAGTACTGCTTTTTTTGTTTTTAATAGAATAGGTAAATTAGCTTTAAATTGATAAGTCAGGGCAAAATGAAATGTTTTTCATTATTCCTAGTAGAGGACCACTTTTAGTTCTTAACACAGGTTTAAAAATACACAGAAACCACACTTTAAAACAGAATATTGGAAATTAAATGAGTCCGTGTACAAATTGCCAAAAGCCCGCTTTCTTCTTCACGTTTTACAGGAGCAGACCCCTCCACCTCGACCTGAGGCCTACCCCATCCCCACCCAGACGTACACCAGGGAGTACTTCACCTTCCCGGCCTCCAGGTCCCAGGACCGCGTGGCTCCCCCTCAGAACCAGTGGCCCAGTTACGAGGAGAAGCCGCACGTGCACACAGATGGTCATCAGTCCGGCCCCGCGATGCAGGTCAGAGAGGAGGCCACGGACATCCGCGCCCTCAAAGAGAATTGGTTTGGCAGGGTGGAGTCTGAATGATTTCTGAGCTACGGCCGACGCGCTCTGTAGGACAGTGCTGTCCTACATGGTCTCCCGGGTAACTGAGGAAGAGGGGACGGGAGGGAATACTAAATGTGAAAAGGAATTCTTTGTTCTCTGGAAGTTCGATTCACAAACTGTTAGTAACAGTGCACCCTAATGACAGTTTGTGAGGTGGGATCACGGGCTCCAGGGCTGAGAAACGAGCGGTGTGTGTCTTTTCTTACTTGCACCAGAAGCCGTCCCAAGCGCTGGGACGCAGGCGTAACCGGGGTCCCTACCCGTGACCCTGACGATGCGATGGGGAAGCGAGGCAGAGGAAGTAAACACGGGGTAGTAGGTCCTGCTAGGGATGTGGGTCCCCGCCGAGCGACTGGCGCCTGGGCTCCCGCGGTCCGTTACCGCTCTCTGAGGGAAGAGCGTTTCAGACAGGGGAGGAGGCCCGGGTGGGCTGCTGAGCGGGAGCGGGGGGGTGGGGCGCGTCACAGGCCTTTGCAGCCTGGAACCACGTGGAAGGGCTCAAGTGACGGGAAGATGAAGGGTTCAGGTTCTATCCAAGCTAGTAGAGAAGGGGCCGTCAGGGCGGTGGAGCCGGGGAACGTCATCAGATGTGTCTTGTGTTTAGAAAGAGAACTTTGCACCGTGGGAGCCTGGGGGAAGTCAGATGTATGCTTAAAAATAGGTATGGTCTGGGATGTGTGACGACGCCGGGCCTGGGTAGCGCGTTCCGGCTGTGCTGCTCTAGAGACCGGGGGCTGAGGGTGGGACTGGGCTGAGCCGAGGAGGGTGGGAGAGCAGAAGAGGGGTCACAGTCACAGTCACGGGAGGCAGCACGGACAGCGAGGAAGAGCCTCGTGTCCTGAGGTCCACGGCTCCGTCCTGTCCCGTTACCCGAGAAGCCCAGTCTCTTCGAGAGTATCGGACACCCCCCCGCCGGCTTGACCAGCGGGCTGGAGCGGGCTGCGAGAGAGGATTTCTCCAGATTTCTCTTGCACGGTGAATGCTCGTGTGCCTTGCTCCCTCCCCAGGGAAGACCCGCTTCCCATATGTCGAGAGAATCCACACGTGTCTCCTGTCTTACGGGAATAGCATTTAGTAAGCCTCCACATTCATGTTCGTGGTGCACGTCCGCTTCTGCCCCACACGTGGGTAACGGGCACCTAGAAGAGGAGGCCAGGAAACCGGGACGTCCGGGTGTGGGAGGGTCGCTTACTTGGATCGTGAAATGACCGAGCATAGGAGTAGGACTTGCCAGGGGTGCACGGAGAGGTGGAGCAGGTGTGCACCGGGAGCTAGAACGATGTCCTCGAGGAGAGCGGAGGCCTGAGCCGGGAGGACCGGGAGCCGGGTCCCGCGGTGCCGCGGAGGAGGCGTGAACTCCACAAGTGTATGCTTTCAGAGGATCTCTTCTACACGTAGGGCATTTCATGCTACGGTGGACTCTTAAATGACGTGGGCCTGGACTGTTCGTGTCCACTTTTACGCCCATTTTCTCAGTATGGTGCTCTGTCTTTTCTCATCCTTGTGGTTTTTGTCTTTTCTGTGGTTTGTTGTAAGAATACAGTAAGTACATAAGGAAACAGACTGTGTGCTGATCGACTCTTTATGTCACGGGAAAGGCTTCCAGTCGGCGGTAGGCTGTTAGTAGTTCAGTTTCTGGGGGAGTCAAAAGTTGTATGTGGATTTTTGACTACCCAGGGTTCAGTGCCCCTGTCCCCTGCCTTGTTCGAGGGTCAGCTACCTTTTTGTGCCCTGTAGACTGCCCAGCGATCAAGAAACTTTCTGTGTCTGTAGTAAAGCTATAGCAAAATATTGGCAGTAAATGTTACATTTCTCTATAAGGCTACTGTGTTTTCAAGTGATACTTCATTTTTTTCTTGGCTTATTTTTTAAGGAAAGGGAAACAGTTTACCTTGTACCAGGTTTACATCTTCAATTTCTACACATTAACAGAACAGGAAAAAATGTTTGGCATCCTAGTGAGTCATTTCTGTCACTTTAAACTACTTTTAGACATGCCATTTTTCAGACATGAGCCTCTTAGCCCTTTGAAACAGTGTGTTCGTTTCATCTCTGACACACACGCATACACGTTCATGTTCAGCGACCGATGGCACTGTGTTCTGTACTTTGCTTTCTAAGACTGGAACAGACGGGCTCGGATGCATGGCTTGTCCTGGCCTGTGCACAGCTCTGTCAGCCCGTCAGCCCTGGGACCATGGCTCAGATAGTAAAGATTTGAGAACTACCACTCTTACTTCGAACCTTACGACGGAGAAGTAAATTTTGCTGCTCTTCGCGTAGTTAGACTGAACACATTCCTCCTCGCGAAGTCCGTCGCGTGGGAAACCACAGCGGAGATGTGTGCACGCGGCCGTACAAGAGGGGGGAAGGGCGCCGTCCGTAAAGCACCTGCGTTTCTGTGCGCTGCGCCGCCTCCTTTTCACAGTGATGCGGAGAAGGAAGTACGGCCCTTCCCTTTTTGTAACTGGAGAAGCGCTGACCCCCCCCCCCCCCCCCCCCCCCCCCACATCGTGCACCCCGCACCGCCAGAGACCTGGGCGGTCTCCGCCTCTGTGTGCCACTCGCTAAACAATTGCCCTAAAGTGTTTTCTCCCTCAAGGCACGATATTTGTGAGTTTTTAGTAGTTTTTTTCCAAGTGGCCGAAAGATAACGGTTTTCCGTGTTCTTCCTCTAGCGCGTCACCCGCTCCCAGGAGGAGCTCCGGGAGGATAAGGCTTACCCACTCGAGCGGCCTCGGCCGGAGGCGGTGCCGGATCGCAAGTCCGACAGCGACGTGTGGATCCAGCCGAGCTCCTCGGTGGGCTCCGGCACGTCCAGCCAGGAGCGCCCGGAGCCCTGCTCCAAGTCGGGCACCCCCGCCTCCACGCTGACCAAGAGCGGCCCCGGGCGCTGGAAGACGCCGGCCCCCGCGCGGCCCCCGCCGGCGGCCCCCCCGCCCGCGCAGACAGACCTGCCCCCGCCGCCGCCCCCGCCGCCCCCCGCGCACTACGCCGCCGGGGACTTCGGCGGGACCCCCGTGGGCCTGCCCCTCCCGCCCCCGCCCAGCGGCCAGGCGGCGGCGGAGCGGAGGAAACGGGAGGAGCAGCAGCGCTGGTACGAGAAGGAGAAGGCCCGCCTGGAGGAGGAGCGGGACAGGAAGCGCCGGGAGCAGGAGCGGAAGCTGGGCCAGATGCGCCCCCAGGCCCCGAACGCGGCCGCGTTCTCCCCAGTGACCGTCGCGCACACGAAGCCGGAGAAGCCGGAGAAGCCGTCCACGCTCCAGAGGGCCCAGGACACGGTCATCCGGGAGCTGCAGCCCCAGCAGCAGCCACGCACCGTCGAGCGCCGAGACTTGCAGTACATCACGGTCAGCAAAGAGGAGCTGTCCCCGGGGGACAGCCTGTCCCCCGACCCCTGGAAGCGGGACGCCAGGGAGAAGCTGGAGAAGCAGCAGCAGATGCACATCGTGGACATGCTGAGCAGGGAGATCCGGGAGCTCCAGAGCAAGCCCGAGCGCAGCGCCGAGGACAGCGACCGCCTGCGCAAGCTCATGCTGGAGTGGCAGTTCCAGAAGCGACTGCAGGAGTCCAAGCAGAAGGACGAGGACGACGACGAGGAGGAGGACGACGACGACGTGGACACCATGCTGGTCATGCAGCGCCTCGAGGCTGAGCGGAGAGCAAGGGTAAAGGGGAAAAGTGCTGTGGGCGCGCGTTTCTGTGCTACCTGCCCCGAGCGCGTGGCGCTCCCGGCCCGGGGCCCTGGAGGGCTGAGGGGGGCCCCTGGCCTGTAGCCTGTCGCTCCGGTCTCCCGCTCGCTGGCGGTCCCGCACGACCAGCCGGGCTGGGGGGGCGTGTGCTCTGCAAAGGGCTCACTGCCACCCAAGTGGAACTTTGCTGTTCAAGTCGGCAGACTCCCATTCGTCCTTCCCGTTAGCGCTTCAGTTGAGAAAACAAGCTCGTAACCGCTACTTTGCTCGGAGCCAGTTGAAGGCCTCCCCAGGGGTCGGCAGGATTTTTTTCTTAAACGGCCAGATAGTCAAACATCTCAGGCTTTGTGGGCCGCACACGGTCTTCACGGCACCGCTCTGCTGTTGCACGACGGAAGCCGCCTTGGCCGCGGCGCAAACGGGGAGAACCGTGGGCCAGGGCACCCTTCACGAACGGGGGCAGGACACCTGCCCAGCCCAGGTCGTGATGGTCGGCACTGGACGGTGGGTGACGGAGGGGACCGTTGAGAGTCCCAGGGTTGCGGTTCTCGTAGCCTTGCCAGCAGGACACCCCGCGCACTGGCTGTACGCGGTGAAGCAGGTACTTGGGAAACTAAACCGTTCTGTTTCAGCGGGAGTATAGACACCGAGAACTTAGGGTGTTAATTTAACTTCTCCGTAGGACGAAAGTAATTTCTGCTTTTCGCATCAAACAAAGGAAGGAAAGGTTGTGTTAGTTTCGTGCGCTAGATTGTTAAAATGCCACGTTGAAGACTCCGTTACCCTATCAGAACGGAGAGGCATTTGCCGGTATTAATCTGCAGACGGTGCTGTGGACCACATGGTAGGAGGTCCCACACAGGGCAGCTTTCTGGGAAGAGACGGCCAAGACCGTGTCCTCTGGATTTTGTTTCCGATTGCCACTTTTACTTAATGCTGTCTGCCAGACATCTAAACAAGTAACTGTTACGTCAGATGTTTGAATGTTTCCACATCAGGACACAGAGTGACCTTGGATAGTGACCAGTCCATACAGCCGACTCTGACCCCTTTTCAGGTTTGCCTCGTGAGTTTTGTCCTCAAACGTTTCGCACACTTCTTATTACACACTTCTTGTCAGCAAAGGGGATGTGGGACTTTACCCAACATCCAGCTGAACGAACACCCAAATGTCAAGTCACCAGTAATAAACTCCTGAAAAACAACTGTATTTACCCTCAGTGCTACTTTATTTCAAAGCGCATCTGGTTAACGATGCATTACTTGTAGCATAAGAATTCTCAGCACAGCGCTGACCCTGGGATCAGGACCCTGGTGTCCACCGTGTCCACGGCTGGCTGAGTGCTCCGTGCAGGGTCCCCTCCCTGTCCTCGGCCAGTGCCACTAGAGGCAGGGCGTGTGCCCCTGGCCCAACTCTCCCGTCCCCGGGACACAAGAAAACAGCGATGTTTACTGCAGTTCATACTGAACCAAAAGCCGACGTCTATGGTAAATAGGTAGACATTGTTAACATTTATCGTTATAACTGTATCCCCCCCCCCCCCCCCCCCCCGCCCCGTAGTGAAAAGTTAGCAACTGCATTGTAGTATTTCTCTAATTATTCTTAGCTGTGAATTTTTATTAAAGGCCTATCAGGTTTTCCAAATAGTTCACAGTGACCATTTCAAAGCCTCATAGCGTGAACTATGACATTTGGAAAGTTTCTTACAATTTTAGTGAAAAGTGTCTCCGTGTTCATCATTAATCAAATTTAAGGTGAATATCTTAGTCCTCAAGTAACAGCTCAGAGGAATTTTAAAGTCCCTTCCGTGTATCATAATAACGAAACTCCAGTGTTTAATGCTGTGTGGACATTTTCCTGTTTGTGGGTGCCCGAAGTCCACGCATAGTTTTCGCTGTGCTCCCCGGGCCGTCCTCCAACGCAGGTGACGCGCGGGAGCAGCGAGCACGCGGGGTGGAATACGGTCTAAACTTGACTTTTTTTCACACTTCATCTTTCTTTTTGTTTCCTTCTCTGTTACTGCAGCAGACTGGTCTGCCAGCAATCTCTGTTCTAGATTTGGTATGTTCTCATTTCTTTCCCTTTGGTACTTTTTTCCTGTCTTGATTTTCTTTTTTTCTGTTAGTGGTGGTGGTTTGTGTTCCTAGTAGACGCAGCTCCTTGGGGCGTCCTAGCGCAGGCGTGTAGTTGCGGGATCGAGAAGCATGCCTTTCCCTGTGTTTAGATTTAGTTACTCTTTGCTTTCCTCCGTTAATTTTAAGTGTTACTGTTTGTTTATGGCTTTGACCTTTTCTCGGTTTTAGTCACAAAATTGATTCTGTGTATTTTTACGTAGAGTCACAAATACGCGAGCAAACGAAAGAACCTGCAACGAATAACCTATTTCATTTTTGTTACCCTGGTAATAGATTTTGAATAACCGACTGCTAGAAACTCAACTGAATTGGTATTCACGTTGTTTTGCCAATTAAGATGTAACTGGCATCTGTCTGTTGGCAGAAAAAGAGAGCTTTTTGGTAAATGTCGCTCCGTTTTCTTTAATAATTTCGCATGGACTTCAGTTTGCTTCACCAGCCATATCGTCTGCCGAAACATACCTGACATCCCATTCTGTTGTCAGTTCAGGGTTTTTGTTCGTTTCATGTTTTATTTTTGGGGGGGAGTGCAAGCTGCGGGGGTGGGGGGAGGCGGACAGAGGATCGGAAGCGGGCTCCACACAGTCAGCGCACAGCCCAGCGCGGGGCTCGAACTCCCGAACCGTGAGATTGTGACCTGAGCCGAAGTCGGGCACTCAACCAACTGTGCCCCTCGATTCAGTGTGTTTGGTATCCACGTTCGGGAGATTCAGTCGACCGTTTAGTGTCCATGGTGCTCCAGGGCCATTATCAGTGTCACCGGCCACGAGTCCTGCGCCGGCTGAAACGTTCCTGATAACTTGAGGTCATTTTTTGTTAGTCACTTTTTAAACGAACAAGGACGGGATCCGACAGTACTTTTAAAACGTCCTGAATCTCCGTTTGACTTCAATGGCCTCCTCATCAAATGACAGCCCCTCCCCCGTTTTTAGCTCAATAGTGTGGTGGCACGACCGCTGTGCAGAGAAGCCCCTCCCAGAAGCATTTCCCGCCTCGATAACCAAAGAGCATATTTGGTTTTTTTTTTTTTTTTTTTTTTTAAATTTTTTTTCAACGTTTTTTTATTTATTTTTGGGACAGAGAGAGACAGAGCATGAACGGGCGAGGGGCAGAGAGAGAGGGAGACACAGAATCGGAAACAGGCTCCAGGCTCCGAGCCAACAGCCCAGAGCCTGACGCGGGACTCGAACTCACGGACCGCGAGATCGTGACCTGGTTGAAGTCGGATGCTTAACCGACTGCGCCACCCAGGCGCCCCAAGAGCATATTTGTTTTAGCGTTACCTCCCCACCCCCCCATGAGACAAAGACAAAATATGGATGTTTTCTCCGTACTTCTTTGTATGGCAACATGCGCCTGTGGTGGGCGGTCGGAAGATACCGGCTAGAGCAGATTCTTCGTTTGAGATGCTCATGTTACATCCTCTCTGGGCATCCATTGCCCACCAGCTACTGTCCCGAGGCCCTGGCTGGTAGAGATTTTCCAGCTCTGTAGGCCTAGCGAGACTCTTCTGTGCAGATTACGTGACAGATAGACAATACTTAGGGATGAAGGAGGACACGAGGATTTGTGTTTCGAAGACACAGTTCAGAGTTCTTCTTTCTTTAAAAGGTAGTTTTTTTTACTCCTATTGACCTCAGCCCCCACATCTCTGAGCATTTCTTAGCCTCATTTCCCGGCAAACATGACCGTTCTTACAGCGGTGTCCTTACGTAGAGTCCTTCGGTCAGAATTGGCAGCTTGTCTACAGGGAGGTGCCTCTGCCAGGCGCCCGTCCTCTTGCCGGGACAGGGGGCGGCCCGAGTGCCAGCAGAGTGTAGGGACAGCGCCCCGCGTGGCTGTGACGGTGTCTCCTGGGTACGACCCTGGGATGAACGGGGCAGGTGCTCTGTCGGGAGCAGCCCACAGTCTCCATGAGCTTGGGGGGCCACCTCACCGGCTCTACCCTCCCTCTGGATTTGTAGTGGTCGGCACCCCCACCAGCCCGGGCCCCCACGCCCCCGCCTCCAGACCCCGGGAGCCGGAGAAGCCAGCGACACCCGCGTTTGCGTTTCTAGCCCAGGCCTTGCCCTGGCCCACACTTCCGCCTGCAGTCAGGCAAGACTTTTCAAAGCTCAGCATGTTCGGAAACTGCCCCCCCCCCCCCCCAACATGCTCCTTGTCTACCTTCAGCCTTCCGCATTTCAGCTGATTCTTTTAATTGCTTAGTCTAAAAGCCTTAGTTACCATAACCCTCTTTTTCTCTCCGTCAAGAAACTGTTTTGACTTCTCAGAATCTGACCACCTCGACACCCACATTGGCCTGAGCCACTGCTGTCCCCACCTGGCTCAGTGCAGGGGACTCCCTTGCTTCTGCGTTTGTTCCCTGTGTCACAGTCTGTTCTCAACACAGCAGCTAGGGTGATCCTGTTAAAAAAAAAAAAAAAAAAAAAAAAAAGTCACATCTCAGGAATCTTCAGAACCCTGTCATTTAGAGAAACGTCCTGGGTCTTCCCATGGCCACGAAGTGCTGGTGTTCCGTCCATGCCTCTGTGCACCTGCTGTGTGGAGTTGGGCAGATGTCAGCCTCCGCCGTAGCCGCACCCGGCTCCACTCAAGTTTGCAGGGAGGGACGGGCTGTGTGACCGGGCCTCCGTTGCCGTAGGTTGCCAGACAGTTACACACACTTCCCCCGGGGGAACCTGTGACGGAGGCAGAGCAGACGAGGCGGCACGCCCAGTAGTGACCAGTCACGCAGTGTCGCAAAGAGTGAGAGTCAAGGTTCTTACCGGAATTTTCTGAGTTTATATTTATTTCATATCGTGCTGCACAACAGTGCCTCCTGCTCATGAAACTCCTGCCAGGAGCTATCTTCCAACTAGGAATTGACGTGACCTGACAGTCTCAGTTGCCTGGTCTCAGGCTTTGTCCTGTTACCGTCTTAGTGGTTCGTCTCCTGGCTCTGAGGACCCGAGGACCCGACAGCTCAAGGGGAAGACTCCCTCCCCTTGGGGTGGTACCAGCCGAGTGACGCTGTCACCAATTTCAGCATCTCTACTGCTGACCTCATGGGAAGGCCCAGGCCAGGTCCGCCCTCGTAGGCCACTTTCCTGTCTGGTCTTCGTGTGGGACTGGAGGAATTGGCATACGAGGGGCTGAGCCGAAAGCAAGATCATAAAAACCTCAAGCAAGGGTCAGTAGGAAACCCAGCCGAGAGCTGCACCTGCAGAGAGACCCTGCCTGCTACCCCCGGAGTCCCCCGCCTCGCGAGCGGGGTCTGGCTCCGAGGCTGGTGTCCAAGCCTGCCTTCAGGGAGGGTCAGTTTGACTCCAGGAAGTAGGAGGAGAATATGCTCGAATGAAAGCCAGCTTGTTGGCATGTTGGAGTAGAACACAGACTCGTGTGGTTGCAAGATGAGATAGTTGCTTCGAGAGAGCTCCCGATGTACGTGGTAGGCCGCGTGCAGCCGTGCAGCCATGCAGCCCCACGCAGGCTCACCTGTCCCTGCAAAGCCAGAGCGTTTCAGCAGCCAAGCCGCACGCGTTACAGCTGCCGATAAAATTGTCACTGTCCTTACATTGAACAGGCGGGGCCATGGGCTGTGCCCAGGGAAGAGACTTGCACACCAAGTGCCCAGGGTCGTGGGGATGGCTTTCCCCACGAAGAAACACAAAGCGGACTTCCTCTCCCGCATGGGGCTCGTGGGCTGAACCCGAGTCGGGTGCCTGAGCCCGGTAGCAGTAAACGGCCTGCATGTGGGGGTCCTTCACTGCGGGGCATTAACATTTTTTAGGGTATTGTTGATGGGTGGGAACATAGGCAGATGACGCTTGCCTGTTGCCTTAAGGGTGACCTTGATAGGCTTCCGGTCCTGTCTCCAGCGAGGATCCCAAAAGCGAAAGGACACCTTGGCCCTGATGTGTGTTCAGATATCGCAACAAGATCGTCTCCCTTAATGGAGTTTTTACTGTACATTAAAGACACGAGTTAGTGTCTTCCGTGGCATAAAGTTATAAACACACATTCTGTGGATCACAGTGTAACTGTTTTCTTTTTTTAATCTGAAGATGAGGGGAGGACCGCCAGCGTAGCGAGAACCAGCCAGGCTGGTGACAGTGGCTTCTGAGACCACGCCTTAGTTCTCGGCTGAGAGTGGCTGTGGTTCGGGCTGATGGCTGCTGTAAGAACTGCGGCTGCTTCTGTCTAGGCCTGTTCCCCCGAACGTAGCTTCCTGCAGGTGGCTTCCATAGCAGCCCACCCTTCATTCTCTGCGTGTAAAACACTGAGCCCGTGTCCTCTTCATCTCACCCCAGGCTGACACAATCTGTCCTTGCAGCTCAGCCTGTGTTAAATGTGTGGCTTAGGTTGAAACGCCCTTTACCAGGCACTGAACGCAAGTAGACCACACAGCGCAGCGTACCATTTTGAGCTAATTTGGAGTAAGTTTAGAGGCTAGGTTATCATTCCTGTCATTAACGCTTTTGGGGGAGGAGGGTCGGGCAAAGCAGCATCTGTATGAAGAATGAAAAGCCTTGTTTCGGAAGTGAAAAGACTGGAAGCAGCTTGCCAGGCAGTGGGCCGAAACTGCCTCTGTCGCGACGGCACGGACGGGTTCGTCGGTAACAGTGGAAAGAGGAGCTGGGGACCTTAACACCGGCGAAGGCTCCTCGCCGACCCCATCCAGATGTAGAGGAATGAAGGTTTTGAAGAGAAGGTGCCTGCTGTAGATTTGCTGGGTAGCGTTCTGCACCTGTAATTATGAGAATCGCAGCTGTGCCCGTTTCTGAAAATGGTGCTTCTCCTCAGCGTGGAGGACCCGGCGGGCCATTTTAGCGTGTTCTGTTGTCCTTGCTCAGACCTGTTTTTAATCGCGTCTGGCAGGTGAAGCACGACGAGGGAGTCCGTGCGGAACGCTAACGTGCTTTTACGCCCTTCCACGTAGCGTATTTAATACCAGCCGCTAGCTTATCTGGTTATTTTTATTTGTGTGCCGTTTCTCACACTTCGGACCGATGGGTGTAAATTGGTTGACGCACTGGTGCTGCGGGCCGTGGACCCTGCCGTGGTGGGGGGAGCTCCCCGGTGGAGGCCAGCCCTGCGCGACCCCGGGGGGCCGGGAGCCCTCACAGTTCTGCCTTGTTTCTTGGGCTCGGGATCCGTAGCCTGTGCTCCCGCTCTGAGCCCCTCACAGCCAACATCCCGACATCTCCCCTGGGCTTATGCCTAGATTTGAACTAAACGGGAAATTAAGTAAATTTGTCTTCTTGAGGAGCGGGTTTTTTTTTTCTAAGACGTTTTAATATTATTGTTTGCTGACCTGAAAAAGCCTAACGATGCCAAGTTAATTTGTTCCTTTCCCATCGGCTGCAGTGTTTATTCCACAGAAATAAGGCAGGAGTGAAGCTGTTAAGGTTTTTGTTTTAAAAAAAAATACAAATACAATTCAAATCCCGTTTCTGTTTTTGCTGTGAACGGTTTCTACAGTAAGCAGTAATTCCGTAAATACTGAAACACACCACGAGCAATTTTACTTAAGGGGAGTCCTTCACGGGCTTTAACAATGAAACTAAATGGCGTTGGGTTACGTTCTAATTTTTAAAATTTTGAATCAACTCCTCTTGACGTCTGGAGGCACATTTCTTGGGTGCTACCGCAGACCAGCTCTGGAACAGAAAGGAAATACTTGGAGAAGCAAGCTTTCAAAGTTGCCGTTATCTGGGGGCCGTAACAAAAGGGCGTTTTCCTCTGTTCTGGTCAAATGTACGTTTAATCCAAGGATCCTTTTAGAAAAGATATTCTCAACCTGTGGCACATAGAGGAATTTGACTCTATGCTGTTTCGGGGAGCAGGCGGTAGGTTTCCAGACACAAGAATTATTCAGAGACCGGCCAATTGACTTGGCTGAGAGGTTGTAGCAGAAGAGAGGTGAAGTGAGGTCCCTTGCGAATACAGGCTCAGATTCTTTGGCTCAAGACTTTGGGGTGTCCCTGGGCTGAGAAGGAATTCTTGGAGTCCAGGATGGGGTCTGGAGAAAGCCGATGGCCAAGGGTCAGTGGGCCAGGGGCTTGGCCCACGGTCCCGGTATCCCTCTGGGGTTGTGTGCTGGCACGTGGGACCCGCCCCAGGGACCTGAGGTCTGTGTGCCCCAGCCCACAAGCATGCAGACCGGAGGGAAGGAGGATGGGGGGGAGACGATGGCCAAGTGCACCCCGTAGTCGCGTAACTGGAGGGTCCGTGTGTCACGGGAGTGTGGTTTACGTGAGCTGGCTACAGTCCTGCTTGTTCACAGTGTGGATGTATGAAACACATTCCTTCTTGGAGCAGTTCGTGGAACTGTGGGGACAGTGCTGTTAGGCAGCTTGATTTTGAAACGTAGAGCTGTGAAATGTGTACGTTTTGCCGTCTTCCCACGGTGATCTAACCGGGTATTTTGTATCTGACGTCGTGTGTGTGTGTGTGTGTGTGTGTGTGTGTGTGTGTGTGTGTGTGTGTGTGTCTGCTTGTGCCAGTGTGTGCTCTCTGCGCCTCGTGCTGCTGGAGCGTGCAGGGCAGAGGTTAAAGTCCCTGCGTTGTTAGTTACAGGACGAGGAGCGGCGGCGGCAGCGGCAGCTGGACGACATGCGCAGGCGGGAAGCGGAGGACCGCGCCAGGCAGGAGGAGGAGAGGACGAAGCGAGACGCCGAAGACAAGGTCATGGTCCTGTAGGGGCGGCTAGAGGCTTCCCGGCTTAGCCTGAACCCGATGGATGGGCTGGGGCAGAGGGGCAGACGCTGCACGCATCCTAACGCGTGCGAGACACAACGGGGCCTGGACCCCTCCTTTGTTGTCGGACCGGAGACTGGAGCCCGGCCCGGCCCGCCCGCCTCTGCTCCGGACGGTGTCCACGTCCTCCCACCTGAGTCCTGTCTCTCTCCCGCTTCTGAACTCGTAGGCCTGTCGGGGTGGCCGAGCCTCCTCCCGGCCGGTCCGCTCCCTCGGGGCCCTGCCCTTTCCTGGACGTGGCCCCGCCTGGTGGGGTGAGGGTGGTGCTTGTGCGGCTGTGCGGTCGGAGCTCGGGCGGTGAAGCACCAGGGACTTAGACGGTGTGTTCGCCCCGCGCATTTCAAGTAGGTTCCTTACGGAAAGTACTCCATTCTGGTTGGCGGTCAGCAGGTCAGATAGCTTACAAAAAAGCGTGATACGAGGAAAATTCAACTAGAATGTGATCTAATATCCCGAGTTGTTATTTTGGTTCCACATGTGGATTCTTTTTATGGAAGTAATCTTTTACGTGAATTTCAAAATGACAACGGATTGGGTCCATCCTGAGAACCGGGACCGCAGTGTGTGCGCAGCTGGCCCTGAGCAGGGCACCCGTGGCGGGGGTGGGGGAGCCTGTCCGCTCTGACGCTTCCCTTGTGTGAAGGCGGGGGCCGTGGGTGCCACAGCTGCTGGTGGGGAGTTTTCGTTCCTGATTCCTCCTTTGACAGTCTGGTGAGCCGCACTAATGAAGCCCCCTCCTCCCCCGAAAGAGAGAGCTTTTAGGAAACCTTGTGTAGTGATACGATCCGTCTGGATGTGTAACTAGTGAAGAGCTCGATTGGCAGAAACGATGTGACTCATCTAGACGAAAGTAGAATAATAAGGCTAGGACACGTACCTGTGTGAAAAGTAGCGGTCTCTGCATCTTCTAGACCCTCACGGTTCCTTGGCATCATCCTGTGACCTTCAGCGGCTGTGTCCACATAGCTTCTGCAGTCTCGGAAGCGGCCTCTGCTAGTGGGGCCGGGTGCCCCGGTGTCTTTCACTTGTGTCGGGAGAAGTCCCGGTCAGAATCAGTTCTCCGCAACGTGAGCCCCTAGACTCGTCAGTGCAGCGGTGTGTTGTGGCCCGCACCCCCCTCGGGGCCCGTGTGCGGGAGGCCTGCCCGCGCCCTGTGCTCAGGCCCTCCGCTCCCGGCCTCTTCCAGCGTGAGCCCTCACAGCTCACCGCTATGTCATGTAACGCTTGGGTCTCACTCCGTAACTGCTTCTAGAGTTGAGTGGTCACTAAAAAGCTGGATGAGCTGTTTTTTATCCGCAGCACCCACAATTGAGGGGCTGGCTTTGTTACAGAAGAACGTGCCACCCGTTAGTCGGCTGGGCCACCTGTCCGGTCACGTCACTGTATCTGCTCTTAGTGTAACTAAAGGGATACTTTGGTCTCCTGCTAAAATGTCGTCAGGTGGCTGTTGTTCATGTCACACTAAAGGCCGCAGGGCTCATTCTGGATTTGATTCCCCAGCCTAATAAGCAGACCCTTATTTTATGTTAGAAAACAAGGTAAAAGATGTCTCAACACAGAGTAAGAAGATAAAGTGAGAAATTGGGTCCAGTGCCAAGACGAGGCTGGCTGGCACCTGACCACGAAAGGGGAAGCGTGAGTGCTGTGTGGTCACCGTGTGTGGGGCTGGGAGGGCTGGGGGGCGGGGAGCAGACCGCAGACATAAGCACACACCTCCCGGCGGGGACCAGAAGCCTGTACCCGAATGCCAGCAAGGTCCCTGAGATTAGTTGTGTGTTTTGGGTTGAGTGGACTTCAAACCCGTTGGCTGCGCTCTGCAGCCTGCACGGCATCTAGGCGGACGCAGAGCTTCCAGTTTGACCTCACATCCCTCTCTTCCATCCACTTTTCCATGTGTTCTGGAACCTGTCAATCTTTAACCCAACTGTGCTGTGACCTTTTTTAATGTTAAAATAATTTTAACGCTGTCAACTGTAGTTTGTGCAGATGTATGTCAGAAAAAAATGTACAGTATGTGTCAAAATATATTTGAATATCGTGTTGCTGTTGCTCTTAATGCCTGGCTCTCTCATTTTCTGTCTGCCAGGGAGTTTAAGGTTTGAACTGTAAATTAAGAACTGCGGAAAGCATACCTCTATCTGTTAGATTGTCGCCCTGGGAAAATGAGTAATGTTTTATGGTTTCTGTTCACTTCTCTGAATAACTGGAAATAAACCAGGTGACTTCATCTTCCTTCTGGTAGAGGAAGGGCTGCTCTCTGGACCCTGGGGCTCGGTGAGGCAGCGCGCGCGCAAGGCGGCTGTTCTTGAGGGCGCCGGCTGTAGAAAGCCAGCTAGAGCCTGTTTTTGGTTTGGTTTTGTCTTTAAACCCAGCAGTGAAGAGGTAAGTTAACATCCTACAAGAACAGAAGGAGAGAGACAGGAGCAGCCGAGAATTAGAGAGAGGCCTGGAGGGATAACTGAACGGGGACAGTGGTGTAGGATTGGAAGCTGGAGCTTGAAGGTGCCTGAGCGTGCGTCCGTCCATGCTTTGGAGCGGTTTCACGTCAGATAATTCCACAGTAGCCTGAGTGTGTCCATGCTTCCGGATGGATCTGCCTGTCCTGTCCTAGAACGTTCTGTCGAAACTCTCCTATCCCCTGGATTCGCAAGGGTGTGCAGAGGGGGTCAGAGGGTGACGCGTCCTTTTGCACCCTGGGAAGGCCCCCTCCTGACTCTGACCTTTGCGCTTTTGTGTGTTCCGCCCGCAGAGGCGACAGGAAGAAGGTTATTACAGCCGCCTGGAAGCCGAGAGGCGCAGACAGCACGCGGAGGCCGAGCGCAGGCTGCTGGAGCCGGAGGAGCCGGGCCTGGGCAGACCGCCGCTGCCGCGGGGCTACGAGCCCCCGGCCCCGTCCTCCCCGGCGGCTGCTCCTCCTCCCCCACCTCAGCGGACCGCCTCCTCCCTGCAGGCCCCGGCCCTGTCCCCAGACTCCCTGTACACCGCCAGGCTCGTTGCGTACCACGAGGAGGAGGAGGAGGAGGACTGCAGTCTGGCAGGTCAGGACAAGCTCTCCCACACCGGCGAGTCCCGGGGCCGCCTTCCTCCCGCCGCCCCTGCGCCACGGCCACCCCCCCGCCGGCCGCGCCCGGCCTCCGACGGCCTCTTTCTCTCCGGCTGCCTGCAGCCCCCCTCGGCCGCTGCCCACGGTGCTGCTCCCGGAGCAGGCCGGCCCCCTCCTCCCCCTCCAAAGCCACCGGGCTCCCACCACCCCCGCCGCTCGAAAGGTAGAGGTAAAGCGTGGGGTCATGGGGTCACCAATCAAGCCCCCTGTGTCTTCCTTCGTGATTGGAGTGGGGACTGCGCGGCCCCAATCAGCACTCGCTCCGGCCTCTTGATCTCGCTTGCTCACTAGTCTCTGCCTCCGGGTGTGTCCGCCCTGCACGGCTGTGGCCTGTAGGGTCCCAGTCCTTCTCCCCGGTCACCAAGTACTGTTTCAGCCTTCGTTCTCTGCCTATTCTGATAACTCTTACACTTACTTGAACAAGTACTTTCTTCCACACTTTTTGGCGTCTAAAGATAAGATCCTCTCAGCCGTAGTGTCACGGTCACACGCACACTAAGTTTTGTTCTTTAACATGAGCAACACTTCTCTGTTCTCAGTTACCTGCCCCAGTAGTTCCCCTACCGAGCTGGGTCATAACGATGGCTCCTGCTTTCCGTGGTAGTCTGGTGGCCTAGTCAGTGCCACGCTGCGCGGATGGCCCTGCTGTCACGCGAGCTGCCTCGCGCCAGGGGCAGGGAACCCAGTCCTTGTGAAATCACTCCTCCCTCTAACTGGTTTCTCCTTCCCGCTCTGTGACATTCTCTGCCATCGCGGCACTAGCCAGACCTCAACAGGCACACGGCCACCTTGAGTTAACATGTCCCGTGACGTCACTGCCCAGTGTGACAGTGGTCCTGTCTGTGCCGGGACCGGAAGGCCACCGCAGGCGCATCTGCAGTGACCAGTGTCCAAGACAGCACTGCAGGGATATTTAAGATGTAACCGAAAATCGTAAGGATTCAGACCCGACTTTCGTCTTACTATCTAAACTTGCTCAGATCTAGTGCTTTTCATGAGCACGAGGGCTTCCAGACCCTCGTGGTGTGATACGCAGGACTCACGATTCCAAAAGAAGTTGGAAAGTCAGAAACATGCATAATGGTGGCTCTTCCGGAACAAGTGGGCTTGGCCAGGGTCTTGCCTCCTGTCTGCGCCAGTGCTCTGGTGCCCCTGGAAGGCTCGGCATGATATTCAGGCTGGGCCGCCCAGAAGCCAAAGTTAGATCTTTATAAAACTTCTGTTTTCGGCATCTAGAAAGTAGGACCTCAAAGACGTTTGTGGGATAATAGTCACTTTTGAAGGGAGATGCCATCAGTCTCCTTGCACATTACACACTGAACTTTAGATATTTTGTGTCCCGACACAAACAGATGAGGTTCGGTGACGCAGCGTTGTGGCGAGGCGGTCACTCGAGACCACTTTGGCTTTCACCCACGAGCTAACACTTCATTTATTTCGCATCTGAAACGCCACATAGGAGGTTCTGTCCCACACCTGCCGGCTCGTGCCTCTTTGAAGACTTCCTTCGTAAAGTACAAAGCTGTCTGCACCACATGCAGGGTGCTTGTGACCTCCCTGCCTCTCCCTCACATGGCCGTGCCCTGGGCTCAGCTCACTTTTCTGTCGTGAGCACTCTGGGAAGGACACAGACTTGGTTTCTTCCACTGGGCCCTGGGGGGAACAGAATCGGGCTATGCATTGGAGTAAGTAACATCCCGTTCCAGCATAGCAATATATTGAAAAATGTGGTTTAACTGGAGCTTTTTGAGAACTATTTGAAGTGTGCAGGATTCATATATATAGTCTCCTGAAAGTAATGTTCTGATTAACTTTGAAAATTTTGAAGAATTTTTACCAGTGGAAGAAGCAAGTGTCGTTCTTAAAACAAAGCTCAAAAGATATGTCTTCTAAAACAAAACTTAGAGTTAAAATTGAAAAAATTCTATTCTGCAGATAATTAATGTGAAGATCCACTCTGGGTTATCTGAGGTTACGGATACAGTCTGTCTCATCTTTTGAGTCTTTGTGGAGGATGACTTTGCATACGGTGACCACAGGGGACCTTGCTGAGGGACAGGAGAGGTGCTGTGCTGAGACGTGACTGCACGCGTCCGCACAGCGTGTCCTGTCCTACAGAGAAGAAGCAAAAATTGATTTTTGTGCAACCTGTCTAAAAAGGATGATTTTGATGTTGAAATACTGTAATAACTTTGCCGTTTATTTAATCGGACACGCGATGCTGTCAGCGTTGGCTGAATATTTTGAGTATTGTGCTCCGGCTTGTATCCCCATAAGCCAAAGGTTCTTCAAACGTGACATTTCTTTTTGCTGGTGTGATAATAGAGTACTGATATAACGCATTGTGATTTTAACACACCTTTTAATATGATACTGGGATGCATTTAAAAGTTCTCTCTGCATCATTTCTTGACCTTCAACATCCCCGTGGAGTAGATAAGGTGGCGGTGCTATTCCCGGACTGATGTTGTCGGTCACCTCAGTGGCTGGGCCAGGCTCAGAGCCAGGGACCCAGGCCGAGTGTCCCGCGGGCTTGCTCACTCAGTACACGGTGCTGCCTCGGGGAGTATTTTGAGTGAGTTTGTACCTGCAGCATTTATATCAAACACGAGGGGTTTTGGTGGCTCATTTGTTTTCAAAGTGTCAATAATTACAGCCATTTATGTAGGAAAAAATCCATTAGCTGTCCTGAAAAGAGACCCTTCAGTCACATGGTTACTGGCTAGGTTACATTCGCTCTCCTTTGTTTTGTAAGGAAGCTCCTCCCATCAGGACTGTCTGACCCCCTCGCCCCCCCGCCCCCCCCCCCCCGTCCCCCCGTCAGGACTGTCCTGTGTGACTCCCTCCCCGCCGAAGCGCATCTTCTTTTTTTTTTTTTTTTTTTTTTTCGAAGCGCATCTTCTGAGCTCATGGCGACTGCATCTTGCCTGGTTTGAGCTTTCTGGCACTGCCACCTAAGACCTGTGCCGTCACAGCGCCTGTCGGGGCAGTGATGGATTTCGCAGGCCGCTGAGTGAAGCCGGCTGCAGACCAAGGCATCTTTGGTCTCGTTTGAAGAACCTTGTGCTTTCACTCAGTAAAGACCTCCTCTTCTTCTGTGGGCCCCGCATCTCGATGATGATAAGGTTTTGGGAAGTATGCGGGCACTTTAACTTTGACTTTTTCTTTTATGGAAAAGGACCAAACTCTTCCGTGGGATCTTCCGGGGCAGTGATCGGTGCCCGTGACGGCTCCTGGGACCCGAGAGAGAGGCTGGCGAAAAGGTATTGACAGCTGTGAACAGCTGCATGGAAGGATCGCTGCCTTCCTCACACCGTTCTTGTATGAGGCTGGATCGCAAGTTTAGAGACTTGATCACCTCAGGCGTCCCTCATTGTACACAAGTGTGTGAGCCTGCTGGCTGCTTCGTTTCACGTTGCTCACAGAATTCTGTTTCAGACACTGGTGTACGTACCCGACTTCCTAGTCTAGAACTTCCTAGACCTTCAGAAGCAGCGGATGTGCTGCTGCTTGCTTCCACCCGCGAAGCCAGGAGGCATGAATAGGCTTAGTGTCTCCACCGAGCGCTCTCACCCGGGTGGTAGAAACAAATTGGCCCAGACAGTTCTTAAAGCTCTGAAATGGAACTGATGGAGAAAATTTTCAGCGTCTTCCTGTAACTTGGTGTTAAGTTAGGTATCCTGATGCCTCTCGGGTACATGTGGGGCTCGTTAAAATTATGTGCTTTTAAACTGCCCTCTTTAGATCAACTCGGTTATTAAGAACCCCCTGCCTGCTTAGGGGCGCCTGGGTGGCGCAGTCGGTTAAGCGTCCAACTTCAGCCAGGTCACGATCTCGCGGTCCGTGAGTTCGAGCCCCGCGTCAGGCTCTGGGCTGATGGCTCAGAGCCTGGAGCCTGTTTCCGATTCTGTGTCTCCCTCTCTGTCTGCCCCTCCCCCGTTCATGCTCTGTCTCTCTCTGTCCCCAAAAAATAAATAAACGTTGAAAAAAAAAAAAAAAAAAAAAAGAACCCCCTGCCTGCTAAAACTGAAGTTACCAGTGTTTTGAGAGTTGGATGTGTCGGGAGAAAGTTAGTATTTTAGGCAGGAGGGCATTCTGCCCCTTTTTTTACACAGGTCTGAATACAACCCCAGTGATTGTATTTATAGGAAGGGTCTTGGCTGGTTTAACAAAGAATGAGTCTCCCTCAGGAAAGATTGAACTGAATTGCCCGCTATGTAAAGTTACCTAATTGTTGACAAGTTATTTCCATCTTGACCAGTGATGTCTTACGTTTCCCTCTGACGCAGCCATGATGCAGATTTACCTGGAAATTCCGGAGCCCCTGAGAACTTGACATTCAAAGAGCGCCAGCGGCTGTTCTCACAAGGTCAAGATGTGTCCAATAAAGTGAAAGCCTCTCGTAAATTAACAGAACTGGAAAACGAACTGAACACAAAGTGAGACCAGGAAATGGCACCCGTGCTCAGCCCAACGTCCTCCCGGTGCGGCTTTGGAGGATGGTCGGGGGAGAGAAGGAGGCGGCGGCATTTCCGAGTCACAGAAGGGCTGTTTGGAAGATGGGTGGGATTTAGAGGTGGTCCCAGTCCAAGAAGCCCTTTTGTTTTACCAGGAGATTATCATTTATACGATGTACACACTGTCTAATTTCTTAATTATCTGACTCACCCGAAGATACGTTTTTTGTTGCTTTTTCTAGAGTCCAAGCTGGAAAGGGGGAGCGTGCAGCGCAGGCGAGGGCAGTGGGGTGTCTCCCCCGCTGTCCCCAGGGGGTGCCGAGAGGCCACGTCCGTCCCGTGTCACAGACTGGACTGTAGGGATGGGACGGGGAGTAGCCTGAACCCCCAGACCTTGTTTGCACTATTCCGTAGTAACTGCAGATGTCCCGGAGGAGGGTGGGCACGGAGGACACGCCCGGCGCGTTGAGTCCAGAGCTCTCGTGGGCCGGGCTCGCTAGTCTTGTCCGTGCAGTCAGGATGCGGTTCGGACCCACACCTCCTGGGAGGGAGGTGATGCCCATCGGAGACCCTGCCCCTCTCCTTCCATACGGGGACAGCCCTCCCAGTACATTCTAAGTAGTTGATTTTAAAAAATTCTCCAAGAAGAAAATTTTGAGGATTTAAGCTTAGGATACTTTATTTTTATAAACGTCAGATTATCGTTAGGCTAATAAATCATTGGTGATTTTGAAGATGGCAATGACGTTAGGAAGTTAATATTTCAAATATTCAGGGGAATCTGTAAAAGAGCATCTGTTTAGCTGGGCAGTGTCGATGTGGGTAGAAACACAGATATTGGAGAGGGATGGGGGGGGGGGCAGGGGTCAGTAGTGACCTTTGAGCACAACTATTGCTCAGAAATTTTAAATGCAGAGAAGAAAGAGTGACATCCATGTCCTGTCTGGGAAAGAAGGGCCAATGACATGGCATCTGCGATTTAAATACTGTAAGAGTGGCTTGTGAGGCAGTTGAAAGTATTTTTTTTTTCACATCTGATAGTTACTGAACTTTCATTTGATGAGTTACTGTGACCAGTGTCCTTTCTTTAGCTGTGAACATGTGGCCGATACAGACACGGATCTCACTCTGGTTTCTACTGTGTGATGTGAAAATGGTAAATTACGTGGGGATTATGAGCAAAGCTTCTATTTGACAAGGCCCTGCTGTGGGATCCTGAGGATTTTTCTGCACCAGATTGTTCTTACAAAATGCGTATGTTAGAAAAACGTGCACACTTTCAAACAGAAGAGGGAGGAGAGCCTTTTTAGCCTTAGAAATCACTTTAATAGGCGCTGTATGATAAATCATTGAAACGCGAGTGTAAATAGTTTTCACGTCTATCAGGGTTCTTATCTGGAAGTGTGCTGTCACCGCTGCCCTCGTTTAAGAGAGTAACCTGGTCTACGTGTTTATGAAGGATGCGCTTGCTTTAGAGCTCTAGGAGAAGCAGGCCCCTCCCGGAGAGCTCGACAACACTGGCCGCCTCACGGGGACAAAATCCACACTTGCTGTCATGAAGCAGACGCAGCGGAGTCACTGTTCCGTTAATCTGTAGAAAGAACAAACACGCCTAAGTACACGCACATACATGTAAATACTTACATGCAGGGGCGTGTGTGTGTGTGTGTGTGTGCGCGCGTATGTGTGTGTGTGTGGTTGTAAACCTGGAAACGGGTGGGTTTGGCCGCCCGTGGGTGACGAGGTCATGACTGTGCGTCACTGTGGAAACACCAGAACTGCTGTACTTCCCATTTCTACTGTAGCTCATTTGCAATCTATTTTTAATAAACTTTGTATGTATTTGAGCGGATCTGTTGTTGTAATCGTGCTGGCAAAGATTATATTTGTCATCTCAGCCTCTGTCTCCTACCTGTGTGTCCTACTCATTAAACAGTCAGTAAGCATCATTTCTGTGTCAGATGGGGAGTCCGGCATGTGGGGGACGCTCTTTTCCTGAGCGCACAGACTCTAACGGAGACTGCAGGCCGCGCCGACATCGGGTCCCCCCCCCCCCCCCCCCCCCCGTGGCTTTCACCCGGCTCGTGGGCAGACCCAGACCCAGACCAGCGGTCACAGGGACTCTGCACACCAGGTGCTTAGTGGATTGTGTGGACCGGTGGCGAGGACCCGCCTGGGGTGGCTCCAGGAGGGTGCACGGTCGCCAAAGCACCCAGGCCCGGCTCTGCTGCACCACCCCTCTCCCCCTGTGGCCCCAGAGCCCCTGCCTCTGTGTCCCTGGGGCAGGTGGGCTGAGGGGGCGTGCCAGGACTTCAGGAAGGGCTTTCGGCAGAAACGGTGTGGATCTTTTTAGGACTGTCTGCCTATCTACGTATTGGAGTGCTAGTGTCTGCCTGTGGTGTATTTTCGTGCCCAAAACGGTGCTCTGAGGTTTGAGAGGACGGAAACTCCGTTGGTCTCCAGGACTGCCCATGTGCACTGAGTGCTGCTCGTGAAAGGAACGCTTCTAAGCCGCAGACTGTCTGCACCGCACGGGGTTCTAGGGGGCCGTTGGAATGGGATTCCTCTGCTCCGTTGCTTGGGAAACGGATTTGAAAGACTTTTACTTGGACCTCTGGGGAAATGCGGAGCCACAGCAAAGTCTCAGGGCCCCACTTCCGCTGCAGGAGGGGCCCTCACGGGAAACAGGCGCCAAGTGACGGGTCTCAGTACAGCATTCGTGCAGTTCATTCTAAGTCACGGTGCCCCAGCAGATGTACGTTCAACTCCAAAGCGGGATTGATTGATTGATTGATTGATTGATTGATTTTAATTTTTTTTTTCAACGTTTATTTATTTTTGGGACAGAGAGAGACAGAGCATGAACGGGGGAGGGGCAGAGAGAGAGGGAGACACAGAATCGTAAACAGGCTCCAGGCTCCGAGCCATCAGCCCAGAGCCCGACGCGGGGCTCGAACCCACGGACCGCGAGATCGTGACCTGGCTGAAGTCGGACACTTAACCGACTGCGCCACCCAGGCGCCCCTCCAAAGCGGGATTTAAAAACCAATGTCTTACACAGTTTATTGAACAAATACAATCCGTGAGTGCCTGCCCTGTGTCAGTCACTGTGACGCTGGTTCCAAGTATCCCAGAGCAGCTGCAGGAAGACAGACACGGTTCACAAATTGTCCACAGAAGGTGAACAGGGCGCTTAGAGGCCTTGACGGAAGGACCCGGTCTAGCTCGTGGTGGAGGACCTTTGGAGAAGAGGACTTGCCCTCTTGAGAGAAAGGACTGGTCCCCGCGGGAGGATCCCCAGGGCAGAGAGGTTGCTGCAGGCAGACAGCAGGTGGGAGATGGGGCACTGGGGCCGGGGGGTGGCAGGAGGTAGGTCTGAAACATGGAAAGATTTGCAGTCTTCGTGCCCCTTTCCTGCATGCCTCCAAGGGTGGCTTGGTCACATGTGGAGAAAGCACAGGAAGGAAGGTCCTGTGTGCACTGAGGGGCACACGGCCCTTGGCCGACAGCGGGGCCCAGCTGCGGGGCACAGGCATGGCATGGGGGTGCGGGGTAGATCACAGAGGTGCCCAAAGGCGAGGCAGGAAGCCAGTGCCAACGGCTTCGACCAACCTGGAACGGTGACTTTCAGATCATACTTTCACATGTTTGCTGGATTGAGCCTTGGTTTTCCTGCTCGTCTAAGCCTGGTGTTGTGTTCTTTTGCGGAGATGGCAGATGGCCAAGTCTGAACTGGGGACAGCGGGTCCAACTTCACCTTGGAATTGTTAAGAATAACATAAAACGTTAGCACGAACAACAGCAAACAGGAGACCTGGAAGACAGTGGGTTAGCTGCACAGCTCTATAGACCTGCCTCCCCAGGTTCTGCCCTGGGGACAGGCCCCCGGATGGAAGGCCGGCTTGTCTGAGTTGAGGAGAACACAGACGCGTCCTAACAGCATCTCCTGGCAGGAGGGAAAGAGGAGTGCAGGGTCTGGGCTCCCTGACGGCCGTCCGGGTTCCAGGTTTGCTTGCAGGGTTCCTGAGGTCCTTCCGGCAGCTGTGGACACCGGTCCAGACACTCGGACTCTGGATGCAGCGTGTGACGCCTTTCAATGCACCTGCCTCTCCTCTCGGTCATCTGGGGTGTGTTGGTTCGTTGTTTCACGATCTTTAATGTACTAAAAGTCACGGCTCGAGGAAGACCGCACTGTGCCGCCTGCTTCCGCCACAAGTTCATGCACGATGCTCTCTTGGAAAGAGTTCGTCTCCGCTGGTGTCAGAAGCATCGTGGGTTGCAGGCAGCAGCAGAGGAGTCTGGAGGGCGAGGAGACTGAAACGCGGTGGCAGAAACGCACAGGGGGCTCCTCAGCGCGGGGCTCCGGCCACTGAGGGGCACCGGCTCGTCGCGTGCCGCTGACCCAGGTAGCCCCGGCGGTGTCCTCTGCCCAGGGGTGCGCCGTCCACAGGCCTCTGGTGGCCTCAGGCGGAGCACACGGTGGCCCTCGGCCGGGCTGCCGGGGAAGTGGATGGGAGGCCATCAGTGGCCCCATCGGGCTGCGGGCAAGAGCCTGACCTGGACGGCGCTCAGACGCTCTCCTTGGGCACCACTGGGATTTGGGGCAGAGGCCCCTGTGTGGCCCGGGGGTGCCCCGTCCCTGGAGACACCCGCATGGGGACCAGATTCTGGCTGCGGGGAGGCTCCCCCGCCTCGGCAAGGGCTGCAGGGAGCCCAGTGGAAGGGTGTCCCGAGTGGTATCGGTCAGCAAGGCCGGGACACATTCGCCAAGTTCTGCGTTCCCTGTCACACCATATCACTTCTGTCATTGCGTCCCTGCTGCCCGGGTCTCTCCTGAATCGTGGGCTCTGGGACCTGAGGCGGAGTCGTCTCCCCGTCACTGCGCGGCTTCTACTCAGAGAAGGGTCGCTGTATCGCGTGTGCATGGCACATACACGCATCATACGTGGTGCACGTGTGCACATTACACGCGTGCCGACAGGCGGCCCCGGTGGCCTCACCAGCCCCCAGGAGTGAAGAGAGTCCTCGTATCCGACCAGCACGTTTGCTGCTGTGAACCCCAACTCAGTGGTCTGTCTGTCTCTAATTTCTCAGGTCTAGGCAGCCTGTTCTGACCAACGTGCTGGGGAAGGAGGATGCGGCTTATTCACAACGTCATCGTCATCGCCTGTTCTTTCTGATTCGTCGACTCAGTCAACAGATAATTGGCCTGAGTTCCTAAATGTGCCAAACGTTGTAGCTGCTGCAGGCCCGGCGGCTGCTGTCTTGGGAGCTCTGGATCTCCTCCGGTGACAGTGACACCAGATAACCGTTCCATGTTAGCAATCCCAAGAGCCATGTGCCAGGGGAAGGACGTGGGTCCCGTCCGTATGAGATGGTTTTGATCGAGCCCTGAACGAGCGTCCAGAGGGCCAGAGAGGCAGAGGCAGTGACGTGGAAATGTGCCTGCCCCCCCCCCCCCCCAGGAACGGCAAGGAGGTCACTGATCCTCCAGCCAGCCGAGTGGGCAGGGAGGGGGAGGGAGGGGGCAGAGGAGGGGCAGAGGTGCGTAGGCCGTCCTGAGCGCCTGGTTTTTACCTAATGGAGAAGCGGAGGGGAGGGAGCGTCCGACTGATGTGTCAACCACGTGTAGGTGACCGGCCAAGGGGCTGGTGCCATCACTGTGGTGAGCCCAGAAGGACTTGTCTGTGGTGGCATGTGGGGTGATGGGAGGAGTGGATGGCAAGGTGTGGGTCCCGGTGGGCGAGGAGTGCGGGTGCACTAGAAGTCGGGCAGAGCCTGGAGGGGGTGGGGATTGTGGGGACGCCCCGGGGGGCGCCTGCAGGCAGTGTGGCCTACATACAGGTCGGGAACTCGAGGGAGGGGGGCAAGCTGGACACGGAATGGGGGCATCATCAGGGTACAGATGGCATTCAACGCTGTGAGACGAGACTGGCACAGAAGACGAGAAGTGCCCTTGGACGGAGGACAAGAGGCCAGTGCCCGAGAACCAAGTTAGTATTTCAAGAAGCAGGGACAGACCAACTGTGCCTGGGACCACTGGACCCGCCAGGCAGCCGTCCTCTGCCATCTTCCCAGGGCGCGGGGCGGGGCGGGAGCAGTGCAGAGGAGGGGAGGAGGAGAGGAGGAGAGGAGGACAGGAGGGGAGGAGGGTGGGCCCCGGGGCAGGGCGGGAGCAGTGCACGCGGGGAGCAGGGCAGGGGAGGGCCGGGGGGGCCGCGGCAGGGCTGCGGAGGAGAAGGGGAGGGGAGCCTCCCTGTCCAAGCACAGGTGGTGCGCCCGCCCCTGCGCCGCGGCGTCACCCCGGGGTGCTCCCCCTGCTCCGGTGCTGCCGCCCCTCCCCCCGCCTCCCTGCAGCGGTTCGGGGCCCCGAGCGGCGCCCGCTGGCCTCTTCGCTGGCCTCTTCCTGTGCCTGTCCCCTGGCTCCTGTTTCCAGCGGGCTCCACAGGCCCTCCCTCCTCTCCCCGCAGACAGTCCTGTGGGGAAGGGAGCCACACTCGTCGGGCGGACGCGAAATCACAGGACCAGCGGGAAGGGCTGCGTACCCGCGGGAGGCTGTAATTTACATGGGGTCGGGAACACCCACCGTATGCAGTAAATAGTCTCGCAGCGTAGCCGCTCCCCTCCCTGGCCCCTCCCCAGGTCCCGTGACCCCGTCGCCATGGAAACCACGGGGGAGGGGGGCGGCGCAAACGCCCGCGCACGCGCAGCAGGTGGGCTGAGGCCTGGGCCCGGCGATGCCGGCGGCGACGGGCGGACGCTGGGGGCGCTTCTGGGAGCAGCGGGCCCGGCAGCTGCAGCGGCAGGTGCAGGTGAGCAGGTGCCGGGAGCGCAGCTGCGGCCCCGCCTGCAGCCCCACCCCCTCCCGCCCCTGAGCCTTGGGGGCGGGGGCGCCCCAAGACCGCCCGGGACGGAGGCTCCCGCCGTCTTCCACCTTCTGCTGTGTAGGGTGCGAGGTCCTTCCTCGTCTGCCCTCCCGCTCGGTCCCCCAGCCCGGCCCCCGACCCCCGCGCGCCCCACCCTCCCCTGAGGCCCCTCTCCGTGACTTGTCGAGGGGCTACTACGTACCGTGCTGAATTCGGGGGTACAGTGCTTAAGCGACCACACACCTGACCTTTCTGTTCCCTGCTCTCGGGGTATAGGTGGGATAAAGGAGGAAATAATCACAAAGTAAACGTAAACCACCGAAGTGGGCCCATGATGACGCTGCGGAGGGGACACACCCAGTCCTACAGGGGCTTGTAATGCAACCCTGGCCGGATGGGGGGGTCCAGGACCGTCTCCCCGTGAGCGGAGGTGGAGCGGGGTTCTCCTGAGATGGGAGGCCGCCATCTGGCAGTGCGTTGAGGGTCAAGGACAGAACTGTCCCCAAAGAGGAACAGCCTCGCAGTGGCGTGTGGCCGCGGGGCTGGCGTTGGGCAGACCCCGGGGGGAGGCTGCTGGCTGGGGCTGAGGCGGGAGGGGGGCGCCCGTGCAGCATGAAGCGGGACTAGAGATGTTCTTTATCTTGAGGGCCCCGAAGGGCTATCGAAGATATTTTAAGGGAGGGAGGAAGCAGTTAGATCCATATTTTGAAAATGTCACTCAAAACGTCCCTTGTAGCGAGTGACCCCGCAAGGGCAAGCGTGAAGTTGTGAGGGCCGAGTTCGAAGTCGCAGGCAGGACTTCTGGGTGGCAGGATGAGGGCCCCTGTGAACCCACTCCCGAAAAACAAGCCAACAGGTGAGGGTCACGGCAAAATGGTGTAGCGCCCCCCGGAGTTGCCCAACAGCACCCACCAAAGGAAGCAACGTTTATTCGAGAAACCTGCTAAAAAACCTCTGTAAGCACAGAAAAAGTCTGCGGCCCCTTGCCTCACACCACCCAAGCTCAGCCCGGCCGAAGGTCCGCTCTGGGCGTGTGTGGCCAGGAAGACGGGGCTTCCCCTCTCCTCGGCCTCCGACGACGGGTCGCCGTATCTCACCAGTCTGGACGGGCCACCGGACAGTCGAGGAAGCTAAGTTCCCGGCTGACTGTGGCGGAGGCTGGGGGCCTCCCTCCTCCCACGGAGCTTCCGCTCCTATCATGGAGGCCTTACTCCAGAACAGAGGCCGGGGCACTGGGGCTCCAGTCACTCTTCCCCAGCTCCATCAGCACAAAGGTTTCACGGCGAGAGAGCAAGCCAGGAGCCCAGAGGCCACAGGCCTCCCGGTGCCCAGAGGGCTGACGTTCATCTCTGGAGATCTCCCTCAGGGCGAGAGGCAGCCCATGAGACAGAGCTCTGAAGCTCTTCCCACAGGAACTGACTTCATCTGAACCGCTCCGGTGAGGTTCAGAAGCAAGAGTCTTCTTAATTAAGAGCACTTACCAGTTGGCTTGGGCGCCATAACAAAGCACCGCACACCAGGTGGTTCAAACCACAGCAGTCGGCTCCCCACGGTTCTGGAGGCCGGGAGTCCAAGAGCAAGGTGTTGGTGCCGGTTTCCCCTGAGGCCTCTCCCCTTGGCTTGTGTGTGGCTGCCTTCTGTGGTGTGCTCACTTGGTCTTTCCTCTGTGCATGGGTACCCCTGCAGTCCCTCTCTGGGCCCTCTCTGGGCGCCCAGTCACACTGGATTAGAGCCCACGCCAACGGCCTCATTTCAACTCAGTCGCCTCTTCACGGGCTCTGTCTCCAGATACAGTCACACTCCGAGGCCCTGGGCTTGGGAGTCCGACACGTGAATTCGAGGGGAATACAGCCCTAACAAGCAGCAGGCTGACAGGCCACCTAGTTCACACCGGTCTGAGAAGAGTCCGAGGTTGTGCCAGATCTCACAAATGGGCTTCCCAAAGTATCCCTGCCCCGGTTTAATTGGAGCAGACAGTGGAGAAAGTCACGCCCCAGGCCATTGTTGCAAACAAGCCATCGAGAGATCAGGGAGAGGTTAACTCGGAGCCCTGCTTCAAAACTGCTGTCTCCGGTGCAGGTGCCGCGCGGCCGTGTACGTGTCCAAAGCTGTGTCCTTCTAGGAGCTACACCAAGGCTTCCCGCTGAGGGGGAAACAGACTTCCCTAGAGAAACTGAGCTGAGTCACTCAACAAAGCACACAAGGTGGGGGAAAGGCGTCGCTATCTAAAGTTTCTACCATATATTTCCTAAAATGTCTGGTTTTCAACAAAAAGAAATTCTAAGACATGAAAGAAACAGGGAAGTGAGACTCATCCGCGGGGGGAGGGGTGGACGGACAACAAGAACCGCCATTGGGAAGCCTGGTGTTGGCATTAATAAGATAGCAAGGCAGTCATTGTGTGAACATATAAATATGCTCAAGGGACTAAACGAAACCACATTATAGAGGTGAGGGAAAATATGATGATTTCTCATCAGATAAAAAATGTCAATAAAAGGATAGAAAATACTTTTAAAAAAAAAATTGTAATCCTGGAGTTGAAAGCAGCTGAAATGAGGACACTCCACAGAGGACTCAAGAGTGGATTTGAATGGACAAAAAAGAAAAAAAAAAAAAAAAACCAGCAAACTTTTAGCTTGGTAGAAATTATGCAATCCTAAGAACAGAGGGAAAAACAGAAGGAAGGAAAGTGATTGGAATCTGTTGGTGCAAAGCGTGTAGGCACACCAACATACACACGTCACAGGGGCACCAGGAGGGGAGAGCGAGAAAGCACAAGAAATATTCAAAGAAATAATTGCTCAAACCCCCCCAAATGTGTTGAAATTTGGCATACGTGGAAGCAGCTTCGTGGACTTCAATTAGGATGACCACGAAGAGATCCACACCCACATGCATCGTAGTGAAAACACCGAAAGAGAAGACCAGGGAGGGAAGAATGACTCATCAAGTCCATCCACAAGCAGACTCTCAGCAGCAGCAGGGGCCGTGGGGTGATGCACTCGAAGGGCTGAAAGACAAATCCTGTCAACTAAAAATATTATATCCAGCAAAACTGTCTTTCAGAAATGAAGGCAAAATAAAAGTTTTCCCAGATAAACAAAGTCAGACAAAATTCGTTGCTAGAAGGCTTGCCTGATTAAGAGACATTGAAGGAGGTTCCTCAGGCTGAAAGCAAGTCCCTGCCCCTGCCCCAGAAACACAGATCCACAAAGAATGCCAGCAAAGACAGTCACGTAGTTATAAAAGGATAAAGGTGTGTTTTTCTTGTTTTCTTCACTGATTTAAAATAAGTAATTGTATAAAACTACAGACATGTACTTGTGTCGTTGAAACTATAACTTGTAGAAACGTAATATGTTTGACAAAAGTGGCACAAAGGAGGTGGATGGGGACAAAGTTTTGCGAGAATAGGGCAATGACACCAGATGGTAGTTTGAATCCACAGGACCAGGTGAACCTGGTGGTTCGTCATGGTGAAGAAGGCCAGCACAACAAACCCTGCAAGTCTCCTGTCCCTTCTCTTCTCAGATTCTTTAATGAGCATGAGATTATGTGAAGCAGCAATGATAGCACTGGACTGTCACATGTATGAATGTGACGTGTGATGCTACCAACCCAACAGATGGAACAGGGGAGTTCAGCTATAGCAGGAGCGTCTCTGTACCTCACCAGGCCCTGACTGTCCCTGTGAGGTACACTCTCCCACCTGGCCACACCCTGACTGTCCCTGTGGGGCGGACTCTTCCAGTCTCAAAGTATAGGGTGAGCTTTTGAGAAACCACGAAGAAAACTATTCAAAAACTAATGGAAAATGTCACTGAAGAAATTAACATTTCATGCTAGGAAATATCCAGTTACGGCAAAAGAAGTCAGCAAAAGAGGAAATATCAAAACGTGAGGCACATAGAAAATGAACAAGTGAAGTGTTGGGTGCAAACCTACATCAGCAGCCTTAAATGTGAGTGGACAAGACATCAGTCAAAAGGCAGGCACTGTCCGGCTGGATAAGAAGCGAGTTCAAACTACATGCTGTCTGTCTACAGGGGACATGCTTTACATTCAAAGATACAAATAGCTTGTAAGCAAAAGGATGGAAAAAGGTACATTATGCCACCATTAGCTACAAGAAGACTGAGTGACTGTACTAATATTAGACAAAATAGACTTTAAGATGACATAAATGTCACTACGAATAAAGAGGAACATTTGATAATGACAGAAGTGTAACTCCATCAGAAAGATAGGAAAAGTATATGTGCACCTAACAACATAGCCCTAAAATTGACAGAATTGAGGACGCAAATCAGCAATTCAAAAATAATGGCTGCAGACGTCAACCCTCCCCTTTCAGTAATGAACAAACAGGACAGGGGACCGGCCAGGAGACAGACAACTTGAACGACACTACTGAACCAAGTCAATCAGGCGGACGTCCACAGAACACCCTGCCCACACAGCAGGAGGACACATGACCTTCTCAAGTGCACGTGGCACAGGCCCTCTGGGTTAGACAATGTACTGGGCCACAGAGGAAGCCTGAGTACACGTAAAAGGATAAAGATCATAGACGGTATGTTTTCCGGTTACGACAGAGGGAAGTTAGAAATTAATAACAAAAATAAATTTAGGAAATTCACAAATATGGGAAAATTGAATAAGATACTTTTAAATTATAGTAGATCAAAGAAGAAATCACAAATGAGGTCAGGGAACATTTTGAGAGGAATGAAGATGAGGGTACCACCCAGCAAAGTTTGTGGGATGCAGCCAAGGCAGCACTTTGAGGAACAGTCGTGGACGCAAACACCTACACTAAAAAAGAAGCTAGCTCTCCAATCAATTACCTAAACAACAGCTCAGGACACGGGATAAAGCAGAGGAAGCAACACCGAGCGCCAGCAGAAGAAAGCCACAATAAAGACCAGAGCAGAAACAACTGAAATAGAGCATGGCAAACTATAGGGAAAGTCAACAGAACCAGAAGCTGGCTGTTTGCAAAGATGAACAAAATTAACAAACCCTTAGTTGACTGAAGACTCAAATTAACAAAACCAAGAATTAAGGACAAGGCATTGCTACCGACTTCACAAAAATAAAAAGGAAGTCAGGAACATGCCGTGGACAGCACTGCTGATGATTTAACCAGGGTGAGTTGGTCAAATTCCCAGAGTCACAGATCACCGAAACCGATTCAATAACTAGAGGACGTGAGCACAACTGTAATGCATGCTGAGGTTAAATTAGGAATCCGAAATCTCACAAAGTAAACCCCGGGCCCAGACGGTTTCCCTGGGGAATTGTACCAAACGTGTGAAGGGAAATGAACACCAGTCCTCCATGAACTCTTTGGAAAAATAGAAAGGAGGGAACATTTCCACGGCACCAATACTTACCTGATGTCAAAACCCATGCAGACGTCACACGAAAACTGCAGAGCAATGCCTCTCATGGATGCAGATGTAAACCTCTTCAAAAAATACCGGCAAACTGAATCCGGTGGTACGTGAAAAGGACATACGCCCTGACCAAGCGGGAATCATCCCAGGAATGGCCTAGCGTTCCAAGGTCAGTTAACGTCCCAGACCGAATCAACAGAATGAAGGACAAATCCCGCGATCATTTCGATGGGTCCAAAACACGCTTTGACAAAATATTACTTCGCTTCATGATAAAACACTCAGCCGGCTCCTCAACCTGATAAAGGATGTCCCCGAAACCCCCCTGCTGACACATAACATGAGAGGAGCAAGACAAACGTGTCCTTTCACATCTGTTCACCGTCTCCCTGGAGGTGCCAGTCAGGGTATTCAGGCAAGACAACGAAAGGAAAAGGGGTCTGTACCAGAAAGGAGGAAATAAGACTGTTTCTGTCTGCAGATGACATGATCTCGTATATAGAAAATCCTAAGGAAGCCACCAAAAAAACAACGCTCCTGGCACTAGTGAGTGATTTCAGCAAGATTGGAGGATATGAGGTCCATGTGCAAAAGTCTGTTGTGTTTCTGTTTCATAGCAGTGAAAAGACAAAAATGAAATTAAGAAAACCGTTCCACTTACAAGATAGTCAAAGATGATAAAATGCTTTGGAAGAAATTTAACCCAAGAATTGCAAGACTCGAACCCCGAAAATGATAGTCAACATCATTGGTGATCAGGGCAATGCAGACCAAGTGGCAGTGATACGCCCCGGTGGCTGTAATCAAAGAGACAGATGGAAGTATCTCGAGGGTGTGGAAAGTGGAATTCTCATACGCTGCTGGTGGGACCGTGCAGGGAAGACAGTCTGGAAGTTCCTCAACACGCCAACCGGTTCCGGTCCTAGGCATGTGCTCAAGTGAAGGGGAACCGTGAAGGGGAACCGCGTGTCCGCACAAAACACTCGTTTGGGAATGTCACAGCAGCACTATTTCTAACAGCCAGAAAGTGGAAACAACCCAAATGTCCTTCAAGTGATGAATGGGTAAATAAATGTGGTCTAGCTTCACGATCTAATATTGTCAGGCAATAAAAAAAATGAAATTCTGATGCCGCAACATGGTTCAGCCTTGAGAGCGTGATGACCAGGGAAAGAAGCCGGACACGAGGGACTGCATATCATATGATTCCGTTGATACAAAATGTCCAGAGTTGGCAAATCTGTAGAGACAGAAAGTAGATTCATGCTTTCCTAGAGCTGGATCGGGGTACATGGGGGGGGGATGGGGTTTCTTTTGGGGTAGTGGATATACTGTGACGTAATTTTGGCGACGTGGCACGATGTGAGTGCACTAAACGCCGCGGACTTGTGCGTGTCAGGCGGGTTGCTCGCGTTTAAGGGAATTACATCTCCATAAAGCTAGTCGGGGTGGCATCTTAGAATCGAGTGACTTTCGTGGAAACACTCCATAGGTTTTCTTCAAGAGGTAAAATCAACTGAGCGTGGTAACAGAAGGTCTAGATGACGCCCAGGTTTCCAGTTTCATAACCCGTCACAAAGAGCTTGACCTAAACTGATCACAGTTCTCTGTGGGCTGTGAGTCACGGGGCATGGGGAGGGACCCCCCACAGAAGGGACCGTGGCACGTGAGCTGCCTTCCCGGACCCCTTGCTTTCCTGACCACCAAGGCCTCCGGCTGCCGGCTTTCCCAGCATTCAGTGTAAACAGCTAGTATTTAAACTTCTCTGCCTGAAACCCTGCAGGCAAAACCCAGCCTCTTCCCTGCCATCCCTCCTCCCAGATCACACCCTCCCTGCCCCCCTCATCCTCCCCTCCCCGTCCCTCTGCCCCTTAACTTACCAAACTCATTCCCGCCTGAGGGCCTTTGCTCAGACTTTCCCCTTGGCCCTGGGTTTCCTCGCTGGCCCTCCTCCCCCTCTCTGAACCCCCGTCGCTGTTTTAGCTGTGACGGGGCTGCTGCCCCTCCCCCAGCCACACACTGGCCCTTACACGCTAGGATGGGAGCCCCACGCCCGATGGGTTCACTGCTGTATCCATGGCACCCCGACATGTGCCTGGCATGTGACAGACTTCTAACAAACAGATATCTTTTAAATAAATGAATTAGTAAAAGGAAAGAGGGGCACCTGGCTGGCTCAGCGGGTAGAACGTGTGACTCTTGATCTCAGGGTCCTGAGTTCAAGTTCAAGCCCCCCGTTGGGCATGGAGCCTACTGGGAAAAAAAAAAAAATTGAAAGAGAAGCCGATTTTGGTGAGCAGAAGCCTTACAGAGGTGCCTTCCAGATCTGAATGTGCATATAGGTCACCTGAGCTCTTGTTAAATGTAGATTCTGATGGATTTAGGGGGGGCTTTTCAGCAGTTTGAGGTATGATGTATGTGCCCTAATGCAGGATTCGGTGCCCCCAGCGAGCCCCTGGCTTCTGGGGACCACACTTGGAATGGGGGTCGTAGACACGGGGTGCGGGGCCCCCACTCCAGCCGACCTCCCCCCACAGTGCTTCACTGAGGCGGCCGCTGGCTTCCTTCCCCAGAGTGTTCTCAGGATGGAAGTGCTTACTGATGAGTGTCATTTAAACTGATAATGTCCTGTTTCGGTCCTCGGTTTTAGGCCAAAGAAGAGTGGATAGTTGATCTGGAAACAGAAAATGCAGTTCTCCACCTGAGGCTGGCGCAGGTAACACACGCCCGTGTCCGCAGTGCCGGGGGCTCAGGGCTGCCGTCCGGGCCTTCCCTCCCGTTGGCTGAGCCGGTGGGACTGTCTCCCCCATGACCACATGAGGTTCCACTCCCGTCTCTCCCCGCGCTCTCGAGCATGTAGTGAGGAGTAAGTTCATGGTGTGTGTGATTTTCCAAACAGCTTCACTGAGGTACGACTTACAGGAGGTGACTTCACACGGTTTGCGTGTGCAGTTGTGTTCAGTAAAGAGTGGCTGCCCAGCACCGTGACACCGTGCGCCCCGAAGCCCGCGGTGCCGCTTGACCCCATCGCCCATCCTGCCGCCTCCTGGACCGGCCCTGCCATCCTGGGATAGACGCCCGCGTGACTCAGCCCAGACTGCGTACCACACCAAAAGGAAGAACCGTCCCTCAAAGATGCCTCTGCCCGCTTTTCCTGCTGGTTTGCTCCTAGAAGGGAAGGAGAACAATGGCGAGCGTTCGGGGGTCTCTGTCCACACTGTTCTCGCCCAGTGCACCGCTGCAGCCTTTGGGAGACCCTGGTGGGCCCCGTGTGCCATCCCCGTCCTTGTAGGAAGAGAAGACCCGTGAGGAGGAGCGGGGATGTTTGCAGACACTGACCGTGAGGACTGGGGTGACACAGCCAGGGCCCCCCGGGTGGCCGCAGGAGAGGTGGGAGGACCACGCCCCAGAGCCTCTGCCGGAATGTGGCCGTGCTCCCCGGGATTCTGGCCTCCGGGACCGAGAGAGGACGCGTTTCTGTTGTCTTCAGTCTCCCGGTTGGCGGCGATCTGTCACAGAGGCAAGTTTAGAAAACTAACGCACTTGCGAGGTCCTCATCTGTGAATTCCGACCCCTTCAGAATTCTCCCCGGAGGCTCAGGCAGAATCAGGTCTCCAGGCTCTTGACACTCCTTGAACAACCCCGTCAAGTTTCCCTGGACAAAAATGAGTCGCACTAAATTGTGCCTTCGTTTACAGCTGCTCCTGCTGCCTCTTGAATGAAGGACTGATTTATTTGTTCACGCACCAGCCACGCCTGTGCGCGTGAACGGTCACGGCAGCGAGCAGCCTGTCTGAGCCCGCGCCCGGAGGAGCCACGTCTCCCCTGCGTCCCACCATGGCCCCCCGGGTCCGGGGACGTGCCCGCACAAGGCGGGTGAGGCCAGTATCCGCGGGCAACGCCTGTGCCCTCTTCTGCTGCAGGAGCCCCCTGTGGCCGCAGCGGCTGGAGCTCTAGAGAAACTTCCAGCCCCGAGTGGAGGCCGCGAAGCCGGAGCACGGAGCAGGTGGGGTCGCGGAGGTTCACCAGCTTTTGTCGGCGAGGGTCGCCGCAAAGCACTAAGGGATTCTCCAAGCACCGTTTGGGCGAAATTAACTTTTTTTTTTTTTTTTTACATTTACAATTTTTGGGCACAGAATGTCAGTTATATAAACCTGACGACTTTTTTTGGCATTTGTGTGCTTCAGTCCCTCTTCGTCATTTTTGATGATGACGAGACAGAAGATCTTCATTTCTGCGGCCCCCACGTCCCGCTGGCTCACCTGCAGGTGACGGGGTGACTGGGATGACAGCGGGCAGCGTGGGTCCGTGTGGTGAGTCAGGTGCACACGGGACCCTGCCGGGAACCGTCTTCTGTTGGATTGCCAAGTCCCTGCGCAGACAGTGGCTGCTCACGGCTCCTGTTTTCGGCGTCTCCCTCGCCCCACGTGAGTCGGACCCCATCCCTCGTGCCGGGTGCTTGCGCTTCTCCCACGTTACCCCCCAATCTCCCTGGAGGCTCGCGGCTTCCACCTGTCTCTCCAAAACCAGACCAGCCCCGGAAGCCGGTCAGCCCGCCTCCCAGTACCAAGCGCCCAGTGACTCTACGTCATGCTCCTCTGGGTCACCGTCAGCCCCAGGGACTTTAGAACACAGGCGTCGGTATTGACTGTGCCTCACTTTTCTTCCGGAGGATCTGAGCCTTCTGCGTCTAGGGCCTTTACTTTGCTTCGCTTTCAAGGGATGGAAGCAGGTAGCCCCCAGAGCCCCTGCTCTCCCAGCTGTCTGCAGTTGGGAGACACGTGTCTGCCCACGTGCGCCCGGCACCCGTCGCATGTAATGCAGCATCCGCCGCGGGCACCTGTTCTGCGACGTCTTCATAATCCCGCTGACGCTGACGGACGGGCTCCCTGAGCTTCCCTGCTTTGCAGATTCTCTGCCTCACTTGTTCACACTTCTGAATGTTTCCCGTCCACAAGTAACGGACTCTCCACCCTAAGTAGTGGCCCTTCCCAGCCGCCACCTCCGTGGCCCGCTCCCCGTCGCACACGTCACTAGGGCGTCCGTGCTGCTCCTGGGGAAGGAGACGGGCGTGCTTGGTGCAGGGTCACGAGCGTCCCAGCCTAAAGCTTGGGCGGAAAGAACACACTCATGCTCGCAGTTTGGAGTCGGGGGAAGACGCCGGCTTCGACAACACACAGTGCAGGCCCAGAGTGGCGCTGTGACGGCACGGACCCACGACGACGCGCAGAGGTCCCTCCCCAGAGGTACACACAGACCGCATCTCCGGCATTCACGGAAGGATGGGATGGAATGACCTTGAAAGTTGACAGAACTCTCGTTCCCCTCCGCTTCCGCATGGATATTTTTGACAGAACGTTTCCTTGCTTCGCAGGTAGTGAGTGGAACCCGATCTGCGGCTCCCTGAGGCCCCACTGAGCAAACAGGCCAAATTAAAACCGCCATCTGGTTTGTTCTACTTCCTTTCTGTCACCAGTGGCGGAATCAGTGCCTCGGTAACTATGTGCTGAGAGCAGTGCCTTGAACGTGCGCGTCGTGTTTCTCTGGAGCTCATCTCTGTGAGGGAAGGACACCGAGGCAAAGTTTGACGGGCACGGCGTTCAGAACCGGGGATCTGCAGGGCGGGCTCCCCGCCGGGGCACAGAGACTGCCAGCCTCTGCCCAGCTGACGGCAGGGTTGCCTGTATGGTGTGCTGTAGAAGAATCGTTAGAACAGTCACACGCCGGCAGAGTTGTGTTTGGCAACAGAGAAAGATCTTAGTAGAAGTTCAAGCGAAGGGAGTCGTCGGAAGATCAATCAGCCAGAACCAGGAGGGCCCAACACCGCTGTTCATTGTGCGTTTCGCTCAGGGATTGCGTTTTGCTGGGTACGGCAGGCAGAGAGGACGGGGGGAAGGGCCGTCCGGGGCCAGGTGCTGGTGGCATCCACAAGTATGCCTGTGGTCCCGCTGTCCTCCTCTGCCAGCACCCACCGTCCGTGTCCTGGACAAAGGGGGCTGTGTGCTGCCGAGAGCAGCCGGTGTCTCCTGCTTCCACGGTGGCTGCTGGGGCTCCAGCTGTCCCAGCCAAGGTCAGACGCTGGGAAGGAGGAGTCAGGCAGACGAGGGAACACACCCAACACGTCCGCCACGTCTGTCCGTCCGTCTGTCTTTAAGCCGTTGCTCAGAAATCCTACCCAGTGACTTGTGCTGGGTCACGTGGACATCCTACCTGCCAGAGACCCAGGGAAACGTTGCTTTCGGTGGGACGTTGGTAAATGGGGGTGTAATCGTACAGGAGGGGGCACTGAATGGCAGCAGGCCACCGGCGGCCTCCGCCGGGCTAGCAGCCGACGTTCGCACGGAAAGCTGAGCGACGCTGGAATCTGTTTCTCCTTTGGGGATAGTTCGGTGCCCGGACCCGTCCCTGCGGAAGTTCGGGCAGAGCTGGTTTCAGGGCCGTCCCCGGCAGCTTCTCGTGTTGGGGTCCTGCTAATTGTGGCCGTGACAACGGCCTCCTGTTTCTCTCCTGGGTCTGGTTCTCCCTTAGGAACCGTAGACCTTCTGTGAGCCTGAGTCCGTGTGGTGACGGACCTAAACGAGGCGTGTTTTGTCCCTGCGTGTATGCACCCCCCGGGTCACTAGGTTGTGCACTGAGGCCGGTACACGCTGACCCAGCAGCTCTAGCTCAGGGACAGCCGATTCCCTCCCGGGGGGCCCTCCCTGAAGCTCAGCCTGGAGCGGACGCCCCCGGGAGCGACCCGTCCCAGGGGGTGGCTGCGTCTCCGCTGGGCCCCCTGCTCCTCTCGGTGGCCCCGGCCAGGTCCCATCTGACCCCGCGGGCCCAGGCGCCTCTGGCCCACAGCCGGCTGGCTCTCTGTCCCCGCCCCCCCCCCCCCCCCCCGGGGCCTGGTCTCCTGGCTCTCCTGCCGGCAGCAATCTTAGGACCTCTCCTCACTCGCCACCGCGTTTGCAGACCTTGCTCCGGGATTCCGGCCCCCCTCTTGCATGCACCCGGGTCTCTGGCTCCGGGGGCCTGTCGAGTCCGCCACCTTTGAGCGCCACGCTCCGTGCATCGCGCCGTGGGCCTTCCCGTGGGCGCTGCGCTGCCGGAGGCTGGGGTGCAAACAGGAGTGTGAGTTACCACCCAGTGCGGTCTCTGCCGGGGTCCCCGCGCTGCCCTGCCATCTGAACCCCCAGTCAGCGGAAAAGCTCTCCCCACGTGCCCGCTGTCCCAGCACTCGCAGAGGATCTCCTGGTGCCCGGCAGGTGCACCCGCCCGCTGCCCCCTGCCCCCTGCACACGGCGGCTTCCCCTGCTCTGCCCGCAGGGGCGCCTGGCTCAGCACACCCTCCGCGCAGGGTGGGGCCCCACCCTCCCGACCCTGGGACCCCTGACCCCGGATGCTCGATGCTCGGCGGTGCGGGTCATCAGGGGCGCCATCGCATGCCTGGCCAGTCGTGGCACAGGCCTCCTCGAAGCAGCTGGTGCTCCCGCTACTTCCTCCTCTGGCGGACAGTGTCCCGCCCGCTCTCTGCGCCGTCCCCAGTCTAGGACAGAGGCCCCCGAGCCCCGCATCCACCCCAGAGGCCCCCTGGGCCTCCTCCTCGCTGCGGGGACCTGCATCGGCGACCCGCGTGTCCTGCTTCCTCCCCTGTGCTCCTCCCAAACAGAGCAGCGAGCTCCTGGAACGAAGGGACCCTGATCCCTGCGTCCCGCGGCTTCCGAGCTGTGCAGCTTCGGGTTTGCACACGGGACAAATGTACCCGTTATGTAGGTGATGCAGTTCTGCGCGTTCTCGCCGGCCTGGCCGTCCATTTTCTGCGTCTGGGAGGCCTGGCTGAGGCCCTGGGGGGCAGGCCGCCCACAGTGTCTCCTGGCTGCAGGGACTCGGTGGGACGCAGAAGCACTCCAGCAGGTGCCGCGGGAGACGCAGCAAACTCCCGATCGTGTCACCTCCGGCTCAGGCCCCAGTGCCGCTCCTCCCCAGCCACCCTGCCCCGGCCACAACCACGGGGCACGCCCTGTCTTGTTCCCCCCCCGCCCCCCGCGTCATCTCCCAGCCGAGCCAGGCTGTCCCCGGCTGTGTCCCCGAGTGGGTCCTGACTCATCCTCTCCGTCCCCGTGATGGTCCCCTCACTCTCTCCTGCTCCACAGAGCTCCCAGCTCCTTCTACACAAGTATCTGTCGGGAAAATCTGAAGAACCCGCCCAGACGGCGACCCTGTCCCTGACCCGTCCCCCTCGCCGTCCTCTCCGTCGCTGCGTCGCCGGACCGCCTGGGCTGTGCCTCAGCTCGGCCGCCCTGTGCCGGTCCACACGCGGTCCACCTGCGCGGGCCGCTCGGGGTGGGTTCCTATGCGGCAGGGCTGGCCCGTGCTAGCGCGGGGAACGGCCGGCAAGCAGTGAGCGTCCTCCCTCGGAGAAAACGCATCCGCCCCAGCGTGCTGAGACGCTGAATCCTTTTTGTGTTTTCCACACACCAAGTACCAAGGAGCGGCTGGGACAGTGGAAGGCGTGCAGGGCTGTGCTCCCTGTGCGGCCCGCGGGCCCGGCTGCCGAGAAGCCCCCACGCGGCCCTGCTCCGGCTCCGCCCGGTGATTCAGGTAGGAGCCCCCGCCCCACGGCCGCGTTCACTTGTGTTCTGGTGAAATTGTGGATGTCATGCCGGTCCAAATAGGTCCACCTTTTTCCTTTTGCTCCTGTTCATTTATTGGGGGGAGGGAGGGGCAGAGGGAGGGGAGAGAATCTTAAGCAGGCTCGACCCTCAGTGCAGAGCCCGATGCGGGGCCCGATCCCACTGATGACGGAATCAAAGGCAAGAGAAATGTGGCTGAAATGCCATCTCCTTACGGCTCGCAGCCCGCTGACACGTGAAGCACGCGGAGCGTGACCGTCCTCCAGGAACTCACGCTGCCTTGGTGCTCACGTTTCGTTAAAGGTGAACAGTAACCTTATCCGCACAGCAGCCAGCCCCTCACGGTTCTGGAAGCCACCTTCGGCCCCTATATCCCCTTCCCCCTCGCACCACAAACTAGGAAGTGTGTCGTCAGTCACTCCTCATGACCCCAGTGCCTGTCTGCCTGCCCACGGGTCCCGTCCCCGTGCTACAATAAGATCGCCTTTTTGCACCAAAAACGTCTCACGCCTTCTTTCTTAGCCATTCGCTCATGAAACCCACTTCAGAGCTCATCATCATGACCCTGGGGACCGTGACCTGAGCCAAAACCAAGAGTCATGCGCTCGGCCAACTGAGCCACCCAGGTGCCCCGAAAATAGATCTGCTCAAGAAGCCGTCTTTTCACGAAGCAAAGCTTCTCAGGAGATGCAGGTTTTCCATTACAGCCTGCTGATCTGGCCTTCGCGAGGTTGCAGAAGCCTCACTGCGTTCATAACCTGCTGCGAGGGTCTTCGGCTGGGGGTCCCGCCCTCCGCCCCACTACCTGCTGGGTAGAGCGAGGACTTCGGCACCCAAGGGCGCCCGGACTGGGCTCCTGAGCAGAGACAGGAGGGAAGAACACCGTGTGGCCGTGAGACGGGCCGTGAGAACTGCTGTCGGCCGCTCTGTATGCCAGAGTCAGAGTCGTCCTCTTGTTTATTTTAACGTCAAAGGGTAGAGAAGTGCTTTGTCCAGGTCAGGCTAAACAGGGCGAGTGTCGCTGCCATCCCGTGGACGCAGCGCCTGTGGAACGGCCGCGGCGTCTGGGAAGAGAAGTGGGAACCGCGGCCCTGGGGGCAGCACGCTGGCACCTGCCCAGGGTGAGAGTGCGGGGGTGTATTTTTATACCATCGTCCGGTTGGGAGTATTGTTCACCTTTTGTTATAAACAGTGTGACCTGGGTGAAAGTCAGAAGGAAAAAAAAAAAAAAGATCATTATGACAACAACAAGAATGCCATCTGCAAACACGATTAGTCTGCCCTTAGAGGTTTCTTTTTCCGGCCCATGCACGGCTTCAGTGCCTGCAGAACAGATTTATATAAATTAATTCTTTGCGCTCTCATCGCTGAGTGAAACGGACCCATCTTTGACTATCGTGCGTAACTCTACCTGCGTTCCATGTAATAAAATACCGTAATTCAATTTAGTGTTGACGTTTTAGCAGAACGTTTCCCAAACGTATGGGAACAGTCACCACGTTACAGAAAAGGAAGGTTTAACGGAACAAACGACTCTATCTCGGGTCAGCTACGATCTCGCGATTCCTTCCGTAGGAGATGTTAAGCTGCAGGACGTCCGCACCTTCCTTCTCTGGGCCAAACAGCCTTCCAGTCGCATCAGAAGGGAAGAGCCCCTGACGTGGGGGATGCTGTTTATCAGTTGCATTGTCCTCAGACTTCTCTGAAGGCTCTCGCACGTGCACCCGGACGGACGTGTGTCCCCTAAGCACGGGGTCACCACGGCGCTCACCATGGGCCCAGGACAATGTGGCTCCAAGCAGGCGGTCTGGATAATACATCAGAGCCCTGCAGCTGTGTGTGGAGGGCGACGTGGGACCGGGGCCCGGCCATCCTCACAAGCAAGTACCCAGCGGACAAAACCTGTCCTTCATCTAACTTTTGAGAACTTGAGCTTTAAGTAGATTTAGTTCGTAATAAATCGGCACGTGACTGTCTGCGCCAGGCGGCTGTGTTCTTATTCTATAGCCACTTGGGAAATTATTATCTATAGCGCTATGTGATTAATAATATTCACTACCTCAGTGCTGTATATTTTTGCTCTATAGGCACTGAAGCAAGACGTAAAGGCACTGCATGCCTCTTTTCTGGAAGTTTCCGGGAATTTCTGGGACCACCTGCAGACAGGCCTTTCTGAAGTGGCCGAGGGGGTCCAGAGGGCACAGCTCCAACGCCAGGCTCTGCTGTGTAAGCCATGGCCCCACCTCCCGGGGATTCAAGTTTCCCTCTCCTTTGACTACGCCCTGCCTGGGCACAGGGGCAAGAGCCAACGCCCAGGCGGTCGCTGGCGTGCGTGGGGGCTGCGGTCCTTGGCCGCGCTCCCTCCTCAGGGAGTCCCCGTTTCCTCTGGTGACTCGAAGAGGCTTTCTGGACCTCGATGCCGTCCCTGAGCTGGCACCGTGTCCCTGCTGCACGTCCTGTGCCGGAGGCTCCTAGAGTGTGTGTGAGGCTCCGTTCGATCCGCTCAGCCCTTTCCTCACATCTGGGAAGCCCACGGCGCTCGGCCGCTATTGGGTCAGGACGGGATGTGCTCAAACTACCCAACAGGCAGCTCGTGGAGGGAGGTGCTTTGGCCCCGTGGCACTGTGTGAATTAAGGCGTACTAGGTTTCCGTTAGCCTGACAGATATTTTAGTTTATTAGAGAGAGGGAGAGAGAGAGAGCGAGCGAGCAAGCAAGGGAGGGGCAGAGAGAGCGAGACACAGAATCCCAAGCAGGCTCCAAGCTCCAACCTGTCAGCACAGAGGCCGACTCCGGGGCTCGAACTCACAAACTGCGAGATCATGACCTGAGTCAAAACCAAGAGTGGGTGCCCAACTGACTTAGCCCCCCAAGGTGCCCCCAGATATTTTAGTTCAAATCACTGAGTACCTAAGGGTCTCGTGCCTCTTCGGTGCATTCGGTTCAGGGCCTCTCCTGAAGGGTCTCAGGTGAGGTGACTCAGCCCACACAGGTGGTCCTACATGTCACGCGCTCCAGCAAAGGGGACAGTGCTGTTATTTTGTGGAAAATAGCGTCTCTCGGCTTTGAAAACGTGAGGTGTTTTATGGAAAACCGGAAGGGAGAAGAGGGAGACAGGATGTAGTGCAGGCCCCCCTCCCGGAAACCTGCCGGACACGCGGGTAAACCATTGTTGCAGCTTGGCGGTCCAAGGCGGGACATCTGGAGCGATGCCTGCAGGAGGCGGACTCGAGGTACCAGCTAGAGAAGCAGAGGAGGAAGGCGCTTCACAACGTTTGGTGGTGGGAGTGCGGTGGGTCCCAGAAGGGGCGGAGGGCAAGGGGCCAGGGCAGGGAAGGAAAGGCGGGGGGGGAGGGGGGCGGAGGGGGGTGGGGGGGGGCAGAGGAAGCACGGGGGATCCAGAAACACACAGGGGGGACTGGGACACATGGGGGGGTGGAGGTCAACACGGGGGGGGGGGCACCGGGGCACATGGGGGGACAGAGGTCCGCACAAGGGGCACCGGACCTAGGACTCTCAGAGCGCTGCCTTCCTCGCGAGCCCCGGCCCCAGCTCTTCCTCCCCCATCCGCAGGGCGCAAAGCACGGCCCCCTCACGTTCGTCCGCGGGCTGAGCTCTGCGGCCCACGGAGTGTGCACACTCAGGTGTCCGTTTCTGCACGCCGCGAGGCCAGAGCTGACGGTTTGGTGGCTGAACTTCCGTGAGGTTGGGTGGTGTGGTTGAGCCCCGGCCCGGCTCACAGTCCCGCGGACCAGCAGCCCCAGGACCCGGTGGTTCCTGGGAAGATTCTCTCCCGTCCCCGGGCTCCCTCCACGGCCAGACCCGCCTGGGAGTAATTCTCCCTGTGCCTGACCCACTCCTGCGGCCGAGCTCTACCCCGTGACACCGGAGCGCATGCACGCTTCCCGCCGACCGCACTTTCTAAGCATCTTGGTGCCTTTTGGTCCCCGGTCTGGACAGCAGTGTCGCCCTGCTGCAGAGACCAAGGGTGAGGTGCGCGAGGGCCCCGGGAGTGAGTGGAGAAGGATGGCTTCTGGAGGACACGGTGGCGGACTTCGAGTTTCTGATGCTGTCGTGTGGAGGAAGAATAGACATCTTCGTCATGGTCCCGTCGCTGTGAAAGGACCAGGGGGCAAAGGACGCGCGCACAGTGCCAGAGAGCGGGGTGCAGCGTGGAGCCAGGGGCACCCGGACGTGGTAGACCCGCGCCGTCGGGGGGTCTGGGCACAGCCTGGCCGAGGCGAGCCGGGCCGTGCGGACGTGCTCCCTTCTTCCACGTGGGGGCACGTGGAGCGGTTGTCCCACATCGTTGCCCTTTGTCTCTGAAGTACCACATCGTGCCACGATTTGGGTGAACGCTTGGCGGGGTCTGGAAAAGTACCAGGTTTCAGAAACTTCTCCCAAAATGCCTCAGAAATTTGACGCGGGTCCCCATCGAGAGGTGGTTTCTGGACACTCGTCACCACACGATGATGGTTTGCCAAGTGAACACGCTTCAGTGTGGATGTTTAAAAAGCCTAAAATAACGCTGACTGCTCAGTGCCACTCCGTGGGGACTTGATCAGAAGCCAAGGTGTGGGTGGGGAACGCGACGCTCACGCCCCGGGGAAGCGGCCGTCAGGCCGCGTTCTCTGAGGAAATAGTCCGTCCGCTCGGCCTTGCCCCTGAGCTCACAGGGACAAACTCTATTGTCGTAGGAGCTGAAAGGGAATATCAGGGTTCACTGCCGGATCCGCCCTTTGTTGCCTTTTGATGAGGAATCCGAGGATCCAGCTTCACAGAACAGGTAATTTGCTTTCGCATCGTGTGTGTGTGTGTGTGTGTGTGTGTGTGTGTGTGTGTGTCTGTTTTAAGGAACACAATAGAAAATGCAGCGATTTCCCACGCCTCCCATCTTCCTACCCTTGGCCCCAAAGCAGGATGTGTCTGTCCCTGGGGTGGGGGGGGGGTGGGGAGCTGCCTTGCTCATCATGAAGCAGCGGGACCACCGACGCGGCCAGCCTTCTTTCAGTGCCGGGCAGGGCCAGGCTCTCGCTGGTCCTCTCTCTGTATGGGGAGCACCCTCCCGTATTTACCCCAGAGGCCCCTCAGGGGCGCAGAAAGGTAACTAGTACTGACTCAGCTGGTGTTTGTGACCTAGGCTTTTTTTTTCTTTTTTTAAAATTTTTTAAATGTTTATTTATTTTGAGAGAGAGAGAGAAAGACAGAGTGTGAGTGGGGAAGGGGCAGAGAGAGAGGGAGACACAAAATCCGAAGCAGGCTCCGGGCTCTGAGCCATCAGCACAGAGCCCAAGGCGGGGCTTGAACCTATGAACTCTGAGACCATGACCTGAGACAAAGTCGGACGCTCAACCGACTGAACCACCCAGGCACCCCTTGTGACCTAGAGTTTTGACGGTATTAATGAATAACGGAATTATCTGGAATCATTTTGGTTGGCTGTTTGCTTGAAAACCTTACTAAGTATGACTTTCCCTTCTTCCCACGAGGAAACAACCCCCATGGGAATTTCTCCCCACTGTAGCCCGATGGATTCCACATTCTAGGCCCTCCATCGGGGACGCCGCCTCACACTGTCCCCTGCTTGCGTCAGGTCAGTCCCGTCAGCAGGTCCGCAGCGAACAGGCACTGCCTTCTGCCCTGTGAGGTGGCTCGTGTCAGGGTCCTGCCCTCGTCTGCCCAAGCCTTGCTCTGCTGTAAGGGCCTCACTCGGGCCACACTGACGTTTGCATCGTACGGTCTAGCACTTGGCTTGGGAAGGTCGTTAGAAGGCCCTTGGTCAGTCCTGCAGCATGAAATACAATTTGTACCTTTTTGACAGTGGCTGCGTATTTCTTTCTTTTCGTGGGCATAACACGTATGTGCTGTGCTGACTGGTTGCCGTGTACTGTTTGTCAGAGGTCCAAGGACCTGGAAACACAGCCGCCAGCAGCTCCAGACTGTGGTGTTTTCACGTACGCGTGGCTTTCCCGTCGCTGATGTCGGGCCGCTGCTTAGACGCAGAAACGTGTCTGCCGTTGCGGGGAGTTCTGCCGGACGCCGTTGCTCCTGGCTGTCTAGCTTCTCAGAGCTTCCCGAGCGGCTTCCTGACCTTGTGCCTGTGTTCCTACATCATTTACGTTCATTTAGCTTCCATTTCTGCGACACGTTGCCTTTTGCCAGATTCATGATTGCCTTCAAACGGCCAAGGTCCTGAAGGCGGAGACCTTGGTGTGACGTTGGGTGCACATCAGTCAGCCCCACAGCTGCACTTGCAGGAGGCATCGGGTTGTAGATCTGTCCGTCTCTCCCGCACGACACAAGAAGGGAACGTAGAATGAAAAGCAGAGGCAGAAGAGAAAACGTTGGCGGAGAACGTGGGGAGGACGGAGGAGAGACGAGAATGAGGAGCAGGGAGAAAATCTGAGACGCTGATACAAGAGCAGGGGTGAGGGGCAGAAGCGGGGGTGACGAGACAAACCCAAAGGCAAGGAGAGGACGGGGGCGGGAGGGGGGAGGACAGGAAGCGACCACAAAAGGAGGGCCCGGCAGAAATGACAGTGGCAGAGAAGAGTTTGGGGATTAGGGAAAGAGAAGGACCCTCCACAGTGATGTGCGTGGTCATTATTGTCATTGTTTTACCCCCAGCTCTGTGCCTGCGGAAGTGGTCCACGCCGTCGATGATGTGAGTCACATCTCCAGCACGCCGCACTTGGAGGAGCTCTCTGTGTGGTGGTTCCCGTGGGCCCCAGAAACGTCCACCCCTGGGCGTAAACCAGAGACGGGTGAACATAGGAGAGTTTCCCCCTTTATTCCGTGCCTCCTCAGATAGCAAAGACGGGTTCTGTGTCCGGATTTCCGCTGGAGCGAGAAATTAACGCAGGCTGCGTGCGCGTCCCTTGTGCGAAGCCGCGGGCCTCCTCACTGTAGGTGTGTGTGTGTCAGGAAAGCCGCTCTGCTCTCGTTAGTTTTCCAGCCCCCAAGTCAGCCAGCGCACGAAAGGACGGAACCTGTGGTCTGAGCATAAGGCAAGAAACGCAAGCGTGGAACCGATGTGGCTCCTCATGAACTGTGTCGTTTTAAAATTATGAAACGGACGTGTCTGCTACCAGCCCACAATTTTGTTTTCTCTTCAGAACCTGCGTGTTTCTTAGCTTTATCGACCCAAAAGGCCTGGAAGCAACAGTGGGAAGCCCAGCACCCAGACCGTGGTTTCCACCTGCTGGGAGTACAGGACGCGCCCGGGACACAGGCTGTGCCGGGCAGTAAAGCGAGTAGGGAAGACGGTGGGGTTGCGTCCACAAATGCAGAAGGGATGCCCACTGCCGTAGGGTGAAATAATGGAGCTCGAGACGTGACTGGAGCCAGGTTGAAAAAGTACAGAATTCTACGCAAACCTTCAGTTCGCAAGTACTTCCGTCTTTAAATCTCATTGATGGCCTTTGGAGAGGGCTAGAGCATCGGTCTATCACTCTAAAAAATTACAAAGAAGTAAACATTTATGATGCCTTTCCTGTACGAAATGCGTTTCAAGGTAAATAAATAGTTGGCGAGAGAAAGTTTTTCTTTTCAGAAGATTCTAGATTATCAATTCAGAGTAAGTGATAAGAATAGAAGTCACCACTCGAAAGCCCTAATAGGTCTGGGTGACAGTCTTCAGTGGGTGCTAGACGGTTAGGGGACAGCAGGATCTTTACCACAGAAGGTTCCAGAACCCAGAGCACTCGAAGTTTCACAGACGGAGAGATGCTCAGATGTGACGAGGTGGCCACAGGCCATGAGGTGCTACAGTCCCACCAGTGAAGAGACTGGGCTGCAAAGTTGAGCCCACATCTAATGGAGTCTGGGGGTCTGCCATTTTGAACAAGAGGAAAGAAATCAGCCAAGTCAGAACGTGAGACACTTCACAGGACAAGTGACCCGATTCCTCTGAGAAATCAGTAACGCCAAGAAGGGCAGAGGAGGCAGAATGGGAGACGCCCCAGGCTCGTAATCACAGTCTCTGAACAAGTCAACTGTAAACCACATTTTGGGGACAACCAGAGAAACTAGACTACGTGTGGGTTTGTATTAACTGCCTGAAGTGAGATGGTAATGGCATGGGGGCTGTGCTGAAAAACTGAGTCCTCATAAGTGAAATCAAATGCTGTGTTGTCTGGTATTTAAATTAAAATATGCCAGGGGAATGGGAGGTGGGTTGAGCATCTGTATAAAACAAGGTGGACCAAATGTCAAGAGTGCTGGGTGAGGGCTCTCATTATCCTGTTTCCTCCAGTTTTGTGCATGGTTGAGCATCTCCGTAAATAAACGTGAAGATACGTTGGGCTTACACTTCACTGCCGCTTGTTACGACCATTGCTGCACGAGTCTAGAAAGCGTGTGGAAGGTGACCTCTCAGCTGTATTGATGCCCAGACCCTGGTCCTCTATGCCGCGGTGCCGGGTGGAAGCCGCGAGGGGCTGCTCCCCCCCGCCCCCTGACAAGGTCTGTCGTTGGAGTCCGTCTTATGGTGGTCACATGTCATAATCTGCGGTGACTCTTCCTAAAGCCACTTCGGTTCACGGATCGACGGCTTTCTTTTTACACAGCAGCCCAGGAAACCATTAGCGCGATATTGAAAACTCTTTCAACAGTCTCTGCAAATAAGCACTTTAAAAAGACCTTGTTTGGAAGGATTTTTTTTTTTTTTTTGGTCTATCACTTGATGCGTTGTCTGTCGCCTTAAACACCAGTACGACTGAGTCAAGCAAAAGGAGACAAATTAAATTCTCATTGTTAGGAATTTGAGTGAAAAGGAGCCCTGATGCATCCTGTTAAATCTCCTTCTACAGGTGGAGACGCGGAGTATCCGTGGTCGAGTACTGGTCCTTTCTGCACCGTGCGTGATCTGCGGGTGTACTGGTTGACCTTCAGTTTTTAGTGGGAGAATGTATTCCGAGCCCGAGACCTGGCCCTCACGTGCTTTATAAAGACCTGTTGTCGTCCCTGTTTTCTATTATAGATGTTCTTTGTCGTGTGTTCACCTCGTGACTGTCCTCTCCGGTTCCTGTCAAATTCCCACTGAATTTTCAAATTCAGAAGTTTGAGGGTTTTGTGTTTCCTTATATCTTACACATCAAGATAACATTTCTTTTGATTGGGTCATTTTGGATTTTCTCTGAAGGACTGAGTGGAACCCAAATTGTGTTTTAACTTAATCGAGCTGCTGGTTCCGGAGCTTTGTGTCACTAAATGTGCGGAGAAGGCGAGCGGTCAGTGTAGTGACCTCGGGCTCTGGGCTCCCACGGGTGCTCCCGAGTCTGAAGATCGTGAGAGTCTGTGTCACACGTGTGGCACAGCGTTGCGTTGCGGTTTGCGACCTAATCCAACATTGAATCGTTGACGATTCACACTGTAAATAAAATCAGTCTCGCGGGGAGGAGTCTGGCCACTGTCCCTAGTTCTCGGTGGCTGTCTTCAGGGTTAGTTAGGTGCATTTCCCACTTAACACGCATCTGCTTGTTTGACAATCAGATATGGAAGAAGAGATTTGCAGCTTTGTCTGCTCGTCTGTGGCTCCCCCTTATTTTTCACTCTTATCAAGCCATTCAGTTTGACGGTCACAGGCTTGACTTTCCGAATACAGCTAAGGAAGCCTAGGGGTCAAATGATTCTCCTGCAAATATCTGCAGCTGAGGTCAAAAACATTTTCTGAGAGGCGCGTGACAAAGACTGATGGGTTTGACATCCCTAAGACAAAATCGTTAATGATCAAAGTTTCATAGGGTCCTTAACTTGTCCCCTAACCGAGGCTCACCTGGTCCTCGCCGTAAGCGTGATGGCGGCGACATCTGCCAGCAGCTTCGGCTCACGCAGAAAGCGGAGACGTGCGGTCACGCCCCAGATACTCCGGTGTCTGGTGGGATGAGGCGCGAAAGCACGCTGAGGGAGACCTCTGCGTCTCGAGCCGGTATTTGGGGATGCTTGCATGAGCTCAAACATAGAACATCCCAACCTGAGCTCCGCATTTTCCCTGCGGACACACCCTTACTCCCGTCTCCCCATCTTCGCAAGGGGAAGTCATCCACCCGGTGTCTGGTGCCAGAAATGTGGGAGTCCCTGTGGACTCTTGCCTCATGAGTGCCCCTCAGATCCTGTCGGTTCTGCAGGAGGAATCTCCCCTGGGTCTGATTTAGTTCATTCCCATCGCTCTCGCACTTGGGGCCACACTCCTGTCCCTGGGCCTCGCCGACCTCACCCTCCCGAATCTCCGATCCGCTCTGTGGCTGGGGAGAGCAGTCCTTGAAGATGCAGTTTGGTCAGATACATGGGCCTCCCGGCTTGAAGAAGAAACTGGGAAGTCTCAATTCTGACCCCTGTTTGTGCAGAGGAACATACGCGTTGCTCCCAGCTACACTGGCCTTGAACGTGACAAGCCCTTTGCTGCCTGCAGGACTCATTCACTTTCCTCCTTCCAGAATGCCCTTCTGCTCAGCCTGCCCGGGCATCCCAGTCTGAATGAGACCATCTGTGTCCCCCCCACCCCCGCATCTATTTACTTCTCTGGGGTTCTTGGTGGAATCGCACATAATTTTCCGCCGCCGATTTGTGAAGTTCGTCTGCACCCCCGCGTGTAGGCCTCACCCTCTGTTCACCATGACACTCGGTTCTAGATCTGGCATGGCCGTGTCTCCGTGCACACGAGTGAATGATACACACGCTTCTAGTTCATTCCACAGCCTGGGGCTTTCTTATCCGTTCTGCCACCAACGAAACAGGATAGGAATCGGAAGACCGGAGTCACAGGCTAACCGTGCACCTTGGCTCTGTCACTCGGTTTCTTGAGGCCTGTGAAATCCGCTCTTTCCCGTGGTGAAATCGTGGGTGTAAGAGGGGCTTTCTAGAACCCAGATTTAGTGTCTCAAATATGAACCAATTGTGAAGAATTGAAAATCGTTACAACAGCTAGTGTGACTTATACAGACTTTGGTCAGAACAAGATGTTTGCATTTTTAAGGAGTTACAAGGATTTAAGGAAGAAATTCTCTTTCTCTTCCCATCAGCTTACTTCAAGCTCAAGCTCTATCTTTTACATTTTCTTCTACTGGTCAGTTATTTCATGGCTTTAAATCGGATTCACAAAGAATTTGTCCCTCATCCCGTCTCCAGCGTGCGCACCATCCCAGGAAAGGACACACCCCTCTGCCGGAAGACCCATTGCCACGGCCGAGTGCCCTCCACTGGACTGCCCTTATTTCACTCGGTGTCTGAAAATGACCCTTTTCTGCGTAACGTCTCTGGAGTAGGTACTACAGAGTTCCTAATATTTTCTCCTTTCGTAGGTAACTAATTTATCCAAATTTTAGAACCATGGACTTAGCGAATTCTGTGAGGCACACCAGGGCCGACCCCGTTGCCGGCACATCTCATAGATGGCAGGAAATGGGGCTTCGAGAAGATAAATGAGGGTCACACAACAAGTTGTACCAGAGTCCGAATGAGCAAATAGGGTCTATACTAGGTGTGAAGAAGTCTGTGGCTGCTTCTTACCCAAAGACCTTCAAGAAGTGTGGAGCCGGTGACTGTCTGTGGTCCTGGCGGCCCCTGCGGTGCCGGGTGATGAGCAAGGTGGGGCTGGATGCCACGGCCAGGTGTTGCAGCAGCCGGCAGGCTCGGGCCCACGTCTTGTCCCCGCTCCGCCGAGTAGCCACGGACCAGCACACCAGTCCGCGCACTCGCACGCACGTGTGCCCTGCGAGTGGACACCCTCCCGGGCTGGGTCCCTGATCTCCGAGGGGATGCCGTGGGAGGACGTCTGGGAGCGTAGGAACACTCGGCCCAGCCTGTGGGTCACTTCTGCGAATCCGTCGCCCAGCCTGGAAACTGGAGCGTGGCAATGATTTACGTGACCCCCTCCTCCCCTCCCCGTCTGCGGTCATCACCAGTTCAAATTTTATTTCGATAGTGTCTTGCATTGAATATTGATGTAGATGCCAATAAAACCTATAAATTATACAATGTTCATAAGTACCTAGAATACTGGTATAACGTCAGGAAGACGACGACCGACTGCGCCGGGCGCCTTCCACATGCCCCCCCCCCCCCCCCGGGGAGCCTCGCAATTCCACGAGGCAGGTGTGCCCATCACAGCGGTGCCCGCAGGTCTGCGTTGACCATCTCGGAGTACCCGGCCGCTCCCCTCCAGGGAGGAAGGATGCCGGGGGGCAAGAGCCTGAAATTTTGGATGAAGGGAAATTATCTTGAAAGGCTGCGGGAAATGAGTCTCATTTGTGAGGAGAAGGGCGTTGAGTGCTATGAACGAGGAGGCGTTTGCTCGGAAAGGAAGGGAAGAACACTTAAGCTGTGTTTGGGAAAATGAGACTCTGCCCTTGGAATCATTTCAGATGTTGCTTAAAACCTAGTGATCACACCGTAGGATGACATTCTAAATAGCCAGGGAAGCTTCTGGACTCATGCTTGTTTTTATGGCTTCTTACGTTCCTTATAGGGTGTCCCTTGAGCTTTTGGGTGAGACGTTGTAAACCTTAGCATTTTCCATTTGTTTTTCTTTATGGTTAAAGCGCAGACATTTGAAGACGTCAGTAAAACACTTTGGGGTGTGTGTTTCTGCGCCGTTCATCCTGAGGGGCTAGGGTTACGTCTTGGCACAAAATTAAAGGAATACCGCCACGAAAATATGCCTCAAGTGGGGAGCGAGGGGCCGAGGCTGGTGGTCAGATCCTGGGTCCGGGTGCCAGGTGTGGCTTCTGCTCTGAAGACGGTGTCAGTGCCTTACTGCTCGGTCCTGCGTCTTCCTGCGGAGTTGGGGACTTAAAAAGATTTAGGAGGGGCGCCCTGAGGGTTCATCCGGTTGAGCGTCTGACTAGCTCAGGTCACGATCTCGCGGTTCATGGGTTCGAGCCCCGAGTCGGGCTCTGTGCTGACAGCTCAGAGCCTGGAGCCGGCTTCAGATTCTGTGTCTCCCTCTCTCTCTGTCCCTCTCTCTCTCTGTCTGTCTGTCTGTCTCAAAAATAAATAAACATTAAAAAATTTTTTTTTAAGATTTAGGAGCTGCTTCCTTCATAGGGGTATCACTGTTATTATATACTAATATTACTGGTATCATAAGGGGACAGACAGCCCCTGCGGCAGCTTCTGGCACACCGTCGGTGCTCAATAAATCCTCAGCGGAGAACTGAACTCTCCGTGAGCGACTCCCCTGAGGAGAAGACCTCTTCCTTGAAAGCCGTGTTGAGACATAGCCACCCCCAAACCTTCGGATAGTAACTAGATAAGGTGCCGGGCCGGGCAGGGCGGCCGTGTGACGGGACGGGGGGCCCCAGTCACGGACCGCTGCTCCGTCCTGGCCAAAGTCCCCGTGGACGGGTTTCCGGCCCTTTCTGCTCTGACGTACTTTTCCTAATGGTAGCAAACGGCCTCCCACTCCGCCACCCCCGGCTGGCAGCTTGAGATAAGGCCTTGAATGGTGCGCCCACAGCTTGACGTCCTGTCACTAGCTCCTCACACTTTTCGGTTGAGGTGACTTATCCCCTTCTCGTCTGATGTAACGTTGGGAAGATTTCCAAAGTGACGTAAAGCGTGGACTGGAAGGAAGGCCGCGGGGCTGGAGACGGAGAGACCAGCGCAGGGGGGAAGCCAGGGCCCGTCTCGTCAGCCCGCGCCCCCCCCCCCCCCCCCCCCCGCCCCAGGAGCAGTAGCAACGAGTGTCGGGAAGGGAAGGCCCATGCGAGATGCTTCCGGTGAAATCAAGGCCTGACCATCGAGTGTGTTGGCAAGGCCACCGCTGAGTAATTTTTTCAAAGCCCGTCTTACCCACACGCACAGCTGTGTGCCTGTAGCATTTCACGTTTGATCACGGGGACGGCGTGGCCTCACCTCGCTGGCCAGGTCAGCGCCTGAACCGGCGGCCCTCGCAGATCCAAACGCAACCGCACGCGGCTCCCACGGCCCGGCCCGCGCCGCTGGCGGGAAGTAACAACCACGTCTAGAACAAATGGCATTGAATTCCACAGCTTATGCCCTCAGCGCCTACCCAGGCCGCTTTCTGGACACGCATTTATTTTTGCAGACACGCGTATATGTGAAGGGACCCGCAGGGAGCCGGGAAGGCACACCCTCCAGTGGCTGTCACGGAAAAATCAAATGTTGGTTGCTTTTCACTCCTTGCTACAGGCCTGGTCATGAATTTGCATTTTGTCTTAGAATTGGAACCCATTCGGAATGTGTATTTTTGTTTCTGCGCTTCAGGAGAAGTAATCTAATGCTGCGTTTCTTGTTGAAGACAGCCTTTGCTCGTGTCCACACAGGATGGCATTGAAGGAGACAGCGGGGCAAGACCCAAAGTCCACGCGTTTTAAAAGCAAAACTTTCAGCCCCACCAGTTATAATGAAATTATAACATGTCCGAGATGGGACTTCGTCGGTCCTGGGAGAGTCTCACGCCTCACTCGAGAGGTCAAGTGCCCGCAGAGGCCCCTCCCTGGGCCGCTGCCCCCCCCCCCCCCCCCCCCACCCCCGTCTGTAGCAGAGAACGAGCCCCTCTGGGCGTTTCTCGCGGAGGCGCCTTTCCTCTCGTACCAGCGCCCGGCCGGCGTGTCCCCTAGAGGGGAAGGAAATGTTACAGTCTCTGGGGACCATCTGGTCGCTGTCTTAGTTACTCAATTGTGCGGTTCAGTAAAATGCATCCGTAGACAATCCGTAAGCCGGGCGTGGCTGCGTTCCACCAAAACTTTGTTTACAAAAACTGGCGACAGGCTGGATTGGCCCGAGGGCTGTGGTCTGTCAACCCCTGCTCAGTGTTACCAGTGCAGCACTGGCTGTGTCTTAACTGCCTTGTTTACGCTTTTTTATTAGGAAACAGTCCTGGTGAAATGTGATCGGGCCGCTCACCCGCCGATTAATAACACTTATAGTTTTGAGAGGTAAGTGCTTTGACACAGAAAACAAAGTCACGCAAATATAAATCTTGCGTTAGCATTTGGTTAATGACATTCACAATTTATCCCATCATTTGCACTAATCGCTAATGAGCAAAGGCAATTGAGTGGAGAAAGCATGTCTTGTCTTTTTTGTTTGTTTAAGTGTATTTATTATTTTGAGACAGAGAGGGTGAGCGGGGGAGGGGCAGAGAGGGGCGAGAGAGAATCTCAAGGAGGCTCCACGCCGACAGCGGCGAACGGGACGCGGGGCTCCAATTCGCGGACCGTGAGATCGTGACCTGAGCCGAAGTCAGATGCCTGACTGAGCCCCCCAGGCGCCCCAAGCTTGCCTTTGCGACAAGTAGCGGCGAAGCAGTGGGTGAGCCTGCAAACAGGAAATGAGCCTTGGTCTGTGCACCACACTTTTCAGTGTTTGTGTATTTATTTTGAGAGAGAAAGCGTGAGCGCGTGCGAACGGGGGAGGGGCCGAGAGAGAGGGAGGCGCAGAATCGGAAGCAGGTTCCAGGCTCTGAGCTGTCTGCACAGAGCCCGACGCGGGGCTCGAACCCACGAACCGCAAGATGATGACCTGAGTTGACGTCGGACGCCCAACCGACTGAGCCACCCACGCGCCCCTGTGGGTCACACCTTTTGCAAAAAAGTAACTGACATGGAATCTAGACCTAAATATAACGCATAAAACCACAAAACTTTCAGAAGATGACTCAGGAGAAAAGTCTTTGTGACCTCGAGTTAAGCAAAGAGTTCCCAGAAATGCCACAAAAAGCGCGATTTATACAAGAAAACGATGTATCGGGCTTTGCCACAGACCCGTCCGCTCTGTGTGTGTGACGTCACCAGGAGAAAGGGCAGGCGAGCCCCAGGCCAGAGCGAACCTTTGGAAATCACAAAGCCTACCAAGCACTTGTACCCGGAGAGGAAGAGAACAGACCACGCCGTAAGCAGGTGGGCAAAGTGTCAGTACAGGCGTTGCAGCCGAGAGACGCCGACGTCCTTAGTTTCGTGGGAGGGCCGGCTGGAAGCCACCGGTCCACGTGGCCCAATGCCGAAACCACGGGCTGGCGGCTGGAGGTGTCAGCGTGGTTGATGCGGACGAAGGTGGCACCGCCCCTTTGGACACGGTGTTCTGTGACATGAAACGCGCTTTCTATGTGACCCAGACCTTCTGGAAGAGACGAAGGCCTGAGGGTGGAGAACAAGCCAGACTCTGCCGGGAGGCGGGAGGCGGGAGGGGTTGTCCACCGAGAGGCCACAAGAGAGGCCACAGGGGAGGCCACGGGGGAGACTCGCGCCGAGAGCTGCTCTCCGTCTCGGTGGCGGCCTTGTGTGCACTCGTCTGTGCCCACGGAGCTGCCGCCTCCGTGGCCGAAGCGCGGGATCCATTTTAAAAATACAGTCGATGTTTCAGGGAGACCTGAGGAGGCGAGTGGGCTAATTGTGACGTGTGGGTCCTGATTCAATCCGTAAACTCTGATGCTTTTGTTAACAAGAAAGCTGAAGTGGCCGTGTGGCTTCAGACACGACACCACCAGGGCAAGGGGGCCTTTCTCAGAGGAAAGGGGCCGGCTGTCAGCGCCAGCTTCTCGTCCGCAGCCCGGCTGCCTCTCCTCGTGCACCTGGAACGTTCCTTCCCGTGGGCCTTCAGGGCCACCCGTGTCTCGCCGGGCGTTTCGGGTCCTGTGTCGTCCGCGCTCCGAGCAAGAGGAGGGCGAGGGGGGCCACACCACCCCAGCCCGCTGCCACAGGGCGGGTCTTCAATCCCCCTCGTGTTCCTGGGACTTCTCACGTGTTCCAAGCACGTCTGTGCAGGTCCCGGGGCTTGGCCTTGTCAGGAGCCCCTGGGCGGGCAACTGTGGGTGGAGAAGCCAGGGCCGGCGCTCACAGCCTTTCCAGGGTCAAGGGGCCGTCGTGTGCCTGCCGCGGCCGTGGGACCCGGGAAGGGGGGCAGGGCGCTGGGGGCGGGGACCCCTGTTTTGGGGAGCCGGTGGGGGGGGGGGGGCAGCACGCCATACACATTGGGGTCAGACTGAAGGGGAAGGTCTCGATTGTGGTGTTTGGGCTGAACAAAAAAAAGAAAGGAAGGAATTTGCACCAGTCGCTGTCCATCCAAGCAAGAAGCAAGAATTCACATTTAAATCTCCGTAAGAATTTATTCCGGGGAAGAATTTATTCAGGATTGTCCCACTTCAAAATCGGCAGAGCATATGGGTCTTATGAAATCAGAACACTGTTTATTTTATAAGAGCTTTTGACGGAACTAATAAATGTCAAAATATTTTGTTTCAGGGTTGAAAGAAACTCTCAACAGTTTCAGTACTTAGCCCCTTTTTAAAAATAAATATGTGTGAAGGGGAAAATACGTTCCTTCCTAAAAAATTCAGGAAAGGTATGAACGGGCCCAGAGTCAGAAGACCGCTGCTATCTTCTAAGTGGGATAAAAATACATTATTATTTTTTAAAATGGCAAATTAAAAGTGGGCGCCATTGGCCCAAAATGCCATGAGAAAAATAAGAAGTGATTTCATTATTTTGAGCACAACGGATGTATCAGGTAGTTGAAGGACCCTTGGCTGCGTCCCCCGTTACACGCATTCATGCTGTGTTGTCCCCACACGTTTGCGTCGATTCCCGGGGTCGTGAGTTCGAGCCTTCCCTGAGCTCATGTTACGGGCTGGCGGGGCTGGAGGTGAGCTGACGGTGTCTGCGCCAGTCCTGACGTTCTGTTAACCAGGCAGAGAAGAGAGGACATTCCGGTAGGGAGACACAAGGGTCAAAGGCACAGAGGAGATAGGAGCAGAGGGTCAGAGACCCCCCTGAGCCCCACAGGGTCAGGACCGCAGTGTGGCCGGGCGCACCCTGGGGACGGTGGGGGTGCCAGGACGGCTTCGCCTTCCCCCCGGCAAGTGAAGGTTGGGTTAGCCCTGCCGGTCAGCTGGCCCGCCACCCCCCCCCCCCGGCCCCCGTGCCCACGGCTTCCCGCCAGGACGTGCTTGGACCTGGGGCCTCCCAGCTTCTGGCCTCCACCCAGCTTCTCTGGCGGGAGGCCGGACACCCTGTCGGGCAGCTAACAGCCTCCTGCAGCTTTTTCTCCAGTGAGCTCGCGTCTCTAGATGTGTTTCTACGAGATACAGAGAGGACTTCTGATATAAGAAGAAATACAGGGAACATGTTCCTGCGTGAGGAACACGTGAGAAACGGAAGGAGATGTTACAACACAATCAGCATCGGTCTTTTTCTTTGTTTTCCGGAGCACTTTGTATGTTAGGGATATCGACCTCTTGTCTGTGATTTAAGTTGCAACCGTTCTTCCAAGTTTGTTATTTTATCTTGTTTTTGCTTCTGACAGCTCCTCCCTGTGCCAGAGCTGTTCCCCTGTTAACTTAATTACAGTGACAAAGGCCACCAGGTTAGAGAAGAATAAACCCACGTGTTCTAATATTTGTGTGGTTTGACTTCTCACATTAAACTCACGACCCGTCTGGAACATCCTAGAATATTGTCTAAGGGATGGATCCCATTTTACGTTTTTCCACGTACCGCCCCAGTTAGTGACACCACTTAGTGAAACACATCTTTTCCCCGCTAATCTGAGCTGCTTCCTTTATCATACAGCTGGCACACGCGGGTCCAGTTCTAGACTTGTCTCGGGTGCCCTGGACGCCCCCTCCCCCGGCTCAGGTGCACGGTCACAGCACACGGAGGGTCCCCAGGGACAGCCCCACCCCCGCTCCTTCTCTCCCCGGGGTTTTCCTTTCTGTTCTGACCTCTTGTTTTGCCAACGCAATTGTATAATCACATTACCTGGCTCCAGAGAAAAACGTGATGGCATCTGTGGTATTTGGGGGTGTTTTTTTTTGGGAGGGGGAGTAAGGCAAGTTTATAAACTAACTTTGGAAAAGACTGACTTCCTCACAGAGTTGAGTCTTGCTGTCCAAGTACGTGGTCTGTCTTTTTATTTGCTTGAGTTGGGTTATGTCTTTTCAGGAGAGTTTTAGAGTTTTTCTCCGTGTAAAGGATAGTGGACATGCTCATGAGGGTTATGGCGGGTTTTTTCAGTTTGCTTTCCTCCTGCCATCGATGGGAACTTCCTCCCACGGTATCTTCTGACGCAGCGTTCGTGGCACGAGTGTGACTGATGTTTGCACGGATCCACGAGGCCCGCCACCTCTCTCACTGCCCCTGCGCAAAGTCGCGTCCTTTGACTCTGGGGTGGCCGGTGCACGACCACACGTCACGTCCAGTGGAGTCAGTGTCCCGCCCGGATCTATGTCATCGCTTCCCTGTGTCCACCTGGGCTCCTGAGTAATGACTCGATACAGTGTTACCAAGTGCAGGTGGCACAGGACCCTTGACCTTGGCTTCACGTTGGTGGCAAAGACCTGAGTGTTTAAGTAAGACGTTCACAAAGCCTCAACTAGTTACTGTTTAGGAAAAGTTTGCCGACCCCTACTATAGATTCGAGATTTAGAAGACGTTTGGCCAGTGGCCATGGGAATGCCTTGTTTGAATCGTGATTTTTAAAAGCTGACAGGAAAAATAAGCCCACCGGAGAGCGGGAGAAACGTCAGAGAACGCTGGACGGCTTTGGGGGTGACAGTAAGGAATTACTGCTAGTTTTCCAAAATGTGGTGACGGTGACATTGTGATGTTTTTGGAACAGTCACGTCCTTTTCAGACACACATCGAAACATTTGCAGACAAAGCAGATGGACACGAGGCCAGCTTCAACCGGCTGCGGGCGGAGGGCGGGTTTGTGCAAAGTAGACGGGCCCTGGGGAGTTGGGGGACAAGTTAAAAAAGAGATTCAGGAGCTCAGCATCACACCCTTGCTCAAATGCCCTCCTGATCATGCATGATGACCCACATTGTATAAGGGATGCCTCTGAAGTTTAAAATTAATCCCGCTTTGGGGCTCCTGGGTGGTTCGGTCACTTAAGCGCCAACTTCGGCTCAGGTCATGATCTCACGGTTGGTGGGTTCAAGCCCCGCGTCTGGCTCTGTGCTGACAGCTTGGAGCCTGGAGCCTGCTTCAGATTCTTTGTCTCCCTCACTCTCTACCCCTCCCCGACTCTCTCTCTCTCTCTCTCAAAAATCCGGGCACCTGAGTGGCTCAGTCAGTTTTGAGTCCCGACTTCCACTCAGGTCATGATCTCACGGCTCATGGGTTTGAGCCCCACGTCGGGCTCTGTGCTGAGAGCTCGGAGCCTGGAGCTTGCTTCCGATTCTGTGTCTCCTTCTCTCTCTGCCCTTCCCCACTTGTGCTCTGTCTTTCTCTATCAAAAATAAATAAATGTAGGGACACCTGGGTGGCTCAGTTCGGTTAAATGTGCGACTTCGGCTCAGGTCATGATCTTGTGGTTCGTAGGTTCCAAGCTCCGCGTCGGGCTCTGTGCTGCTGACAGTTCAGAGCCTGGAGCCTGCTTCCGATTCTGTGTCTCCCCTCTCTCTCTGCCCCTCCCCGGCTCTCTCTCTCTCTCTCTCTCTCATCTCAAAAATCAGGGCACCTGAGTGGCTCAGTCAGTTTTGAATCCCGACTTCCACTTGGGTCATGATCTCACGGTTCATGGGTTCGAGCCTCATGTCGGGCTCTGTGCTGGCGGCTCGGAGCCTGGAGCCTGTTTCGGATTCCGTGTCTCCCTCTCTCTCTGCCCCTCCCCTGTCCATGCTCTTTCTCTCCCTCAAAAATAAATAAACATTAAAAAGTAAAATAAAATTAATCCTGCTTCTAGAGATAACAGGGATCAATTGGACATTATGAAACGTTTTAAAAATGGAAGAAGAGAAAAGTTTGGTTCCAGCCGAATACGAACCTGTATTTCAGGAGCCTAAGCTTGGATGCAGGGTGCACTCGATTCAGTACATCTGCTCCCGGCGTGCTTTGCGCGCTCGTAGTCTGGCACAAGGCGCCGCTCTGCGGCTGCATTCCGGTCTTGTTTCAAATTGTGCAGTGAACTGCATTTTTTGGAAGTCCTTCCTGCTTGGCTGTATTTGTGGGAGCTTCTAAACACAGAGCCACACTGATTCCCTCACACAGCAGACACCCGGTCCTGGTGCCCAGCTAACCTGGGGCCTAGGAAAACAATACTGTTTGTTAAGAGCTCCAGCATAAAAATCAAATACTGTGTATCAAATGTTGCCTGGAGTATGATTTTTACACTATTATTGTTGGACCCACTTAAGTGGAGCTAATTTAGTTCCGGGATAATTACATGGTATCCTTCCTTCCTTCCTTTCTTTCTTTCTTTCTTTCTTTCTTTCTTTCTTTCTTTCTTTCTTTTTTTCTTGCCTGCTTTTTCTTTCTGCTTTGCAAGCATTCATAATTTTGCTTATTGTGTTTTTATAACAGAGGAGACAATTCTTCCGTCTTCCTTAACCTCTGTTAGCTCGAAAGGGCATGGAATTAACCTTTTCTTGTTGAAGAAAAAAAAAGGATCTTGACGATGTTGGGGCTCATATGGGAAGTGGACGAAGATAGCGTTCTCGGCAGGTTTTCCTGTTTGGTTACTGAGGTAAATCTCTTTTTCTTCCAACTGTGCATCATCTTCCCTGTGCCTCTCAGAGTTTATGGCCCCGCGGAATCCCAGCAAGCGGTATTTGGGGATGTGTGCCCCCTGCTTACGTCACTCTTGGACGGGTGAGTTAAAATATCTCCCAGGTCAGTGACCACAGTTACAGGCAGATCTCATTCCTGCTACAGGATGAGTGTATCACGTTAGAGCCTGAGCATTTTATACAACGCAGAGCAACCCGTAGCCCCGTTGTTGATTAGTGGCCATGGGGGTGGGGGGGGCTGGGTGTGCCAGGAGAAGGACCAAGCGGGACTCGAGGGAGGGCGTCCGTGAGCACACCTGCCTCGGGTCCTAAAGATGTTCTAGTCACGTGGGTGCGGGCTGACGGCCGTGAGCACCTGCTCCGGTTCTCTCTGGGATTCTTTGTGCATTTTAGAATTTTCAGGAGGTCTGTGAAGCACGTTAACTCTAGATTGAGGAACTCACCAGCCCTTCGAGAAGGAGCCTCTGGCCCCGGGTCCCACCTTCGGAGTTGCTGTGTCTTCAGCAACGAGTGGAGCCAGGTTTGTGTCGCTGACACAGAACGCCAGGACTTCCTACTTCAGGGTGCCTGGAGGAACCCCAGTTTGGAGGCGGAGGCTGCGTGCAGTGTCCTGAAGAAGGCGTGTTTGTGTTTGCCCAGCAAAGGCTGCCACACGGCCAACGTCGGCAGCACGGAAGCTGTAACGACAGGGCTGTCTCCGCCCGCGGCGTTCTAGCATCCGAACGCACGGCGGGGGCCGGAGAGGGGGCCAGGTCCTCACGGGAGAGCCCGCGGGGCCCACCCTGCACTATGACAGCTTCTGCTGCAGCTCTTCTCCCGGAAGAGCTGAATGTGGGGGCTCTTATATCCTCCCCCAAAAGTTCTTCCACTGGGAGCCACGGAAGAGCTCTGTTTTCTTTTAAGCAGGCCTCTCTTTAGTAAGCAGGTTCCAGGAATAGAAAAGGCGTGGTGGTTGCACGATCGTCCCCAGAGCTGCCTTTCCATTTTAAATGCGAAACAGATGGCCTTGTCAAGTCCTGGGAGGCTTTCTTCAAGAGGCTTCCTTCCTCTCCACGTCCCTAAAGGGTTCGAAAGGTCCCCGTCAGGGCTCGCTTGTCTGCTGTGGTCCACGGTGTGCACACGGCCTGTCCTCGGGGCAGGTGCGGGGAGGCTCTTGTTACCGAAAACGCCGGGTGGTAGGCCTCCTGGGTCCCTGCTAAAGGCAGCAGCCGGTCAGAACACTCTGCAAGGTCCTGTGATCGAAGCAACAGCCTCTGTGAGTTTGGCTTGCTGGGGATCCTTCAGGCTGTCCATCGATTAAAGGTCGATCAGTTAAATCAGCGTCTGTGAGGTGGGCCCTGAGCCACCTCTGAGGTGCACGGTCTCACCTCCCCCGTGACGTGACGGGGGTCAGGGCTTAGCATTCCGCCCCTGGAGGTCTGGGTCACCTGTGCCCGCACAGCCCCGCCTATAAATCCCTATCATTTATCTATTTATATCATATCCTGTAAATTTACATCTATTTCAAATACTGTTTCCGTGTTCCCATCTTTCCGTTGTTTCGGGCTGAAGAAACAGCTGGAAGGAACTGTAGAGGGCCAGCCACCGTCCGTGTCCCCTGGGACGTGACCCGTCTGTGGGGTGTGGGGGGCCGCTCGCCTGTCAGAAACGCTGTGGCACACACCGGCTGACCGTGGGTGTGGAAACACCCAGCCCCTTGAACTAACAAAGCACAAGAATATGCAACGATCGTTACGCACGATGCTGTCAGCAATGCCCCGGGTCATGTGCGTGATGGGGAGATATCGTAGGACGGCCCAGGACAGCGTGCAGACCTCTGAGTCATTCCGCGTGCATCAGAAGCCCCAGCTGACCGGGCTGCACGGAAGGTGGACGGGGACAAGGGGGGGTCTCGCTCAGGCTGGAATCCCCGCGCGCACCTTGAGCGCAGGGCGCCAGCAGCGGGCGCCTGGAGGAAACACGGAGTCGCCGAGGAGAAGCAGGTGCCGATGAGATACGTGCTGTGTGTGTGTGGACGTGACTGTGGTTGAATCCAGTGCTCTGAACCACACGGCTGCAGGATTGTGCACAGAAGAGCTGCAGTTCTAGGAAAGCCTGACTCGTAAGGGCTGGAGAAACGGACTGCAGAGCAAAGTGTGTGGCATTGTCCATCCAAGTCAACATTTTTCTTAGAATCCAGTCAGGGCAGGAGACGCGCTGCGCACTCTCCGGCACTCAAATCCGTGTTGGGTTTTAGGTACAACGTTTGCATCATGGCTTACGGACAGACGGGATGTGGCAAGAGTTATACCATGCTGGGCCCACAGTCCACAGGGGAGCCCGTCCCGCCGTGGGAACCGCACAGCGACCTGGGAGTCCTGCCCAGGGCTGCCGGAGAGCTCTTCAGGTACCTGGGGGGCAGCGAGCGGGGGACCAGAGCAGCGGGGGTGGGGGGACGGGAGGGTGCGGAGACCACACCCGGTGCTCCTCCCAGGACCCACGACAAACCACGCAGTGTTCAAACACGCCACGCCTCGGTACCACGGACGCTAGAAAGTCTTAAGGCACATTTACGTCGAAACGCTTCGTTAAGAGAAAACTGCTGGAAGGAGATCCCTAGCTAGACAGCTTCCCTGGCCGGGAGAGGGCCACGCACGGAGTTTTTTCCGTTCTAGAATGGGAAGGGGACCGAGGGAAACCTCCGTTGTCCTCTCCTCGCCTCCTGGCCCTGGAAAGAGTAGACACATCTGGTTTACTTCTTTGGAGTTACAGGGAGCTGGGCACGTTGGGGACGCTCCTGTCCCGTGAACACGTCCCCACAAGGGACCCGCTGCATATTATGGTTTTACCAACACAATTACTCTTGGAAACAGATAGCAGCAGGCCGTCCTCCGCAGCCCAAGTCACCAGGGAATTCTGGAACAGAGCTGTGGTCCCACACTCCACCCCCTTGGCCCAGACACCAGCCCTCCCTGCCTTCAGGGAGCCGCTCTGCAAGATACACCTTCCTGGGGTGTCTAGGTGGCTCGTTCAGTAAGCATCCGACTTCAGGTCAGGATCTCGCGGTCCGTGAGTTCGAACCCACGTCGGGCTCTGTGCCGGCAGCTCGGAGCCTGGAGCCTGCTTCCGATTCTGTCTCTCCTTCTCTCTCTGCCCCTCCCCTGCTCATGCTCTGTCTCTCTGTCTCTCTGTCTCTCTCTCTCTCTCAAAAATAAACATTGGGGTGCCTGGGTAGCTCAGTTGGTTGAGCGACCGACTTCGGCTCAGCTCAAGATCTCAGGGTCTGCGAGTTGGAGCCCCACGTCGGGCTCTGTGCCGGCAGCTTGGAGCCTGGAGCCTGCCTCCGATTCTGTCTCCCTCTGTCTCTGCCCCTCCCCTGTTCACACTCTGTTTCTATCTCCCTCTCAAAAATGAATAAACACAAAAAAGAATTTTAAAAAAAGACACGCCTTCTCACGTTTGCACCCCACTGACTGCAGCCGTGTGCACTGTGTTCCCATGAAGACGTGGCTCCTTGCCCTGAGATTCGGTTTTTGTCCCTGTGTTTCCTTGCCCGGCCCTTCTGTGTCTTAAAATCAGAGCCAAAGACATAAGAACTCCCACACAGCCCAATATTTTGGTGCCTCTTCAAACCGATATTCTTTAAATATTTGTGCACACAGACACGTTCATTTATTAAGTTTACTGACCAGCTGTCAGCACAGGTGAGGTTGTGCTGTGTAACAACCATTGTAGAAACCTCAGTGGCCGCGAGGCCAGTGAGGGGGCCTGCCCCTCCTGAGGGTGCGCGTTGTCAGAGATGGGGGAGGAGGGCCCGTGGCCAGCCCTGGCCTCCCCCCACCCCCGCCCCGGGGAGGAGCACATCAGTCCCCAGGGTGGGTGGGGGGCTTGTGGACAGCGGCTCAGCCTGCCCACCGCAGGTCACAGAGACCTCCATGTGGGGACACTGAATTTCAAGGGGCTAGAACCCCAGCGGGTGTCATGGGCGTCCTCAGAGGAGCCAGGCCGGGGCTGGCCCGAGAGCCGACGGCTTCTCCCCCAGGGAAGCCTCCCCGGGCAGCGGCCTGTGGCTCTCCCAGCTGTCACATGGAAGGAGGGACACGGCAGGGACCCGGGAGTCAGGGAGAGGACCCGCGGCGGATGCCCCGGGGAGGGGCCCCGGGGAAGCGGCCGGTCCAGCCTCTGTGCCCCTCACTGGAGCCTTCGGACCCCGGGCGTTGATCTTGGAGGATGTTTTCGTGAACCTTTCACCCTAAAGAATCTTGGTCTCGGACGGCCGAGGTTACCAAGGGCGGCCCTGCCATTGTAAACAGGATGACGGCCACCCGGGGACCTCTCGGGCCCTCCTGAGCCCGGGGCTCCCATCGCGTCCTTCCTGGGTGATCTCAGCCGATCGGCAGACGTCGGGAGGGTTTTCTGGCCGCCGGACCGAGGGCACGAGGGATTCACAGGGTGAGCGTGGTGACTTTCCGCCCTCAGAAAGTCCAGAGTGAAAGCAGCCGGACGGTGACGATCCAGCAGCACGTGCGGAGGAAGGAGGGGAGGGGAGGGGACACCCGCCCTGCCTCAGTGCCCCCCTTTGGAACCTCGCGGGGCCTCGCACACCTGTGTGTAAGACGCATCACACTGTGCTGTAACTGGAACACGCGTACTTGCCAGCCACACACCGGCTTCTTCGAGGCCAAGACCGAACCGCCTTTCAGCACTGTTGGCAGAAGCCAGCGAACTGAGGTACAAATGAATCAATCGAGGACCTAATTTCCCGGAAGAAGATCTTCACTTGAGCTCTCCCTGTATCGTGTGGATGAGAGACTTCTAATCCGGGTTTTGTGACAGCCAGAGACACGGCCCGTCACCCGGGGCAGGGAACCACGCCGAGGTCACATTTGTGATTTTCTGGCGTGAGGAGGGGACACGTGGCCCCCACCCAGCGGTGTCTCCGGCTGGAGGGTCACTCTGCTCGAGTCCCCCGGGGAGACCCCAGCACCGAGAGTAATCCCAATCCGAGGTCTGTGCCAGGAATTCTCTTCCCGGGAGGATTTATTTTTCTCTCATTTTACCTTTTTTCATTTTCGTGACCGTGTCACCAGGAGACAATAATTGCTCATTTTCTTCTTGGCTCCCTCGTGGCTCCTGAGGAAACCCCTGAGCCGGCAGTGCCTGGATTAGACACACCCAGACTGCGTTTTCCCGAAGTGCCAGGCCGCCCACACGGCCTCCAGCCCGGGGCCAGGACTCCCTTACGGACGGGAAGGCATCCTAGCCAGAGTGAAATGGGCCTTAACTGTGTGGGTGTCGGGGAAGCCGTGACCCCCACAAGACACGGGGGGGCCTCAGTGGTGAGGGGCTGTGCGGGTGGCCACTTTCCCCCTGGGTGGGGTTGTGGGTCTGTCTCCAGGCGTGTGGACGAGGCTAGCCCCAGTTTTGGAACAGTGCTGGAAATCCTCTGGGCTCCCGTGCGGGGATGAGACTCGGGGGCAGGGGGGCTTTCCGAGTCGAGGCCACGAGTTCTCTGTGCCTCTTCTCCTCGTGGGCTTGGGATCCTAAGGGTACCGAGGGCCAGAATCGTTGATTTAGATACAACTCAGATAAAATCGCTGTTCCCAAGGCCGGTACTTACCCTACAATGTAAAGAGAACATTCCAGTCTTCCTGCATGCTTGTGCTGTTAGTAAGATGCTGCCCTAATGCCGAGTGTTGTCACCTCCTTCTGAAAGCCATTCTTCCACAGCTTTCTCCAAGGGGTTACCCAAGTCCCTTGTGTCCCCCCATCCCCAGGCTTATCTCAGAAAACCCGTCAAGGAGCCTAAAGGTTGACGTGTCCATAGTGGAAGTTTATAATAACGACATTTTTGACCTTCTGGCCAAAGACGGTCGCACAGCAGCGTCTGGGCCCAAGCGTGAGGCGCTGATCGCCCAGGAGGCAAAGCAGGAGGTCTGTCTGCTGACCCGAGAGTGAGTATTCTGCGTGGCCCTTCAGCCGCTGCCCCTCACGGGACCCCAAGCAGAGCTGGTCACGCCTCCCTGACGGGCCCTTCATCCCAGGGACCACACGGCGCTTTTGTGCTTAGGGTGTGTTCCGCATTTTTCAATTCGCCTTAGAAATTATCTTTTTTTTTTTTAATTTTTTTTTTTTTTCAACGTTTATTTACTTTTGGGACAGAGAGAGACCGAGCATGAACGGGGGAGGGGCAGAGAGAGAGGGAGACCCAGAATCGGAAGCAGGCTCCAGACTCTGAGCCATCAGCCCAGAGTCCGACGCGGGGCTCGAACTCACGGACCGCGAGATCGTGACCTGGCTGAAGTCGGACGCTTAACCGACTGCGCCACCCAGGCGCCCCAGAAATTATCTTTTTTAAATGACAATTAAAACAGACAAGTCCGTTAACCTTTTAAAATATCTTGATGAGGGGCGCCTGGGTGGCGCAGTCGGTTAAGCGTCCGACTTCAGCTAGGTCACGATCTCGCGGTCCGTGAGTTCGAGCCCCGCGTCGGGCTCTGGGCTGATGGCTCAGAGCCTGGAGCCTGTTTCCGATTCTGTGTCTCCCTCTCTCTCTGCCCCTCCCCCGTTCATGCTCTGTCTCTCTCTGTCCCAAAAAATAAATAAACGTTGAAAAAAAAAATTAAAATATCTTGATGAAAATTTGATAGAACATGTTCTATTCCTGAAGAGGGAACGAGCTCGGAGAAATGGTCTTGCCCACCGTCCCTCGGTCAAGTACAGAAGCCCTCATTCCACTTGCACGCACCAATGATTAATCACCTTGTAAGAAAGGACGTCCCCTTGTGTTGATTAAATATGCTCCTAAAGCTCCTAAATATGCTCCTGAATCCACGTCTGGGGGGTGGGGGGAGGCTGGGTCCCCTTGGTGATGAGGGTTAGGGCAGCGAGCCTGGGGTCCCAGAGTTAGTAAGTGAAGGGTCTGCAGCTGTTTCCAGTGTCTGAAAAAACCTACAGGAAATGATGCCTTTGGCTACAAATTTGCACAAAGTAAGCAGAACTTTCAGCTTTTGTCTGATAGACTGAACAAAATCGCTCCTGCTGATGGGAACCTCTGCTTAGGTGTTAGTCACTAACTAGAACAGGGAAACAGACTCTTCCTGGAGTCCGTGGGGGCGTAATAAATAAAGGGATGCTTGATGTTCAAAAGGTTGAGAACCTCCACTGGGCCCCCCCAGACGGTTGAATATTTCAGAGTGAAGCAATTCACAATAAGTAAGCCGGGCGTCAGAAAAGGAGAACGTCTGATTTGCTACGCCTTTTGTCTAAGCTGTGCTCCAGACCGCTCTCACAGTGGGCACACTTGGTTTACGTGGGCCGAGGGTGGAGGGCGTCCCTCGCGTTGCCGGGGGCCCGCTCCCCCTCCCCCCCCCCCCCCCCCCCCCCACTCTGCCAGGCCCGTCCACAGTGCCGCGGAGTTCACGGCGCTCGCTGCTGGGAGCCTGCAGCTCAGGGCGGAGCTGGCCACCTCAGTGCACGCCAATTCTTCCAGATCCCACCTGATAATAACGGCGACTCTGACCACAGCCCCCGCCTGTGGCAGCCCCGGTAAGTGGCCCTGCGCGCCTGGTCCGGGCACGGAATGAAATCCACGCAAAAGGAAAGGAGCCCGTGCACCTGCGGGCTCTGAGGCATCATCGCACGGGCCCCGGCTGGGAGTGGCGAACACATGGGCAGGCTCTGGAACCAGGCTGGGGGGAAAGGGGATGGAGGGGAGGTTCTTCGTTAACCAGGAGCGGGCGTGTTTGCATCTGGGCACGCGGTGCACAGGTCACCTGTGAGACTGCAGATGCGATGTGGGCTTAGAAGGTCGCAAACCCGAGTTGCCAGGGTCTGTGTCGCGGTGAGGACGAGGACCAGGGCCGCGCACACGGGCCGCCCGCACGACCCTCCCAGCACCGGGGCACTGCCCGGCCATCAGGCCCCGAGGCTGGGAAGGACGGAGCCCGAGGAGCCTGACTTCTGCCAGCTCACGGAGCCAGAGCTCACCCGCAGAGGACGGCTGGGGCAGGGCCCAACTTCACACGGCGGTGACACCGACGCCCGGTGCCAGCGGGTCAACGCTCACTCTGCCTGCAGGCCGGTGTGGGCGGCCCGCTCCCGCCCGTGACTGCCCTGCGCCCCTGAGCTCGGCCTGACTGGTCCCAGGAGGGGCTCGCCCGCAGGGAGGGGACATCTGTCCGGGAGCCCACGGTCGGTCTCCACATGTGGAAACGCAGCGGAGACCAGGGTGGCTTTTGTGTTCGTTTTTGTCCCATTCTGTGTATTTTTAATGTTTTCCACGGTGAGCATACACTACTTAGGTTTTTAAAAACTCTCTTGAAGAAGCCGTCTTGGGAATAGCACGCGATGAGGTGGACACACACACCAGAGGGAGGCACGGGTCTGTCGGGATTTCTCAGGAGGATTCCGAGACAAACGGTGGGGCTCACAGGCTTTTCGGACTGGGTTTTAATCACTGTCGTGACCGAACATTTCCAACAATGTCACTCTGTTCGTGGGACGAGGTGGGCGCGAGCCCCAGCTTCCGCAGCGGTGGCCTCCCTCCGGAAGCCCCTCCCCGCCGCAGCCCTGCCCGCCTGCAGGGGGAGTGAGTGCCTGTCCGGAGGGTGGCGCTCCGGGCAGAAGTCCGGCTCCACAGCGCCACTGAGGGAGGCTTCGTGGACCCCCCTCCTAGGTGCGCGTCACCCCCGTGCAGCTGAGCAGCAGGCCAACGGGCCGCGGCCCGAGGGAAGCAGGCGGAGCGCGTCGGGGGGCAGAGCCTGGCCTGGGGCCCTGGGGGCCCAGCGACCCGCGGAGCAGGTGCACGCCAAGCTTCAGCTCGTGGACCTGGCAGGCAGCGAGTGTGTGGGTGAGCGCAGGGCAGGCACCTCTCTGGGGCCAGCGGGCCGCGCGGGCCGTGGGTGCCGGGCACTGTTCCCTTCCGCTGTCTTCTCTCCCGTCCCGCCGTGGGCGCGGTCTCACCACCGCCCCCAGACGTGAGAACCCCCAAGCCGTGCTGTTCTCCGCGGCTCTTGCCCACCTGTTCCTGGTGAGGTGCACTGGGGGTCTCCCCGGCCGGTGTGCCCCCCACGCAGCGCACGCGCCCTGAGACGTCCCGGTTTTGCTCTTCCTGGCTCGTTCCTTGACATTGTTAAAGGCTTTGTCGCACATCCTAACTGTGTGGCCGGGTCTTTGCACTTGCCCAGGTGTGTCTGGAGTGACAGGATCGGCCCTGAGGGAGACTTCGTTCATCAACCGGAGCCTGGCGGCCCTCGCGGATGTCCTGGGGGCCCTGGCGGAGCGTCGAGGCCACGTCCCGTACCGGAACAGCAAGCTTACCCACTTTCTCCAGGACGTTCTCGGTAAGGGAACTCCCCTGGGACGCGACCCGGGTCGGTGTCCTACCACCCTGTCCCCTGCCCCGGGCACACCCGCTCCCCCTGGACATGTCCCCCCGGGGGACTTCCTGGCTCCCCGGGTCACTGTCGTCCCTCCCACAGCATTTCTCGGTCTTTCCTCGGCTCCCTGTTCCCCCTGGTCTTTGCTGTTCCTTCAGAGCTGCTCAGCCTTGCCCGTCGTCCGAAAAGCGAGGCAGCTTCTGCGGGGACCTGGGTGCTGGGGCTCGGGGAGGGTGCCCCGCCCTGCAAGGCCGACCCCGCGGCCCGCGCCCCCAGCAGGAGGGACTCGGCCCCGCCACCGCTGGGGGCCGGGCCCGAGTCCCTGCCGGCGGTGCCCCAACCCCACGCGGCCTCAAGTCGTGTAGAGACGCCGTCTTTCCTCGGGGTCCTTTCCACCTGCTGCTCCGTCCTGTCATAAAGGTGGGGACGCGAAGCTGCTGGTGATCCTGTGCGTGTCCCCCTGCCGGAAGCACGTGGCCGAGACGCTGCGGTGCCTGGGGTTTGGGGCCCGGGCGAGGCAAGTCCAGCGCGGCCAAGCCAGAGGGGGCAGTCCTGCCCCCCGAAAACCCAGGTGACGAAGAAGCGGAGGCCGGGTTGCACGTGGCAATGGGCTCCCCCCCCCCCCCCAAAACCAGTTTCCTGTTGTCACTTGACGACGTCCGTGCCCGAAAATGAGCTCATTTGTTCCGGACTTCCTTCCGCCTGTTTTCAAGGAAACGGCCACACACGCCGACCCGTCAAGGCGGCAGAGACTCCCAGGCGGATGCGGGCATGTCCGAGGCGCCCCTCGGGGTTGGGGGACTTGGGGCGCTCTCGGGGGCAAGCACGGGGAGCCGCGCTGTGTGCGGCCGGAGGGGGGTGCGCAGACCCGGCAAGGCCCCGGGATTGGAGCGCCGAGTCCGGGACCACGGCCGCGTGGCCAGGACGGGTTCCTCCGCCCCCAAAGCCCCTCCTGTCACCTGCGAGCCGCCGCACAGCAGCCGTCGGGGCGCGGCCGTCTCGCTCCTCCTCCTGACGGCCTGCCCGCAGGCCGACGTCCCAGAGCCGGGCGTGACGCGTGACGCGTGACGCGTGACGCCGCTCCGGGCGGTGCGGCCGAGGGCAGCGGGCTGACTGACGCACAAGCGCGCATGGCACCGCGTCGGCACGGCGGCGGCTGGAAAGCGTGCCGAGACGCGGCGCAGGCGTGGCCAGGCCGACGCACCCACCACGCGCGGGTCTGCGTTCGCGCCCGTGCGGCTCAGACGCGGCTTCCGGAGTCACGGTGGCGCCTGGGTCCGTAGCGCAAACGGCCTCGCTGTGAGGAGACTGCGCTCAGGCCTCGGCCCGAGGCACGGGGGCGGAGGGAGGGCGCGGTCCCCGGCGACGGGGCGCAGACGGACGGACGGTCCCGCGCCCTGCGTGTGTCCGCCCGGACGGCGCGCTTCCCCGCAGCCCCGCGTCCCGTGCCCGCCGCCCCGGACGCCCCTGGGGACCGGGGGCTCCGGCCTCTCAAGGCTGCAGCGGTGGAGGCCCGGCTGTGGGGGCGCCACGGCACCGGGGCCCGACCGCGCAGTGACAGGTGCGTCCGCGGGAGAGCGAGCGAGCGCACGGCCCGGACGCGCCCTCAGGGGCTCTGCGGGCACTTGGCCGTGGCCGCCCGAGCCCCCAGGTTCTCAGCCGTCGCCGTTCCGTGTCGGCGGTGATGACGCAAACCTCCGGTCTCTGACGCGGTGGCGCATTTGGCCAAGTCAGGAAACGCTTCATCTGCGGACAAAGAGGAACCGAGCCCTGGCCTCAGGGCGGGCGTCACTGTGGGGGCGCCAGAGAACGACCCGGGGCTCGGGGCCTCGTGAATCCCCGACCTGCCCCTGGCCCCCCGTGCGGCTCTGGGGGCTGCACACAGCACGGCCTGGCTGTGTCTCCGTCACCCCACAGGGCCCGGTGTCTCCCCAAGCTGGGGGCCCAGGCGCGTAGGAGGGGTGCGTGGGGGGGGGGCCTGCAGCCAACCCATGGCTCCATCGGCGGCAGCCACTTGCCCTGACACTCGTGGAGCACTGTCCCCACCGGGCCCTGGGGCCTTCACCGCCCCCCCCCCCCCACTCCCACGGCCACACGCTGGAAGCCCACCCACGGGGACACTACAGTCAACCCAACAACCACCCCCCTGAAGACTCCAGAAGCAGGATGGGAATCAGTCCTGCCCTAGCCTGCCCCTCCCCCGGGACCCCTGACATGATCACGACATCTGTGGGCACGGGGTGGGGGGGCTCACGAGAACGAGGGGTGTGTGAACTAGAACCCACTCCCCAGACGGGGGCCCAGGCGCTGCTGTCCCCAGACAGGACAGGTCTGACATGAGGGCCGAGGGAGGCAGCCCGCCCGTCCTCAGTGCAGACACCTGCTTCAGGCCCCCGTTCCCCTCTGGGGACTCTGCCTCCCAGGCTTGCCCTCCATCGACAGGCCAACTGCCCCCCCTGTGCCCCCCCCCCCGGTTCCCTTCCTCGGGCACAGTTCCCACCGGTGGGCGCCTGCGTCCACGTGCACAGGCCCCCCAGCTCCCCCCCAGGGCTTGTCTCCCGCATTCTTAGGACCTGCTCACAAGGACGCTCTCTCTCCCTTCCTCGGCACCCCCCACCCCCAGCCGTGTTTCGGGGTGCTGAACGAGTGTGATGTCAGAGGGAAGTCACATCCCCCTCAACACTGACTTTCAGTTTGTGCTGCGGCCCGAACGTGTGGCCTTGAGCCATTGTGTCTGCAGTGAAGCCACGAGGGGGCCATGTGGGGCGCAGCCGTCTCCGGGGTGGACTCGGCACCGAGGCGGCCACAGGGACCGAGTGGCATGGGGGTGGGTGACCAGGGGCAGCTAGCAGGTGGGGGCGGGGCAGGGAGGCCAGGGCTCAAGGCCACAACGGGGACCGCTGGGGGCGTCCTCCTGCGGGAAACAGGGTAAGATCCCTGCTGGTGACGTAGGTGTGCGGAGAGCACTGGGATCCAAGTTAAGAACGTCCAGTCGGAACATCGCAGAAGCTGGCGAAGAGCGCGGGCCATCCGAGGTTCCCAGCACCTCCCGTCTTCTGTCCGCCTTCGGGGCAAGGCCGGCACCCCCTTCCGGAGCATCACCGCCGGCCATCTGGCCCCTGGTGCTGGTGCCTTCGGGGCATGCTCACTGGAAGCTCGAAGGTCTCAGTGGGCAGCATGAGAGGGCCGTCGGGGCTGCTGTCCCCGCCCGGCCGTTCCCCCTTCCAGTCCCCGCGTGCGTCCCACCAGGCCGGCCCTGCCTCCTGAAGACCGGTGCCGTCCCCGCCCGGGGCGGTCACCCGAGGACCCCACAGACGACCCTACCCGCCTGCAAGTCTGCTTCCCTTGGCTGGACCTCACGTGCCGGTGCCCACAGGGTCGGGCTCCGTCCAGGCCCTTCGGCGAGGGGCCAGGGAACCAGCCCTCGTCGGGCAGTTACCGGGTCTTAACCGCTTGTGGTGAAAAAGTCTCCGTTTTGCCAATTTTAGAAAACCACGTAGCTGTGTGCTGATGGGGCCCAAAGCCGAACACTGGTGGGCGTCGTGGCCCCCCTGCTCCTGCATGGAAGAAACAGGCCAGTCTCCTCGGAGCGGCCAGGCCGCTGTGCCGGGGGCCGTCTCTAAGAGCCCCGGTCTCCCGGACGGACGCCCTCGTCCTTGGCCGGCCCGCTCTTCCCCTCCGCGCTCTGCCGAGTCTCAAAGCCCACACGGCGGTTCTGAGGCCGCTGACCGTGGAGTGAGTTGGCTTCCTGCAGAAAGGACGTCTCATACCCTGGATTCTGTCTCCCAGGGAGTTTGGGCCACGGGGCACAGAGTTCACAAAACCAAGGTGAAGGTTAGACACGCCCTCTGGACTCCTGGGTCCAGGTCGTCCATGCACTGTGGGTCCCCCACGACGGCAAGTCCCCTGCACTGGGCAGCCAGGCCCAACAAAACCACCACCGGGTGCATGTCTACAGCCGCACCCCCACAGGGTGGCGGCCAGGGCGGCTCCAGGGGGCGCCAGAATCCCCCCACCGCACCGCAGGGCAGGGGGGTCAGGGCAAGCCCGGGCAGTTGGCCCAGGGATCTGCATCGAACAAGCCCTTGGGGTTTGTGACCCTACACCTGCTAACTTGACCTCCGGCCTCCACTTTCCCGAGCCGCCTGCCCGTCCCTCAGCTCCGGGGCAAGCTGGGTGGGCTTCCCTTCCAGCCCCTCTGACAGTGGTGCGGAAGACGTGTGGGGGCCTTGCCCTGGGCCCCTGCCCAGCGCACCCCTGGGGGCCACACGACCCTCCTCGCCGAGTGGACACCCGTGGTCTCGGCGTGCAGCTGAATCGGCCCACTTGGCAGCCCCAAGCCGGCCCCGACCTGCCTTTTCTCACAAAGCAGCCATCCCTGCTAGTTAAGACCCATCTTCCAGGAAAATGTCAGTTTTGCCTGGAAGACAAAGTCCTGACCTGCACGAAAGGAGAAGCTGCTCTTGTGACTTTCCTGTCCGGCTGCTGTGGCCTCAGCTGTGTGTATGGCTTTCACTTCTTCCGGGTGGGCGGGCGGGGAGGGAGGGAGGCCACTACCAAGGCCCCTCTTGGCCTCTAATTGTGCCGCCCGCTTACCCCATCAGCCAGACCTCACCCGGTGGTTAACAGACACTTGGCATAATCTTCTCGTCTGCCCTCGGGGCCTGAGGAGGGACGGAAATAGAAGCCCTTGCAGGGTTCCAGTTGTCAGGGTCAGCCAGCGGTCCCCACAGTCCCACTGCCAAGGACACGGGGCCCTGGGCCCCGGCCGTCCTCAGGGTGATGGGAGAGGGGCCTGGATGTGAGGCCCTGCCCGCCCGCCCCCAGCACCCAGGCCTGTGTCCCACGTGTGCCAGCCCACTGTGTCGCGTCCCCCCCCCCCGCAGGGCAGGGCCCGCCCCTCCTCGGACGCCCAGGCAGCACAGCGTGCCTCCAGCGCCCTCTTGTGGCAGCCGGGGATGGACGGGGCGTCCCCCAGGGCCGTCCACCTCACCGTGTCCACCCGCCACGGCCGCCAAGCCTCCTGGTGCCACCGGGGCACCTCCGCCCCACCCTGACGCTCACCTCACCTGACACCTTCTTTGTGCAACAGCAGATCAGTCTGCCGGGCTGAGCCCCGGTCCCCAGAAGTTTCCTTACCGCCAAGGAAAATAACGCCCATAGATCTTAGATCAGGGTGGACCCAAGCCCATGTGTTGCTACAGGGACCGGTCTAGCAGGGTTTGGAAAATCACGGGGAGAAGCAACCCCAGGTGGCCCCGAGGCCTTCCGCCCGCTGGGCCCCGCTGGGCTTCCTCACGCTTCTGCCCCCCGGTGGTCTTGGGCCTGGGTACTTCCCGCACGGGGGCCAGACGGGCAGCCTGGGACACCTGTCCCCCCGACCCTGGCCGTCACCGTGCTCTGAATGTGCATGTGCCTGTCATCCCCACCTGCACCTGCCCAGGGCTGGCCCATCACCTACCTTGGTGATGGGTGTCTGATGAGGGAGATCGGGTGACCACAGTGACCCTGGCCATCCCTCTTGGCCCATCCCCCATGGCAGCAACCTCTGACCACACGTGAAGGTGGCTAGAGCAGCCTCATTTCCCTAAGCAGGTTTGGAAAACGCGGGCTCCACGGGGCATGAATGTTCCTACGTGTCCCCCAGTCCAGGCAGCACGAGGACACGGCGCGTGTGCACGGGACAAGCCCTCAGCGGCAGCGCACGTCCCCCAGGTGGGTTAACCACCGCCCAGCCTCCTGGCTCAGCAGCGCCGGTTGGGCCAAGTGCAGATGGGAGACGTGTATTTAGGTCCTTTATTACACGTGCCAGTGTGCACACACCCAGATTTCCTTTCACAGAAAGGGTCAGGAAGCCCGGCCCGGGCGGCATCAGACTTGCCGTGTGCATGCGTGCGTGCACACACGGACCCACACACGTGCACACGTTCCCGTGCGTGCGTGCATGCGTGTACACATAGGTGTGGACCCATGCACATATGTGTGCGTGCACGGACACACTCGCACATACATGTGTGTACGTGTGGACCCACCTGTGCATGTGCCCCCACACACGTGTGCACCCACACACACGGGCTCAAGTTCTGCCCTCTGTCTCCAAAATGAGCCTGAGCTGACCGCGCCGGCGTGGCCTTCGGGGCACGAGCACGGGAGACGGGCGATGTCACAGGCACAGGGCCCTGTGGCAGCGGGCTTCCAGTCACCCGCTGAGTGCTCGGGACTACCAGACGGACACGTGCCAGTCCATCTGATCAAGGGGACAGCAGGTGTCAGATCCTGTGCAGGGCAGAGGCGGGAGGGGCCCGGGTAAAACGAGCCGCACCCTAACACCCGTCAGGCTCAGGGCCTGTTACCACCCCTCTCGCACCGCACCTGCTCCCAGCGCCCGCTCAGGTCTCTGGACGGGAGGCAGGGGCCCACCTGGGGTCGGGAGGCGGCCGGGACGTAGCGCCAGCCCGGCCTTCCTCCGGGGACACAGGCCACCAGCCTGCTGATGCGCACCCCCTCCGCCTATCCAGGTGGCGGCTGGCCGCGGGAAGGCCACCTGGCGGCCGGGCCTGGACCTGGGGAGGGGAGCGTGCCCCGGCCCCGGGAGGCCACCCCGCCTTTGAACCTCCCGTCCGGGAGGACCCCGCTCTGTCCTCCCAGCCTGTGGAGGCTGGCGCGGTGCTCCTGCCCCGGTGCTCCAACGGCAAGCTGGTCGCTGAGGCTGGGGCCGGGGCCACGCACCTGCCGTCACGTGCTGCCTGCTCACGGCCTCTCAACGCACCGATGGCACAGCCCCGAGGGCAGGGTGCTGTCCCTCAGAAGCACACTTTTCCAGGACCCGCCACGGCATGACCTGTAAACCTCCGCCCCATCGGGAAGGCCGCGCGAAGCCCGGAAGTCTCTCCAGCCCCAGACGTGGAGCTTGGGTCCGGGCCGAGGGGGCGGCTGGGTCAAGTCCCCACCCTGCCCTATCTCACCCGCCGCCTTGTGAGCCCTAACGGGTGACCCGCGCTGTGGGAGCCCCGGCCGCCCCTGGGGACGGCGGGTCAGTGACCTGCGTGACCTCTGCTGGAAAGGGACGGGACGCTCAGCTCGGTCTTGGGGGGGCAGGGCCAGGAACATTCAGAATCTGCATCCTGGCTTCTCGGGATGGCCCAGCCGCCTCTCGGGCTCCGTAGGCCCCGCAGGGACCGGGCGTCCACGTGCCGCTGCGACTCCAGACTTGGAGCCCTGCGGTGAACGCATCGTGTGAGGGGTGGGCAGGGGTCACCCACCGGCCAGGTCTGTCGTGGGGTGACAGCTGGGCCCACACCTCACAGAGAGGCCTCCGGGATCGTGAGCAGCAGGGGCGGTAGAGCGGTCTAGAGGAAGCTGGGGCCGGTGCTGTGACAGGTGACCATGACCTTGGGTCAAAGGCTCCCAGAAGGCTGTGCACCTGGTCTGGCCGTCCCCTGGGGGGGGGGGGGGTCCGTGCAGAGGGAGCCGGAAGGGTCTCTCCCACACGCGGGAACAGCCAACATCTTCCTTCCAGAGTGGACGGGTGGGGGCCGCCCCCGAGCCACCTGCAGACAGGGTGGCCACGCCCTGACTTCTGCCTCCTGACGCTAAGACAGAAGGAGTCTGGACCCATCATGGCGAGCACGAGAAGCGGGTCCTCTTACTCCCTCCAGGCTTCTCCATACGGCTGGCGGGTGAACCCATAGGAGAAGGGTCTCGGTCAACGGGGCGGTGGCGGGGCCTCCAGCGCACAAAAGGGCGGGGGCCAGGGACTGTGGACCAAGCCCTGCCACGTGGATGCATCCGTGCCATGCAGACAGAGCCCGTGTGGACGGGCCGTGCTGCGTAGACGGAGCCCTGGGCGGACGAGCCGTGCCGTGTGGATGAGCCCCACGTGCAGAGCCACACCTCTGGGTGTCTACACCACAAACTCTTCTGGGAGCTGGTCCTCCCTGCACAGGACCAGGGAGAGGCATTTCGAGGACCTCACTCCGCAGGGTCCCGGTGGTGCATGGTCCAGGCCGTGGCAGTGCGGATCTGCCTCTGGGATCTGCAGGGGACAGTGTGAGTGCGTCTGCCTTCCCGCCCTGCCTCCTCGTCCTTGTCCGCCCCTCCAATTCTGTCCTGCCTGCCCTGTCCTCCCTGCACCCTGCTGGCCCACTGTCAGCACAGTCTGGACAGGAGGGGACTCCCCATCCCTTGGGTCCGCTGCGGGCGCGAGCCCCTTGGGCAGGGGTGGGGCACAGGCGGTGGCCCCTCTGTCCTCAGCCAGGGCAGCTCAGGGAGGGAGTGGCTCCTTCTGCGTGGGCCCTCCCCCTCCTCTCCTGTCCTGAGGAGGCTCCTACAGGAAGGGCTTGGGTCCCCCTCCTGGGACCTGACATGGAGCCCACACCCATCTCGAGGGGACTGGGGGCTATGTGACAACTGGGGCGGGACACAGCCCTGAACTGTTTTCTTGCTTTGAACTCATCAGACCTGGTTACTATTTGATAGATCTTAGGAAGATCCAGAAGCATCCACAGAAGTCAAGAACAGCCTCCCCCATTCCACGTGTGAGGAAGCTCGTCCAGTGCCCAGGTTCTGAGGCGGCCGCCCCGGGTCCCGTCCAGGTCAGGGCCCAGCTAGGGGCCACCACGCTGAACTACCACGCCATGCAGGGAGGAAGCTGGGGCCGGTGCCATGACAAGTGACCGTGACCTTGCGTCAAAGCAGCAGACGGCCACGCGGGACCCCTGCATCCAGGCCAATCATCGCCTTTTGTGGGCACGTCCCGTCCATCATCTCCGGGCCCAGCCAGCCACCTGCCCAGGGCACTGTGGCGCCTGCCCCACCCCTGGGTCTAGTCCGTCCCTCCCTGGGAGTCACGTCACAGCCTGATATTCTCTCTGTCCAGGGCACCACCCCCAGGTCAGCTCTGAGCCAGGAGGGGAGCCCCCAGACTACCCCGGAACCACTGCCCTCTGCCCCTCCTCCTACCCCTGGGGGCCCGGAGCGGCCCCTCAAGCCCTCACCACCCCGGGAGGGTGGACTCCGCCGTCCAGCGAGCACCCAGCCAGGAAGGCGGGGTCCCTGGGGAGCCAGCGCCCCCCCCCCCCCACCGCCTTGTTCCCCCAGAAGCCTCCCCTCCCCGCCCCCACTGCCTCACTGAGGTCCGGGGCTCTCTAACTGGAGGCCTGCGGTGGGCCTGGGCGGGCCAGGAAAACAGGTGCAGGAGCCCGAAATGGACCCACCCGGGGACATACCTGGTGCAGGGCCTCCGCGCTGCGGCCCCACGTCCTGATCAGCCCGACCTGCACGGCCGCCGAGGGCTCCTTGCAAGGGGCTGTGGGAAGGGCGGGGGATGTGAACGGGGCGGAGACAAGCTCTTGCCTCTGTGGAAGGATGACTCCTCCCCTGGGGGGCCTTGGCCCTGACTCCTCCCCTGAGGGGCCCTCACTCTGACTCCTCCCCTAGGGGGGGTCCTCACTCTGATTCCTTCCCTGAGGGGCCCTGGCCCTGACTCCTCCCCTGGGGGGCCCTGACTCTGACTCCTCCCCTGGGGGACCCTGGCCCTGACTCCTCCCCTGGGGAGCCCTCACTCTGACTCCTCCCCTGGGGGGCCCTCACTCTGACTCCTCCCCTGGGGGGCCCTGGCCCTGACTCCTCCCCTGGGGGGCCCTCACTCTGACTCCTCCCCTGGGGGGGCCCTGGCCCTGACTCCTCCCCTGGGGGGCCCTCACTCTGACTCCTCCCCTGGGGGGCCTTGGCCCTGACTCCTCCCCTGGGGGGCCCTCACTCTGACTCCTCCCCTGGGGGGCCCTGGCCCTGACTCCTCCCCTGGGGGGCCCTGACTCTGACTCCTCCCCTGGGGGGCCCTGGCCCTGACTCCTCCCCTGGGGGGGCCCTCACTCTGACTCCTCCCCTGGGGGGCCCTGACTCTGACTCTTCCCCTGGGGGGGGGTCCTCACTCTGACTCCTCCCCTGGGGGGCCCTGGCCCTGACTCCTCCCCTGGGGGGCCCTCACTCTGACTCCTCCCCTGGGGGGCCTTGGCCCTGACTCCTCCCCTGGGGGGGCCCTCACTCTGACTCCTCCCTTGGGGGAACCCTGGCCCTGACTCCTCCCCTGGGGGGCCCTGACTCTGACTCCTCCCCTGGGGGGCCCTGGCCCTGACTCCTCCCCTGGGGGGGGCCCTCACTCTGACTCCTCCCCTGAGGGTCCCTGACTCTGACTCCTCCCCTGGGGGGCCCTCACTCTGACTCCTCCCTTGGGGGAACCCTGGCCCTGACTCCTCCCCTGGGGGGCCCTGACTCTGACTCTTCCCCTGGGGGGGGTCCTCACTCTGACTCCTCCCCTGGGGGGCCCTGGCCCTGACTCCTCCCCTGGGGGGCCCTCACTCTGACTCCTCCCCTGGGGGGCCTTGGCCCTGACTCCTCCCCTGGGGGGGCCCTCACTCTGACTCCTCCCTTGGGGGAACCCTGGCCCTGACTCCTCCCCTGGGGGGCCCTGACTCTGACTCCTCCCCTGGGGGGCCCTGGCCCTGACTCCTCCCCTGGGGGGGGCCCTCACTCTGACTCCTCCCCTGAGGGTCCCTGACTCTGACTCCTCCCCTGGGGGGCCCTCACTCTGACTCCTCCCTTGGGGGAACCCTGGCCCTGACTCCTCCCCTGGGGGGCCCTGACTCTGACTCTTCCCCTGGGGGGGGTCCTCACTCTGACTCCTCCCCTGGGGGGCCCTGGCCCTGACTCCTCCCCTGGGGGGCCCTCACTCTGACTCCTCCTCTGGGGGGCCTTGGCCCTGACTCCTCCCCTGGGGGGGCCCTCACTCTGACTCCTCCCCTGAGGGTCCCTGACTCTGACTCCTCCCCTGGGGGGCCCTCACTCTGACTCCTCCCCTGGGGGGCCTTGGCCCTGACTCCTCCCCTGGGGGGCCCTCACTCTGACTCCTCCCCTGGGGGGACCCTCACTCTGACTCCTCCCCTGGGGGGGGTCCTCACTCTGACTCCTCCCTTGGGGGGGGCCCTCACTCTGACTCCTCCCCTGGGGGGCCCTGGCCCTGACTCCTCCCCTGCGGGGCCCTCACTCTCTTCCTCTGGGGGGGCCCTGACTCTGACTCCTCCCCTGGGGGGGCCCTGACTCTGACTCCTCCCCTGGGGGGACCCTCACTCTGACTCCTCCCCTGGGGGGCCCTGGCCCTGACTCCTCCCCTGGGGGGGGTCCTCACTCTGACTCCTCCCCTGAGGGTCCCTGACTCTGACTCCTCCCCTGGGGGACCCTCACTCTGACTCCTCCCCTGGGGGGCCCTGGCCCTGACTCCTCCCCTGGGGGGGGTCCTCACTCTGACTCCTCCCCTGAGGGTCCCTGACTCTGACTCCTCCCCTGGGGGGCCCTCACTCTGACTCCTCCCCTGGGGGGCCTTGGCCCTGACTCCTCCCCTGGGGGGCCCTCACTCTGACTCCTCCCCTGGGGGGACCCTCACTCTGACTCCTCCCCTGGGGGGGGTCCTCGCTCTGACTTCAGACCCGGAGCTTTCCTGCACCCCGTCATCCAGTGGCCTTGATCTGCAGCATAGTGAGGAGGTTTTCTGCAGTCACACTCCTGGTCACGCGTGTTCCCTACTGAGGTGTCTGAACCCCCCTGAGTGTGGGAGGCTGTCCGTGGGCCTCCTCGCTCAGGGGGTCCTTGGCTGAGGGACGGGGAAGCCGGCAAGGGTCCCAGCCCTCCCCGCCCACGGGCTTGCGCCGCCCCATCCTTCCTCAGTGGCATTTGTCCAGGCACAAGAGGCCCTTACGGGGCGAACCGCGGATCAACAGTATTGTTCACACTGGACTGCAGACCGCAAGCCTGGACACAAACACAGACAGCAAACCAGACGCTAGGTGTCCACAGGTGGCTCCAGGGGACCCTGGGTGGTCGTGGGTGGCTGGGACCTGCAGCCGGTCCCCACAATTGCCCATCACGTCCACCGCCCAGACTGCTGCAGACGGTCAGGGGACAGTGGAGCCAATGGGACCTTCCCGGGGTGACAAGGCAGGGCCGCACACCCCTGGACGCCACAGAGGCATCCCTGGGGACCCCGGGTCCTAGATCTCCTGGAAACCTCTCGTCTTGTGAAGCTAGAGAGGAACGTGGCTGAAACACTCCCTGATGGCCGGACGACGACGAGGGGCACCGGTCAGGTCGGGCTCCCTGAAAGTCCTGAGGCCCCTCGTGACCCGCTGCAGAGACGGCTGAAGGACCCCCACCCCACAGCACACCGCAGGGAGGACCCCATCACGCAGTCTCTGACCCCAGGCCCTAAGGCCGCCTCGTGGTGCTGGGGGGTCAGGCCACACTGGGGAACTGAGGGGCCACATGGGAGTCATGGGCCCGTGCACCCGGCCCCGCTGGGGGGTCAGTGCCTGTCACCCCAGCCCCACAACACTGGCCCTGCTGGGGGCTGGCCGGGCACACACTCACCGTCTCCCCGGTCCTGGGCCTCCCCCTCGCGCCCGCCTCCGCGGCCACCGTCTGTGCCGTGGCTCCTCTGGCTGGTGCTGGGGCTGCAGGGTGGCGCCTCCCCGAGCACGGCCTCGGTGCCCCAGGGCTCGTCCACCGACACCCCCCAGGGCTCCGCGGGCCCGGCGTCTGCCTCGATGCCTCGCAAGCGGGGGCTACTGCCGCTGTCAGCCGAGCCGAGGGACGGGTGCTCCGGGAGCTGCCGGCCACCACGCCCGCTGCGGGGGGAGCCCGGGGAGCCCTTGTCACCCGGGTCTCGGTCCAGGTCCAGCGTGTCGCTGACGTAGGACTCCCGATAGTGCTGCTTCTCTGTGTGGGGACAGGAGGCACAGCGGGGAAGAGCGGGCTCGGAGGGGACACAGGTGCAGTCTTACATGCCTGGAGCCACAGGGTGCCAGCGGTGGCCCCGGGATCCTGCCCACGCCCCCGGCTGGCGCTGAGGCCCAGGGGACGCAGTGTGGGGGGAGGGAAGTGCCACCCAGGGATCAGGGCCCTGTGTACCCGTGGCATTTGTCACCCACAGCCAGTAAGCTCCGGATACGTGCCTTTGTAATGGTTCCCCGGGGCTGTCCCACCGTCCCCAGTGTCAGGGACCCCAAGCAGCCCCCGCACGCGAGCGGACATGCTCACAAGCGCACGGGCACACACGCACGCTCGTGTGTGCACGGCCAGGGAGCCCAGGAGCCCCCCAGCCCCTCAGCCTTCCTGCCACACCTAGAGAATTCCTTCCCAGAATTCAAACTGTCCCCAGGCCCCATCCTCAGAATCCTCCCCGCTTCCAGAGGACACAGGAGCCAAGAGGCCGCGCCCCCTAGTGGGAAAAATGAAAGGTGCCCAGAAGCAGCCCCGGCGGCCCCCCCCCCCCCGCCGCCCGGTGCCCGGCCGTGGCCAGGGCGCACCTTCCGCCTCCTCCAGCTGCTGCAGCCTCCGCAGGGTGGGTCGCAGCGTGAGCCGCAGCAGGTGGGTGGCGCTGAACAGCCGCAGCAGGTGGCCGGAGCGCGAGGCGCAGCCCGTGTAATACACCAGCTTCCGCGCCGACGGCGGCCCGTCCGGCTGGATCTCCAGCCTTTTCCCCTGAGCGAGGAAGAGGCAAGATGTAATCTTACAAGAAAACCACGTGACAGCGAGCGTGTTAAACACGGGCCGTGACCCCAGATAGGAAGCCGCCCTCGTCCCTGTTTGCAGATCCCGTTCCCGCGTGCTGGTAGGCGGTCAGAGGCGCACGACACCCCGCGCTCAGGCACGAGAGGGCGGCCCCGGAACATCGCGGACGGCTAGACACTCCCCTCAGCCCCCCGACGGCCGCGTGCGGGGCAGCGGTCCCAGGACGGGACGCCAGGCCTCAGTCTCGCCGTCCGGAGGAAAGGTCCACGGCAAGTCTGCGTCCAGGGCCCTCCCCGTCCTGCGCCTCAGCCCCGAGGGCCGGGCGGGGCCCAGGGAGGCTGCAGCGGTGAGTTTCCGTGACCTGATCCTCATCCCCCCTGTTTGCTCCACATCAGAACACCAGGCCACCGGCAGCAAACATGCCCTGTGGCCAGGTCAACAGGGTCAAGCCCTAGACGCCCCTGGGTGCCGGGTCTCAGGCTGTGCCTGCTCCCCGTGGAGGATGAAGCCCTCCCACCTTGATCCCGCCAGACACGCACCAGAAACACCAGCTTCCCGATGTGGGACCAGGGGAAGTCATAGAGCAGCTTGGGAGCGTGGTCCGCCTCCTGCAAAACCACAGAGAGGTGCTCAGGACAGCCGGCCAGAGGATAGACCCAGTGCAAAGGTTCAAGGGGAAGGGTGGGGGAGGGCGGTGGACGGGGAGGGGTGAGGAGGTCGGGGGGGGGGGAGGGGAGGGGAGGAAGAACAGGAGGGGAGAGGACGGACTGGGAGGGGAGGGGAGGAGGGGAGAAGGAGGAGGGAGGGGGAGGGTGGTGGATAGGGAGGGGTGAGGAGGTCGGGGGGAGCAGAGGAAAGGGGAAGGGAGGGGAGGGGAGGAGGGGAGAAGGAGGAGGGAGGGGGAGGGTGGTGGATAGGGAGGGGTGAGGAGGTCGGGGGGAGCAGAGGAAAGGGGAAGGGAGGGGAGGGGAGGAGGGGAGAAGGAGGAAGGAGGGGGGAGCAGGTGGCCACTCCAGGGGCTCTTCCCCGGCACCTGATAGACTTGCATTCCCTTGAGGGTCAGTCCCAGGACGATGGTAGGCCTGTCCTCCTTCTTATCCTGAAAGGACGCCAACTTCAGCGAGGCGACAGCCTGTGCCCGGGGTGGGGGTGGGCCCGCCAGGGATGAGCAGGGTCCCTCTTCCCCTCTGATGCCGGAGGCCTGTCAGCCACCTCCCTGCCTCCTTCACCCCCTCAGACTTTCATGTCCCCAGATATCTGAGCTCCTTAAGCCCCGCTCACGGGCCCGGGCCGGCCAGCCGAGGGGACGCCGTCTGCCCGCCCTGTGCTGGGGTCGGCATCCTGGCTGCCCACGGGCTCTGCTCCTCCGGGCCCCTCGGGCGGAGGATCTCCGAGGCGGCCCGGACTCCCAGTTCCGCCGGGGCTTGACCCTGTCGACCTTGTACAGCCTGAAGAAGTGGACGGGCACGTCCTCGAGCCGGCAGGCCTCCCTGATGAAGCGCAGCACTGCCTCCTTGGGGTCGAGGCCCCGCTGCTCACGGTGCACGGCGGGCGCGTGCCTGAGGATGTAGGCGGTGCCCCTCTTGGCAATGATCTGGGAAAGAGGCCGCGGGCCTGTGAGGCCCTTCCCGCTTTCCCTCTGCCCCTGCGGCCCCTCACCCTGCCCTCCCCTCTCGGGGACTCCGCACGGGGCTGGGGGGCAGAGAAAGGGCTCCGCAGGACTCCGCCGGGCTCTGCAGCCTTACCCACTGTGGAAAGTAGGCTTCCGGTTCGAAGTACCTCCCCACGTGGACCAGCTCCCGGTGGTTGCCCAGGTCGGCCTGCAGCCCGTAGGCGGCCAGCAGGAAGTAGGCCTCCTCCCGGTGGGTGCACTCGGACCTCAGCACACGCTCCTTCAGGTGGCAGTAGTACAGGTGCCTGGCCGTCTTGTCGCTGGAAGGCGTGGGTGGCCTTGGTAAGAGGCCAGATCTGGCCCTGCCGGATAGTCCTGACCCAGCCTGTGTCCTCCTGCTGCCCCCGGCCCTTCCAGAACCTTCCCCACAACCACCCAACCCCCACTGTCCAGAACCCTCCACACAACCACACAACCCCCACTCTCCAGAACCCTCCACACAACCACCCAACCCCCACTCTCTAGAACCCTCCACACAACCACACAACCCCCACTCTCCAGAACCTTCACCACAACCACCCAACCCCCACTCTCCAGAACCTTCCATACAACCACCCAACCCCCACTCTCCAGAAACCTCCACACAACCACCCAACCCCCACTCTCTAGAACCCTCCACACAACCACCCAACCCCACTCTCCAGAACCTTCCATACAACCACCCAACCCCCACTCTCTAGAACCCTCCACACAACCACACAACCCCCACTCTCCAGAACCTTCACCACAACCACCCAACCCCCACTCTCTAGAACCCTCCACACAACCACCCAACCCCCACTCTCCAGAACCTTCCATACAACCACCCAACCCCCACTGTCCAGAACCCTCCACACAACCACACAACCCCCACTCTCCAGAACCCTCCACACAACCACCCAACCCCCACTCTCTAGAACCCTCCACACAACCACACAACCCCCACTCTCCAGAACCTTCACCACAACCACCCAACCCCCACTCTCCAGAACCTTCCCCACAACCACCCAACCCCCACTCTCTAGAACCCTCCATACATCCACCCAACACCCACTGTCCAGAACCCTCCACACAACCACACAACCCCCACTCTCCAGAACCCTCCACACAACCACCCAACCCCCACTCTCCAGAACCTTCACCACAAACACCCACCCCCACTCCTGCCCTCCTGCAGGCTGCAGGTGCAGGGACTACCGTGTCCCCAGCACACTGACTGCATGCGCCTCACGCGCCTGGGCTCACCCGGTGGGCTTTCACGGGCCCAGAGAATTCCTCTGACCTCACGGAGTTACCTTATGACCCTGCCGTCCTCCACGTAGTACTGCACCCTGAGGAAGCTCACGAAGGGCGCGCGGGGCCTCCCACCCTGCAGGGGAAGCGCAGCGAGAAGACGCGGGCCGGATGCAAAGCGCCCAGGAGCTGGCAGCGGGACGGTTTCCACGGCCAGCGCCCCACAGGTGTCACACCGGCTCCCGCTAACGCCCAGGTGGCGACGGCCGGGCACTTTCCTGATTTCCGCGATGCCGTGACTTCTCAGGAGACCCCCGGGCGTGCTGTCTGCAGCGCTCAAGGGCGCCCCGCGCCCTCCCCCCCCCCCCCCCCCCCGGCTCCGCCAGCGGCAGCTCTGGGGCACCGCGGGCAGCCTCGCGGGTGGGCCGGCGTGTCCCTGCACCAGACACGTGCATGGCCGCCCTCGGGTCCGGGGACGGTCACTTACTTTGTGCACTTGCCGCTTCCAGTCCTTGGGGAAGTACTTGCTGATCTTCTGCTCCAAATCCATGAACATGAACTCATTGTCTAAGAGGACAGGCAGGGCCTTAGCGCCACAGGGACCCTCAAGGGGTCAGCTTGTCCCACACCAGCAGGGAGGAAGCCTAGGCCGTCCCTGCCTAGGCCGTCAGGGGCGCAGGAGAGGGGGCAATTTGGGGCTGTCCCCCCGCTAACAAGAGCACAGTGGTCTCGATGCAGACGGCCTGAACTCAGGCAGAGGGCTGGCCATGACGGAATGGACACCTTCTTTCTCCCCCCACCCCCCGTTCATCTGCACATCTTGGGGAAATGGTGCTCTATACGGATAACCCTGAAGCCCCCCCAATTAGAGATGAGAGCCCCCCCCCCACCCCGAGCCACGAGAGTTGCCCGCAGGTGGTACCATCCACTTCCTCCCTCGGGCACACAGGTGACCAGGCACCCCCCACCTGAGGCCACGCCCTTCGGAGCCCTGCAGGCGGCGCTGTCTCCCACGCGCGTGCGCAGTCCCTTCGGCTCTCCTGCTCTCCCCCAGACCCTCCACAGAGCCCTGGGGTCTGCAGAAACCAGGAGCTGGGAGGTCGCAGAGGCAACCCCAGGGCAGAAGACAAGGCTGGGTGGCTCCCCACCTCCTTCTGCCAGCACACCCCACTCTTGGCTTTCATCCATTAGAGCTCCAGGAAGGGTTTCTTCTGGACCCAGGGCTCTGCTCCTGGACAAGTGTTTCCAGAACCCCGGACACAATCGGCTCCCGGACAGCAGAATCCGAGGAACAGACCTAGCCCGGGGTTCTGTACACTGTTTGCTCCGGAAAGAACAAGAGTAGACCAGGATTCTGCTCGCCCCTCTCTCCCAGAGAAGGCCAAGTGAGTGTGTGCACGTGTGTGAGTGTATGTGCATGTGCATACAGTGTGCATAGTGTGCATGTGTGTGAGTAAATGTGTGTGTGCACATGCGTGAGTATGTGTGTGTGCATGTGCACAGAGTTGTGCACGTGTATGAATGTGTGTACACGTGTACATGGAGTGTGTGCACATGTGCGAGTATATGTACGTGTGCGTGCGTACATGTGCATGTGAAACATGTACACATGTGTGAGTATGTGTGTGTGGAGTGTGTGCACGTGTGTATGTGTGTGCATGTGTATGCAAATGCGTGGAGTGTGCATGTGAGTGTGTGTGAGTCTGCACTGAGTATGTGAGCATGCACGGTGTGTATTTAAGTGTGTATGAGTGTGTGTATATGTGTGTGCATGCCTTGTATACTTGTGAGTGTGCGAGCCTGAGTGTGTACACATGTGAGTGTGCTCAGAGCCGCGTGCACTCGCCCAGATGACCTGGGTGCACATGAGAACACTCGTGTCCCCATGGCCCTGAGGACCCCCCCCCCCAGCCTTCCCAGAAGAGGCTGGTGCCCCGGGCTGCGGGTCCCCTGGGTGGGGTCGGGCAAGGCTGACTTACCTCTGACCACGCTGAGGCCAAAGAAGTGGGCTTCTTTGATGCTGGTCACATCACACACCCTCTGGAAGAGCTCACGACAGGTGGCCCGCACCTGCAAGACGGGGGTGGAGGCTCAGGTCCCCTGAAAGGGGTGGGCGTCCAGTGGGAGCATGAGGACCACCGCGGCTTGCCACCCAGGGTCCTCAGGGACCGCCCGAGCTGAAGACTAGGTCCCCCCGCGCCCAGCAGGGCAGAAGCCTGCTCTCCGGGTCCGGGCCGGTGCAGGGGGCTGTCCAAGGACGGGGTGTGGGATTCTCCGCGCGCCCCAGGCCATCCTCGGCCTTTCTCCTCCCCGCGACCAACCTCACCCGGGCCACTCCTGAAAGCGGGCCTGGGGTGTGGGCACCCCGGAAACGGGCGCGTCCGTTGTGCCTGGGGACTGGCTTCTTGGGACCCAGGGGGGCTAAGGGGGTTTCCAGGGTCCCTGGCCCTGCCCGGTGAGCCCCGAGGTCTCGTTCTCCATCTCGGTCTCGGCAGGCCTGGCTGTGAGGTCTGAGCCTTGTGTCTTCAGGGCCCCGGCGCCCTGCCTCCCGCAGCGGCCTTCCCGCCTCTGCCTCCCCACAGGGCCCCGAGGCGGAGGCCCCCCCTGCCTCAGGGAGCACCGCCCCGCCCCGCCCCCCAGCTCCCACTCTCGGGGTGGGGAGCCGCCTCGATTCCTGCCTACAGGGAGCCTTCTTCTGTCTACGCAGGTAAGGGCCGCCTCTCTCCGGTAACATCTGTTGTCCAAGTCGGGTTATCCAAATGACACTTCGTTTCACCCGGAAACGGAGCCGTCTTAACATCAGACACCCAGCAAGTTCGTATTTCCAACTTCTTTCCACTCTGTTGATTGGACCCCGGACCCCGGAAAGGGCCGGTGCTGGAGCAGCTGACGGCGCTGCCCGGGGCCTGGACCCCCCTCGCGTCTCGGCTTCCGGCCCCTCCTCTGTCCCCCGCGCTTCCCCGGGCTGGAGGGAGGCGCCACACGCTCTTCGTGCCCTCGTGGCCAAGCCGCGTCTCTGGTGTCCTCTGGGTGGAAAATCCTGGTTCGAGGCGGGCAGCCCAGGCTCACGGCCCTCGGAGGGAGAGGACACGTCCTCGTACGGACGGTGCGGGCCGGAGCGGGGCGGGCCTGTGTGCCCAGCACGGCGCCCGCGGGCTCGCGCAGCCTCTGTGGTTTCTGGAAGTGTCCCTACACCGTCTCAAGTCAGATGACGAGTCTCTACTTTTTAGCGGCGAGTTGCCGTGCCGCTGGTTTCGTCCTCATCCACTTCGTGTGGCGGCAGTTGTGGACCGAGCTCTGCCGTGGCGGTAACGTGGCCGTAACTTTCTTTTTTTTTTATTTTTATTTTTTTAAAAAAATTTTTTTTCAACGTTTATTTATTTTTGGGACAGAGAGAGACAGAACATGAACGGGGGAGGGGCAGAGAGAGAGGGAGACACAGAATCGGAAACAGGCTCCAGGCTCCGAGCCGTCAGCCCAGAGCCCGACGCGGGGCTCGAACCCACGGACCGCGAGATCGTGACCTGGCTGAAGTCGGACGCTCAACCGACTGCGCCACCCAGGCGCCCCGGCCGTAACTTTCTACCACCTGGATGTTCAGACATGTGGGGGCCACACACGGGGCTGCCCCCACGGCTCACGCGGTGGGCACACCCTGAAAGTAAGCTGGCGGGGTGTGGGTGCCAAGCTGCGCGGACGGCCTCGGTCACCCCGTCACCGGCTGAGACTTGAGACCTCAGCCGGTGGGTTTCACTCTTCGCTCGCTCCTCCTCCTGCTAAAACCCTACAGCGAAGCCGAGGAAACAGGTGAAAGCCGCGGTCCGGGTTCCGTGTGTCGGGGCCACAGCCCAGGCCCGCCCCACCCACCTCTCCCCACCCAAGTCCTCCTACTGCCCCTCCTGGGGCCTGAGGTGTCTCGAAGGAGGCAGGGACCCCCAGAAGACCTTCTGATCAGCTCCAGCTTCTCCCCACCAGACGGGTAAACCGAGGCTTGGAGAGAGTCTGTCGTTAACGCCAATTGGCATTGACTTAAACACGGAAGCGTGTCCCTGAGCAGGTAATTCCCGGGGGACTTGAACTACGCCATCGCCAGCCAGCCAGCCGTCCTGCCTGTAAGAGCATTCCACCCCCCCCACCCCGACCCCGACCAGTCCTCGGAGGTACAGCCCCTCTCCGCCAGCCAGTCCCACCTGGTGCTGGTGCCACATTTTCATGGACACACTTCCCCTCAAAACGCAAACCCCCTCTCTGGGGCTGGCTAACTTTCCAGGGGTTTTCCTGCCCCTCTCAACCCACCCAGAATGCGAAAGGGGACGGACAAAGGGGACGGAGGTTCCTGCTCCGATGTCCCTCGGTGTCCCCAGGAAGGACATGCTGGCTGTGTCCACCAGGGACCCTCCGCTCAAGGGTTAAGTGGGACGGTGTGCGTAAGCCCCCCGCGGGTGCTCCGCGTGGGGGCTTCTAGTACAGAACGGGGAGGGGTGGAGGCAGCTGAGGGCAGAGGGTGACAGTAACCTGGACACCAGAGGGCGCCTCGACTAGGGGAACTTATCACCTCACTTTTCACCTAGTTGGTAAAAACTGGAGAGGACCACCATTCCCCAACCGGACCTGACCTGTCCTGCTAACGACCCACCAGCAAGGGCTGAGAGACAGCAGCGTGAGTCAGAGCCCGGGAGGCTCCAAGGCGCCAGTGTGGCACCACGATGGGCCCACCCCTCTGTCCGCCCAGCGGGCCCCCACTCATGTTTGCTCCACGACTGTCCCCACGACCCCAACGGCTGATGCGCAGCAACGGAGACCGGCACCCCTGGCCCGCCCCGCCTCTTCTCGCCTGGAGAAGCCCCGTGGAATCCGGACCCTGACCTCCTGATTCTCCCACTGAGGGACGGGGCCTCGCCAGGGAGGGAGGGCAGAGCAGGACTGAGTCTGCGGGGAGACCAGACGGTGGCTGACACTTCTGTGACCGCGGGACGCCACGAAAACCACCTCCTGGGGACCGCCCTCCCTGGGGTGACCGGTGGCCCGGGCAGGGACAGCTTGGCGAGGGGGCCATGACTGCACAGGGCCGTGTGGGTCCTCCAGAAGGAGGTAGCCTCCTGGTTATCCGTCTGGCTCTTAAACGACTGGACCCTCTGATGGGGTCTGTGGAAGAGCCACCAGCTCTGTAACAAGCACTTCTGAACTCGCGCCTTTGCTCGGACGGCCGCCCCCAGAGATGCCCCAGCGCGTCTTTGTCTGTGTTTGAGACGGAAGTCCCGTGGTCTCGGGGCGCCCCCGGCTGGCGGGTGGCACCAGGTCAGGGTTCGGGGCCTCCGCGGGCCACACCGTCCACAAGTGCTACCAGCCGCGCGTGGGCGTTGGGAACAAACTGCTGAACCGACGGGCTGTGTAACCAGCCTTCCTCGGGGAAGGGGCCCGAGTAGGGGGTGGGTAGAGGCGAGGCGCGGCCTGGGGGGACTGGCGCTCAGAGGGGAGGCAGGCAGCCCCGCGGCGCCTCCCCGGGACTCCCCGGGGGCAGGTGGACAGCGGCCTCGCAGAGCGGCGGGCGTCCCTGGGGGAGGGTGTGGACTTCGAGGAGGAAGGGCACAGGAGCGTCATCGCCCTGAAGACTCAGGCCAGTCGGGGCCTCGGAGATTTCTATGGAAGCCCGGGTCACCCCAGGAGCTGAAAGTGGCCGGTGAGAATCAAAGGGGAGAAGGGCCCAGAGGACTCGACTGAAACCGAGGAGATGCCTGAACTGTGTGCGTGTTTCGAACGCCGCGAAGCTTTGGCGTTTGGATGGAATGTGCCACAAAATGCCACTTCTGGTCAACAGCATCCCTTTGTTGGGAGACGGGACCTGTGGCAGTGTCTCTGCCCACCTCCACGATCACCCCACCCCTGCTCGCCCCCGGGGTCGCCCCCGCGGTCGCCCCACCCCCTCCCCTCCCCTGCACTCGCCCCCGCAGTCACCCCTTCCCCCTCGCTCACCCCCACAACCAGCCGCAGCTGCTCCCGCGTGGGCAGCTGCACCAGGACGTCCCTGGGTTCCGTGGTCATCCCGCCGTCTTAGGGGCTCTGGTGGCTGCACGCAGGCTCTCAGGAGGACCCGGCCCCCTCCACGGCCTCCTGCGGGGAAGGACTGGTCAGGGGCACGGCCGGCGGGGAGGGGCTGAGCTTCGGAGCGCCTGTGCACCAGCCGGGTGTCACCGCCACCTGTGGGGCCCTCCCCAGCCACCTGGCCATGGGTGGGGAACGTGACAGCCCAGACTCACCCGGATTCAGGTTTTCTGGGGACCGGGCACCTTGCTAACTCCTGGCTGGGAAATGAGCGGAAGCCGAGCGGGGCCAGAAATCCAGCCGGTGGCTGGGCCGGGACAAGGTCCAGGCTCATAAATAGCTGTGCAGGTAGATTGGAATGCAAATAAACAGTGTCAGGCGGGCCCGCCCTCCCCTCCCCTCCCCGGCCTCCAGCTGCCTCTCCTCCCCCAGGGACCACCTCACAGCTCCCCTCGGCCCCAGCCAGCAGGCTCCCCTCCTTTCCAGGGACCAGAAGAGGTGTCTCGTAAAAGCCCACGACAACACGAAAGCCAGGAGGAGGATCACTGCGCAGGTTCCTCGAGGAGCCGGAGGGAAAGAGAGCGCAGAGCCCGCCGAGCCCCCCGAGCCCAGAAAGGCACCTCGGGGACCGGGGTCGGGGGATGGGGCGCATGCCCAGGTCCCCTGTGGCCCCCTCCTGCGGAGGGGAATGATCACTGTTCCCTAAACAGATCCCACTCGTCCCCTTTAGCGGCAGACGCTGGTGTTAGTTCTGTGCGGCCCTCGCCTGCCCCAAGGTGAGTGACACCTGTTATAGGTGAGGGCGGGGAAGCCGCTGCCTGTAAACCCTGCCCCTGTGGGAAGACCCAGCTGGCTCGGGCTGGGATCAAAGTCTCCAGGTGCCCTTGTTCTGCAGGATCGGCCAGCAGGAGGCACTGCTGTTACTGGGGCGGCCAGGGGTCCCAGGAACGCGGTTCCTGCTGCCCCATCTGCCCTCGCCCTATAGGTGCTGGTGGTCTGGGCCCCTTCGCCCAGGCTGGGGCCCTGGGGGCTCCGTGCGAATCTGAGCGGCCGCTGCCGAGCTCTCTCCAGGGCGGATGCAAAGCTATTCATCATCGGACACACGTATGTCCTTTCAGGGGGCAAGTTAACAATTTTAATTAAAAAATTTTTTTAATGTTTATTTATTTTCGAGAGAGAGTGAGACCGAACACAAGGGAGGGAGGGGCACAGAGAGGGAGACAGAATCCCAAGCAGGCTCCAGGCTCCGAGCTGTCAGCACAGAGCCCGACTCGGGGCTCGAACCCAGGAACCGTGAGATCGTGACCTGAGCCGAAGTCAGACACTCAGCCGACTGAGCCACTCGGGCGCCCTGCAATTTGACAGTTTTTAAAAGGCAAGTAGCCCCCGTGAACAGATGGTAGATTTCATGATATTCACTGCCTTCCGGTGGCCTGTGACCCCCTGCCTCACGGTCACCAGGGCCGCGTGGCGACGAAGGACGCGGGAGCCGCTCCTTTCCAGGAGCGTCGGGGCGCACGACAGGACTCCGCAAAGCTCACACGTGCACACGTGCGAACACGGCCCGGGCAGCAGCAGGCCGGGGACGTGGAGGCGGCGGCGGGGGGGAAGGAGGGCTGAGAGCCGGTGTCGGCATCCCGCGCAGCGGGCGCTCAGAGCCGTGGCGCACCGGGCCTCAGCTTTCTCCCCCGTACAATGAGGGTGACGGTGCCCCCACCTGTTGTGAGGGGCTGGCCATGTTTTACGGGACATTTGGCAGATGCGCTTTAAACATCCCTAGTGAGGAAAAAAAGGGAGAGGAAAAGCAGCCCCGTGTCCCTACCAATAGACGTGACTACGGGGTTCTCACCGAGATGGAAAGCCCCCGCCCCCGCCCACCCGCCTCCCACGGCTCCCGGTGGAGGCTGCGTGACGTCATCAAGGCATGGGAGGTCATTTCCTGGATACGCTGCTGGGCCCTCAGCCCCCTCCCACTGTCCCCCGCTGTCCTCCTTTGGAAAACACGTGTGGCAAGTCCCCAAAATAAACCCGCTTCTAAACACTTAACTGTCTCCTGGACACTCGCATGGCGGGGGGGGGGGGGGGGGGTGCGGGGAGCGAAGGGGAGGAGGCAGCTCCCCTCCACCCTGGACCCTCCCTCCTGGCGGCCCTCCCAGCCCCTCGCAGGCTGAACTCGGCGTTGGTCTCTGCCCAGGTCTCCTCGTGCTGGAGACTGGCTTCCGCTGACCATGTTCTGAAAACAAAGGTCCGGAAAGGTGAGTCCATCCAGTACGTGCTTCCCAAGCGGAGCGGGAACACCGTTCAGTGATGCCAGGGAACGGGGTGCTGGTATGTGGGCGTCAAGCACACTTTGCTGCCCGGAGGCCACACTCTGTGTGGCTCCGCGAACAGGCAGCACCCACGGAGCGGCCAGTAGGCCTGTGGCCGCCCGGGCGGGAGCTCCGCACACGGGCACGCGGTCTCCCTCCCGTGTGATGGGGACGCCACACGCCTAGGTGGTGGCGGTGGCACAGCTCTGGGATCTAGTAACACGCGTTACGTCGTTCGCTTCAAACGAATGCATTTTCTGGTATTCAAGTCATAGCCCAGTAAAGCGTCAACGTACATAACAGGTTCTAAAGTCCCAGCAGACCCACCGATCACTCGACAGGGGGCAGGAGTGCACGCGCCGCCACGGCCGTGACCCCGCCCGGCAGGCACGTCGTGGGCACACGCGGGGGGGAATGCACAGCTTCGGTGGCGGAGGACCCTGGGCTGCCGGCACCCTGCACGCCTGGCCACACCGGCCGCCCTTTCCCACGCCTCCCCGGGCCCCTTACTGGGCTGGTTTGCTTATGGTCATGACGAGCCACGTGAGGGCTGAGCACTGAGTTCAGAGGTCACACCGCTGAGTTAGGGGCTGGCCACCCCTCACCTGTGCCCCACTGCCCGGCTCGCGCGTGCTCTGTGTCACCCGCAGAGCGTCACCCTGCCCCCGTGGGGGTCCTCACAGCTCCTGTGGGCCCGGCACAGCCTCGCTTGCTCATTTTATGAGTAGGGAAACAGAGGCACAGAAAGCAAAGAGGCTTGTCCAGAGCCCCGGCCACCGCACTGCTAGGACCCAGAGCTGCCGAGAACTTTCTGGAACCACGTGGAAAGTACTCGTGGTTAACAACGCTGGAACGGGGAGGTCAGCACTTTGGAAAGCACAGGACATCTGCAGGGCGCGGAGGCAGGGCGGGCGGGGGCTCCTGGTCCCCGAAAGGGCAGGGAAGAGCCGGCCGGGGAAAGGAAAAGACAGCTGGGAGGCTCCGCGTGACCACGCAGGGCTGTGTTTTGCTTGCTGCCTGGTCAGGACCCTTGACCTCAATTAAAACCCGCAGCCCGGCAGCCGGGCGCGTGGGAGGCCGGTGTGGCCGGAGCGGGCCCCTCTTTCCACGGACGTGCCTGCTGCCTCGCCCCTCCCCCTCCCCCGACCTCTGTGCGGGTTCCTGGGCGATGTGCTTCGGGGACGCCGCACGGTCTTGGACAGACCCCCGTGTGATTTCACGCGCTCCTCCCGTGCCAAGCAGCAAGCACTGCCCCCCCCCATCCTGCAAGGGACACGGGCCCCTGGGCTCCACCGTCCACCCACGGGCCCCGAGCCACACAAAGTCACAGCGCGCCTCGGGGCACAACTGTACGGGGACACGATGGTGACAGTAGAGGGAAGGAAGGGGGCCCGGGGACCTCGGGAGCCAGAGGCGGGTGGGGGATCCACGCGGCAGGACTCGGGCTGTGAACGTCACACCCACAGGAGCACGGGGCCCTCTGGCCCTGGGGAGGGACCTCACTGAGCACCAGACACCATGGTCCGCGTGCCCAGGCTTGTGCCATCGTGTCCTTCCAGGAGGCGGCGCAGGGCAGGCCCAGCTGGCAGCTCACAGCCTCCCCGGGGCCCTGCCTGCCGCTCCCTGGCCGGCCCCGGGGGCGCACGGGAAAACGTCACCCCCTGGAAGGTGCCAGCTGGGGACAGGGGTCCCGGACCACCTGCCCACTCACGGGACACTGCCTTTCAGCGGTCACGTATCTGTCAGAAAAGAGGTGACACAAAGACTGTGACGTAAATCATTTCTCAGCGACCCACGCCTTTTGCGTAAATTCTCCTGCGAGAGTTTTCTTCCGGGAAATGAAGCACAGTGAGCGAGTGTTCAACCCACCCCGCTGAACTGAAGTGACCTGACAGAGGCACGTCTGGGACGCAGGCCCGGGGCCACAAGGGACCCGTCAGCTGCAAGGGGCTGGCTCCGGCCGTCAGGCCCAGGCCGTCAGGGCCCCAGGCTCGAACACGGGCCACGACGGGAGCCTAGCGTGGGGAGCGCCACCAGGCGGGAGCAGGCCCTGAAGGGCCGTGCACTTCCTCCCAGGCCCTCCTCTCTCCTGGGAGACGGGAGGAGGCCCTCCCCACCTGCAGGGCCAACCACTCATTGGTCACAACACCACGCTTTAGTTTCAAGGCTCCCAGAGCCGGGGTCTCCCCAGCTCGGCCCTGAACCTCGGGGGGAGCGCGAGGGCAGGGGACGCCCAGCCGCGATGGAAGTTCTGCTCCGGCGTCACGTGCAGACAGGAACATGGCGGGTCACACTCGCTGGGGTCGGAGGAGCGCGTCGGGAGCACGAGGAGCGTGGGGAACACGGGGGCGGGCGTGCAGGAGAGGAGGCCACTTCCCCGTCTGGGTGGGGCTGGTGCGTGCCACGTGCTTGTGCGTCGTGAGTGTGAAAACACCTGTGACTACCTGTGAAAGGGCCAACGGGAGTAAAGTCACAGCAGGACAGTGAGCGGGGACGGCGGGGACAGGAAGTCCCGGGCATCGGTGGGGCTCCCCCACAAACAGATCGCCACCCCCCCCCCCCGCCCAGCAAGACAACTGTAGCGATGGGGCGTCCCGGCCGTCCCCGGGCAAACAGCCCCCCAGTCCAGCTCCTCAGCGACCCCGTCATCCCCCTGGTAAGCGGTGGCCCTCAGCTCAAGGTTGCCTTGCCCTTTGGGTCACGGCCACGCAGACTCTTGTAGAGACAACAGAACCCTGTCCAGGCACAGGGCCACACACGGAGGCTGAGGGGGGCGCCCGGAGGTCAGACCGCCCCCTCCCTGTCTGAGGGGGGAGCGGGCCTCAGGGACATGGCGGTGGGCGTCACTGTTCAGGCAGGCCCTGGCCAGTGGGGGCGGGGGGGCGGTTCAGACAGGCCGTGGCAGGGGGGTGGGGGCGGGAGGGCAGGGGGTGAAGCCCACGGATTGGACTCGGGTGGCCCGGGAGGGCTCGGGGATGGCGGATGGCGAGGAAGGAAGGAGCCGTTGGAGACGCGCGATGGCCTGGTCCTCTTCGCCGTGCCTGCCTCCAGGCGGACGGCCCGTCCAGGGCCTCCCGTGGGTCTGCTGCCCACACACAGCCCCGGACCCTGAGGTGCCCCTGACCTTCCCAGAACACCCCACGCTCCCAACACGTGTCCCGGTGGGGCCTAGTCGTGGGTGGCTTTAAACAGCACTTGTGATGAGTAGATGTAAAATGTGCAACAATTATGAGAGAGGCCTCCTGGCCATTAGGGTGCTCCGTGGGGTCCCAGGCCTCCCACCCCCAATCACCCCAATCCTGCCCCCAGACTTGTCCTGACCACACAGGAGCCGTCGTCCCCGTCCTTCCCTGTCCCCTCCCATCTGTCCCCCCGTCCTTTCCTGGCCCCCTCCCCATCTGCACCCTGTCCTTTCCTGGCCCCTCCCATCTGCCCCCTGTCCTTCCCTGGCCCCTCCCATCTGTCCCCCCCATCTTTCCCTGGCCCCTCCGTCCTTCCCTGTCCCCTCCCATCTGTTCCCCCCCCACCGTCCTTCCCTGTCCTCTCCCATATGTCCCCCCTGTCCTTCCCTGACCCCTCCCCATCTTCCCCCCCCCATCCTTCCCTATCCCCTCCCATCTGCCCCCCCGTCCTTCCCTGTCCCCTCCCATCTGTCCCCCCCGTCCTTCCCTGGGCCCTCCCATCTATCCCTCCCCCCCCTCTGTCCTTCCCTGTCCCCTCCCATCTGTCCCCCCCATGTCCTTCCCTGTCCCCTCTCCATCTGCCCCCCATCCTTCCCTGGGCCCTCCCATCTATCCCTCCCTCCATCCTTCCCTGGCCCCTCCCATCTGTCCCCCGTCCTTCCCTGCCCCCTGCCCCGTCACCCCCCCTTCATCTTCCCGAAGCTCCCTCCCCCACTCATACCTGCACCCAAGACCAAGGCTCCTGGACTCCTAGAGGCCCGTGTGAGGTCCCATCATTTAAGGGGGTGAAGCAAGACATCTTCCTCGTTCCACCCCACCCCTCCATTTCTGGGGGGGAGTCCCTGTAGACTATGACAAGGGGAGTCCCTTGTCATCCTCTGGGCCCTCCCACCCAGGAAACCCAGAACTGGGGGCCACTGAGGTTAGGGGCACAGTGTTTGGTGTGTGCCCGAACCTGCCCCCCCACAGGACAGCAGGGCTCCCACACTTCGGGGCCCCTCGGGGGAGCTGGCTGGAGTCACACCAAGGGCCCCCTCACCCTGGACAGGTGGCAAGCTAGGGCCAGGCCATCGCCACTGCCAGGAACACGACATAAGAGCGGGAGGCTCACGGGCTGGCCCCCCCCCCTCACCGAAGTCTGCTCCTCACTCCTGGGGGGGCACCTGGCGGGGCAGCAGAGGTGCCCTGGGGTCACCCCAGTCCAGCCCTGACACTCGAGCCCCAGGGCTGCGGAAGAAAGAGCGCTGGACGGGCAGGTGGGGGAGGCGGGCCGCCTGGCAGAGGCCCAGCCAGCCTTTCGGGCTCTCTGGGCCCAGACTCCCCTGGAGCTGACGGCGCATTCTTAGAATTCTCCCCCGTCCGCCTCCTCCTTGCGCACAAACGCTGACCCTGAACCCCGCCGCGGCTACTAACAGGAGTTAAAGGTTGGCTGTGACGTGGAGGGGAGGGCAGGAGGCCTGGGAGGGCTGTGTGGACAGACACACGGGCAGACGGAGCCTCTGGGCTCCGAGCTCCCCCCACCGCTCACCACAGCGACAGGAGCGCCTGCCTGACGTGCCGGAGACACGTCGGTTACCCGAACAGCGTGTGACCCACTTGTCTGTGTGTCTCCAGCTGGCTTCCACCCCTCGGAGGCCTGGCTGCCAGCTGCCTTCTCAGAGGTCATGCCCTCGCGGGGAACCTGGTGACTCACAGGGACATGGGAGCCACCGCTCAGGGTCTGGGGTCCCATCTTCAGCACGGTCCCTGTCACCGTGCCAGGCGATGGCCAAAGCAGACCGGCTTTTAATGCGCTTTACTGTTGTGAAAGCCTTCCCGCCCACACCAGGCCAGACCGCCGCCTCCCCCAGGGCCCCAGAACACCTTGCAGGCAGGGGAGAATCGCGTGTAGACTGGGCCCTGGGCCGTGGAAACTGCGAAAGCAGGACTCCGCCACTAGAGGACGCGGGAGGAGCCCGCGGGGCCTGGAGAGCGCACACCGGCTGGGCAGCCCTGGCCAGCGAGCCCCGCCCAAGCCACTCCCGTCACTTGGCGGGGCCACTCCTTCATTTATTCAGGGGGCGGCTGCCAAGCGTCCCTGCTGAGCTGCCAGGCTCTGGTTGGTCACTGAGAAACAAAAACAGCCCCCCCCCCCCAGCAACGACATTCTGTCCTTGGCGTCTGCTCAGGACAGAAACCTTGGGACCCCCTCCTCCGTCATCTCCCCCAAGTCTGGGTGGTAGCCAACCCCGACGGCTCTCCCTCCCAGACACGCCCCCACCTATCTGACCGCATTCCCGCCTCCACCACCTGCTCACACCTCTCTCACCTCCAGCCCGGACTGTGGCAATGGCTCCCAAAGTCCCCCCCTCCAGACTCGCCCCCCTACTCAACACCGCAGCCTCCAAAATCTTGCTAAACAGGGGGCAGATCCCCACATTTCTGCCCCTGGTCCAAAAATGGCTTCCACCTCCCTCAAAGGAGAAGCCAGAGCCTTGAAAGTTACCGTGGCCTTTAAGCCCCGCCAAGGGCTGGCCTGTTTGCTCTCTGGCCTCCCTGCCTGCCTCAGAGCTCAAGGTCACGGTCGTCACACGTGATCCCCTGCCTCTGAAGTCAAGGTCATGGTCGTCACAGTCTCCCCTGCCTCTGAAGTCAAGGTCACGGTCGTCACACAGGCACCCCTGCCTCAGAGCTCAAGGTCATGGTTGTCACACAGGCTCCCCTGCCTCAGAACTCAAGGTCACGGTCGTCACACAGGCACCCCTGCCTCAGAGCTCAAGGTCACGGTCGTCACACAGGCACCCCTGCCTCAGAGCTCAAGGTCATGGTTGTCACACAGGCACCCCTGCCTCAGAGCTCAAGGTCACGGTCATCACAAGGCTCCCCTGCCTCTGAAGTCAAGGTCACGGTCGTCACACATGATCCCCTGCCTCTGAAGTCAAGGTCACGGTCGTCACACAGGCTCCCCTGCCTCTGAGGTCAAGGACACGGTCATCACACATGATCCCCTGCCTCTGAAGTCAAGGTCACGGTCGTCACACAGGCTCCCCTGCCTCTAAAGTCAAGGTCACGGTCGTCACACAGGCACCCCTGCCTCAGAGCTCAAGTTCACAGTCGTCACACAGGCTCCCCTGCCTCTAAAGTCAAGGTCACGGTCGTCACACAGGCTCCCCTGCCTCAGAACTCAAGGTCACAGTCGTCACACAGGCTCCCCTGCCTCTAAAGTCAAGGTCACGGTCGTCACACAGGCTCCCCTGCCTCAGAACTCAAGGTCACAGTCGTCACACAGGCTCCCCTGCCTCTAAAGTCAAGGTCACGGTCGTCACACAGGCTCCCCTGCCTCAGAGCTCAAGGACATGGTAATCACACAGGCGTCCTGCCTCTGAAGTCAAGGTCACGGTCATCACACATCATCCCCTCCCTCTGAGGTCAAGGTCACAGTCATTACACAGGTGCCCCTGCCTCAGAGCTCAAGGTCATGGGCATCACACATGCTCCCCTGCCTCTGAAGTCAAGGTCACGGTTTTCACACAGGCTCCCCTGCCTCTGAAGTCAAGGTCACTGTCATCACACAAGCCCCCCCCCCCCCCCCCCCCGCCTCAGAGCTCAAGGTCACAGTCATCACACAGGGGCCCCTGCCTCTGAAGTCAAGGTCACGGTCGTCACACAGGCTCCCCTGCCTCTGAAGTCAAGGTCACGGTCGTCACACAGGCTCCCCTGCCTCAGAGCTCAAGGTCACGGTCATCACACATCCTCTCCCCCTTCTCCCAGCCCGTCAACTGCAATGAACCAACACATTTCGCATTACACTTGACTATGTCCAGCCTCAAATGGAAATGTCAGAGTAGACCACACGAGGTTCCATCCAAATTTATGTTTTACAAGGTTGTTCAGCTTTTCTGGACCAAGTCCAAGGCTTTCACTTGGTCCCGGTGGTGGAAGTTCCCAGAACTGGGAATCGAGACACGGTCACAGTCTGTGTACAGAACGTCTGACAAGGCTCGTGGGTCTCTGCCATGCGCAAAGCATGGGGTCTAGAGGCGAAAGCGTCTCTGGAGGCTCCGTGGACTGAGCACTTGTTTGGAGTAAAGTAAATGCCATCTGAACCTTCACGATGAGATTCTCTCCACAGCCACCAGAAGAGCTTCTCTTTGCGACGACCCGGAGCTTTCTGTGACCTCTTAGGAAGCTGAATTCGGGTGCAGATCAGTCCGAACTAAAGAGGCAAACAAACCCGTTTTGTCGGAGGGCGAAATGAAAAGGGTTTTGGCCTCCCTGTGTCCCCTGTTCCCTTCGTCAGGCACGGAGCTGCTGGTATTCCGTCGGGATACTCCTAAGACATGTCTGTGCTGCACAGGTGACCGTGTCCCCACCCCTCTCACTAGCGGGTGGCCTTGGGGAGTTAGCTCCCCCAGACTAGCAGCCCTTGAACCCCTCTCCCCTCTCAGCTACGGTTTAACCACCCAGGAGCCTGGCCAACACCTGACACTGAACCTCACATTTTATTTAAGTGTATTTTGTATTTATGCTTTAACTCTCCCAAATCTCTCACATACACAACCCCATAACACAAAAAGGCCGGTATTGTGTCCATTTTACATTTGGGGGAAACCAAAGCCCAACAGGGTAAGGGAATCAGCGAGGCTAGAAGCAGACTGGGCTGCCGTGTGCTTCCGCCCTGCCCCCACACCCCCCCTCCACGGTGCCAGGTGCGCCCCTTGGTCAGGCCGGGGACCTCCCAGCCCTGACCCCCAGGACGGGTCCTGCATTCTCAGGGGCCTCTGGGCCAGAGCCCCCCTGGGTGCCTCCCAGGGCGCGGCTCTGGTTTCTCCCAGCACTGGACATCTTCCGGGGACATCTTCAGGTGGCACAGAAGGCACCTGAAAGCCTGGACTCGGGTCCAGAAACAACGCACACGCATCCTCTTTCTCCAGGAACTCAAAGGAAGAGCGGTGTCAGCGAGCCCTCAGAGCTCAGAGAGGGCAGTCTGTGAAGGTGCATGTGGGAGCTGGTGGGGAGGGCCTGGGAGAGTGTGGGGAGCACCTCTCACTGGGGGTCACCCGGCCCGAGCCCGGGGCACAGTCACGGGGAGGAGGGAAAGTGCTGGAGCTGGGCGGCTGCAGGGGGCAGGCCGGCCTTGGGGCCCTGGGCTGCGGCCAGGAGGGGTGAGCCGCCTTCAAGGCCCCTAGACCGTGTTGAGCAATGCCTGACAGAGCTTCCGCAGCCTGGGAAGGAAACTCTATAATACGTCCCCCTCGGTCAGGTGACAGAGCGGCGGTGGGCGTGGGTGCCGCTTCCGTCCAGCCCGGGGCCCGGATTCTGCCGAGGGGGGTGCCTGCTGTCGGGTCACACCCTCTGCCGGAGGGCGGGCACCGGGACTTTGCATCCAGACTCCCTCACAAAAGCACACTTGAGTGCCACCCTGGGGGCACTTAAGTCCCCCAGAGCAGTGACCCTCCCGTGCCCAGGGTGGGTGGGGCAGGGGAACGGCCCCCGAGAGTGGGGTTCCTCCCACAGGTAGGACCCCCGAGGGGTCTCGGGTACTATTTGGTTTGTACCTATGTGTGGACCAGACTATTTGTTTCTAATGTTTTTTAATGTTTATTTTATTTCTTTTGACAGAGAGAGAGAGAGCAGGGCAGGGGCAGGGACAGAGGGAGAGTGTGTGGGCAGAGCAGGGGCAGGGAGGGAGAGAGAGAGAATCCCAAGCAGGCTCTGCCCCATCAGCACAGAGCCGGACGCGGGTGTGCGTGGGTCTCTTCAGAGCGTGACCCAGGCTCCTCGGGCAGGTGCCCAGGGCCCAGCCGCTCAGCAGACACGCGACAGGCCACATGGGGCACCGTCCTTGGCGCACTGGCCGCGCCACGGCCCCGCCTCCCCTGTGCACACACCTGTGCGTCCTGCCAGCAGCCTGACTCACGCACGTGGCAGACGCTCAACGGATACGTGTGCCAAGACCTCGCTTCAGGGTCAATAGTGCCTCCCTCACCACCGCCCCCCCCCCAGCCTCTTCCGGGGGCCCCACGTCAGTCCCAGCCACGAAGGCAGGTGAGGGGGACCCACAAGAGCGGCGCGCGTCCCCAGGTGGCCCCGAGCCGCGCAGCAGGCACAGGGCAGGCAGGGCCCGGCTCCTGGAAGCAGACAGTCGGCCTCCTTCCCGCGGGCGAGGCGTGGGCACACCTCCCGCGGTTACCGTTGGGGTCGTGCTCGCCTGGCCCCAAGAGCAGGATCTGGCGCCCTGGGTACCGTGGACGGAACCCAGGGAACGCCCCCCTCGGGGACCACTGGGCTTCTTGTCAACATTGTAGCCGTGCCCAGGAGTGGGGGCCGTGTCCTGGGGGCCAGCCCTCACCCAACCCCTCCGCCCACGGTGCCTCCAGAGCTCCCGGAGGAGGGGGGCTCCCCCAGGGGGGGTGCCGGCCAGGTGCCATCAGCAGGACGGTGAGAGCCCGGGTCCCGCAGGCAGCTGGAGGAGCACAGGCCGGAATTAAGGAGCCGACACCCCTACGGCACCGGGCCGGTGCCGGCAGAGTCGGCCGTGCTCACTAGGACGTCGGTGCTGTGGTCGTGATGGTTACACACACCAGCCTCCCGGCCAGGGCGCCCCGCACCCACACGTGCAGGCCGCAGTGTGCGGACGCAGGCTCGCGGGGCTGGGGGAGGTGCGGGGGGAAGGCTGGAAGGGCCACTGGCAGCCCAGGCCCGCCTTGCCGCCCCGGTCACCTGCCCCTGGGCTGGGTGCCCACGGTCACAGCCCACGTTCTACAAGATGCGGCAACAGCTAAGGCCAGGTGGCCACAGCACCTTTGTGGTGACAACCACACTAATCAGCAGGTGTCAGGTGTCGTCTGACGTGCTCCAGGCCTGCGGTCCCGCCCACGGAGAGCCGACATTCCACTCGTTTTGGAATCGGAAAGCAAACTTCCCGTCAAGCTCCGAGGGTGCAGTCTGAGCCTTAGGCTGCGCTTCGAACAGAACTGAAGCAAGTGATTCCGGGCCGGAAAGCTCTTTGGGGCGCCACCTTCTTAAGAATCCTGAGCCCCCGAAGCAAACGTGACACCCCCACAAGCCACTCGCTAAACAGAGGCAGCACCTGTACCGCGGCAGACAAATCCGTGCTGTACGAGCACCCCCACCCGGCTCCTGAGCCCCCCTGCGCCCTCTGAAACCTCCGCCGGAATTAAGTCACGGGGCCCTCCCGTCTCCCCTCCACCGGTTGCAAAGGGAAACTTCTGGGGGCGGGAAGACCCGGGTCCCCCGCCAGCCGCCTCCGTCTGTTCAGGCACCTTTGGGCCCAGCTCTCTTCAAACAAGCCCGGAAAACCCAAATACAGGCCACGCGGGGGTCGAGCGCGCGGCGCGGAGACTAAAGGGGCCGCGCAGCCCGGGTGTCCCTGCACCTGCCTCGGGGCCCACGAGGCAAGGGCGGACGGTGGGGAGGGTAGGAGGCGGGGGGGGGGGAGAGGGTCGGGGGGAGAGGCAGGGTAGGGGACGAAGGCGCCGCAGAGCTGGGACCCCGACCCCACCTCTAAGTCAGAAGCCACCGAAGGGACGACCGTGGGCCCGCGGGAGGGTCCCGAGTCCTCAGCTTGACTTCGGGGCGCGAACTCCGAGCGACGGCGGCGGCGAGGTGGCAGTCCGCGGCCGGGTGCCCGTGTCCCCCAGCGGCTCGGCCGTGGGCGGGGTCACGGGGGGCGGGGACGGACGCGCTCACCTGCGGGGGTCCCGCGGTCTCAGTCCGGGTTGGGCTCATGGTTCCGGGTCGGGGTCTGGGATTGGGCGGGGGTCAGGGTCCGGGTCGGGGTCGGGGTCCAGGTCGGGATCCGGGTGCAGCGGCGTGAACGCGGACGCCGCTCTTCGCGGTCTGAATGGAGCCAGCCCCGCGGGCGGCGGTTGGGGGCGAGCGGAGGCGGCGCGTCCTGGCTGCGGTGGGCGGGGGCTTCCGTCCCTCCCGCCCCTGCACACGTCCTCTACCCTCCCCTCCCTGACCCGTCCTGTCACCCCCGCCCCGGCACGCGTCCTCTCCCCTCCCCTCCCTGGCCCGCCCTGCCCCGCCCTCCCCGACCCTGCACGCGTCCTCTCCCCTCCCCTCCCTGACCCGCCCCGTCCCCACTTCCGACCCCGCTTTATTCCTCCCCCGTCCCCTCCCCATCCCTCCGGGGTCCCACCCCACCCTTCCCGGCCCCTCTCAGCCCCTACTTCTCCAGGCCCGCCCCTCGGTTCTCCCCTACCGGCCCCGCCCCTCCTCTCCCTGGCCCCTCCTCTCCTTGGCCCATCTCTCTTCGCCCCCTTGACCCTGTCCTCTCACTACACTGCCCTGCCCCCGCCTCGGCCCCTCCCATCCCGGCCCCGCCCCGTCCTCTCCCCATCCCTCCGGGGTCCCACCCCGCCCTTCCCGGCCCCGGCCTGCCCCCTTCCCCCGCCGTCTTCTCCCCTCCCGGCCCGGCCCCTTCCCTCGCTGGCCCGCTTCTCCGCGCCCCCCTCGACCCCGCCCCCTCGCTACCCTGCCCTGCCCCCCCCCCCGCCTCGGCCCCGCCCCCTCCCCCTCCCCTCCCCTTTCCGCTCCGCCCCTCCCAAGCCATCCCGGCCCCGCCCTTAACTCTCCCCTCCTCTTTCGGCCTCTCCCCGCCGCGCTCCGCCCCCAGCCTATCCCCTCCTCGTCCTCTTCCACTCCTCCACTCCTCCCCGCCCTACTTTACCCGGGCCCCTACCTCCGCTCCCCTCCTATTCCCGCTCCGCCCCGCCCCGGCCCCCGCATGGTCCCCACTGCAAACTAGAGGGGAGGGCGCGGCTCTCGGCTTCAGGAGTTGTGCGCCCCAGGGTTGTGCGCCCGGGGGTCGCAGCAGACCGAAGTGGTACCGACCCAGGGTCGCGTTCTTCAGTGAGCGCTCCATCCCGGGTTGCAGTCACGGATTGCCCCTTCCCAGGGCTGCAGTTTCGGGGGCTTGCAGCACCACCGGGGGTCGTCCCGGGCGCGGAGGGTGAGAGCGCGGCCTCGGAGAAGCCCCTCGAGCCGGCGCATTCCCGCCGCTGGGCGCGAGCCGAACCCCACTTGCCAGGGCTCCGAGTCCCCCACTCCCGGGACTCACGGCCTGGACAGCAGGCGCTGCGCAGACAGCGGGGACCCCCAGAGGGACAGTCTGCGCGGGAGGGGCGGGCCAAGCCCGGTGAGTTATGCGGGGTGCTGGGCACAGGCCCCACTGCCGTGGGCACGAAAATTGCAGTCATGGGGCCCCGAGGACGGCTGGCCCCGAGGAAGCGCTGAGATTGTTCTCGGAGGCAAAGGCAGACCCGGGCCGTGGGAGGGACTGGAGTGAGGTCGGGAAGGTTGAAGGTCACCATAGATCAACACCTGGGGCTGACCTGAGGCCTCTCTGGCCTGGTGACTTTCCTGCAGAAACCTTTAGGAGTCGGGGCTGATGGGCCCAAACCTTGGAACAGCAAGAACACACACACACACACACACACACACACACCCAGGCCTGCAGTGGGGAGGAGCTCGGGTGCAGCTCGCTCTAGCCACAGCTGGGCTGCCCTGCGCATCCCTGCAAGGGCACTGGCAAGGTCACCGGCAAGGTCACCGGAGGCAGTGGCTCCAGGCTCCAGCCTCCCCTCTTTCTCCTTATTCCCACCTGCCCCCACACCTGTCCCTTCCCAGCTTGTTTTTCTCCAGACGGGCGTCATCCTCTAGTACTCCAGGGGGGTTGTTCTATGTGCTATGAGCCCCCTATCCACCCCACCCTGTTAGAGTGTCAGCCCCTCCACGGCTGGGATTCTTGTCTTTTGTTTACTGCTGAAATCCCACCACCCAGAATAGTGTGGGTGTGGGTGTTCATGAGTAAGTTCACATGTCAGAGCCACACTCAAAAGTAGCAACTCAGGCAAAGCCTTTTCCAACTCCAGTGAGTCACCCTCCTCTGGACACTGAACATTGGCTCAAACCTCCATTATTCGTCTGCAGCGTGAATTCTGTGTCTCCCCCCATTCACCTACGAGAGCCTAACAGTTGCACACCAGCTGTCTTTAACGATGCCCGCCATCCAGAATGTTCGCCGTTACATAGCATTCTGCAGTGCAGAAACCAGCCCTCCCATCTCACAGAGGAGGACACTGAGGCAGAGAGGATCCAATCGCCCGGGGAAGGTGGCATGGTTAAACAAGCAGAGGGCAGTCCTCCCTGTCCCGTCGTGTCCTGTGGTCTACATTTGCTGTTTGCTGTTGACTCCACACCTAGTGAGCAAGTCTCACTAGTCAGCAGGCAGAAACTTGTTGAATAAGTGAATATATTAGCAAGCCACTTTGAATTGTACCATAGAACTGTTACACCTCTCAAAACCATCCATCAAGTCACGTGATCAGCCCGGAGTGAAAATTGGCAGAGGAGGTATCCAGTCTCTGGTGACTCAGCACATGGATTCTGGAGCCTGACTTTTGAGGCTTTGTCACCTTCTTGCTGTGTGACCGTCGGTGTCCTGACCACTCACTGCCTTTGTTTCTCTATCTGTAAAATGGGGTTAATGATAGTATTTCCTTATAGGGTGTCTGAGGACTCATTGAGCAAATATTTATAAGACATTCATTCAGAAAGTGCTTGACACAGTAAGGGCTATGCCAGCTTTAGCCTTTCGACGTTTTTCTACGCGGCAAGACAGTATGTAGGTACAATTGAACAATGTCTAACAGGTGCAAATCACCAGGCACCTCAGTCTACAGAAAGGAGCTCCTGTCGGTCTTGATTTACCTCCCCTTTCGATTCCCTTTTAGCTACAAGGGTGACCAAGCAAGGATCCATTTAAGTGAAGATGGTCCGTGCCACCCGTGAGCTCCCTCGAGAAGCACAAATGGCTTGCAAAGGCCTTGGTGCTGGGGAGGTTATCACAGACCAGCGCGTTCCAGAAACTTCAAGAAAGGCTGTGGTCCAGGTGTCATGATGCCTGGAGGGTATGTGTTGTCCAGTCGTGGGTGGTGTGTGTATGTGGGGTTTTGTGTGGTTGTGTGTGTGTGTTTGTGGTTGTGTGTGTGTTGCTGTGTGTGTGTGTGGTTGTCTGTGTGGTTGTCTTTGTGGTTGTCTGTGTGTGTGTGTGGTTGTGTGTGTGGGTGTGTGAGTGGCTGTGTGTGTGTGGTTGTGTGTGGGTGTGGTTTTCTGTGTGTGTGGTTGTGTGGGTGTGGCTGTTTGAGTGTGGTTGAATTGTGTGTGTGTGGATGTGTGTGGGTGTTGTACGGTTGTGTGTTTGCAGTTGTATTGTGTGTGTGTGGTTGTGTGAGTGTGGTTGTATTGTGTGTGTGGATGTGTGTGGGTGTGTGTGCCGTTGTGTGTGTCTGGGTGGGTGTGGTTGTGTGTGTGGGATTGTGTGTGTGTGGTTGTATGTGGGTGGGTGTGGTTGTGTGTGTGGGGGGGATTGTGTGTGTGTGGTTGTGTGGGTGGTTGTATGTGGGTGGGTGTGTGGTTGTGTGTGTGCATGTGGTTATGTGTGTGTGGTTGTGTTGTGTGATTGTGTGTGTGTGTGGTTGTGTGTCTGTATGTGTGTGTGGTTGTGTGTGTGCATGTGGTTATGTATGTGTGGTTGTGTGTGCGTGTGTGTGGTTGTGTGTGCGGGTGTGTGTGTGTGTTTTTGTGTGTGTGTCATTGTGTATGTGTGGTTGTATGTGGGTGTGTGTGCAGTTGTGTGTGTGCGGTTGTGTGTGTGCATGTGGTTGTGTGTGTGGTTGTGTGTGTGTGTGGTTGTGTGTGCATGCGCGTGTGTGTGGTTTTGTGTGTGTGTGGTTGTGTGCGTGTGTGGTTGTGTGTGCATGCGCGTGTGTGTGGTTTTGTGTGTGTGTGGTTGTGTGTGTGTGTGTAGTGTGTGGTTGTGTGTGTGTGCGGGTGTGTATGTGGTTGTGTGGTTGTGTGTGTGGTTGTGTGTGTGCATGTGGTTATGTGTGTGTGGTTGTGTGGTTGTGTGATTGTGTGTGTGGTTGTGTGTGTGTGCGGGTGTGTGTGAGTGCAGGCGTGTGTGTGGTTGTGTGTGTGTGCCGGTGTGTGTGGTTGTGTGTCTGTGTGTGTGTGTCTGTGTGTGGTTATGTGTGTGTGGTTGTGTGGTTGTGTGGTTGTGTGTGTGCGTGTGGTTATGTGTGTGGTTGTGTGGTTATGTGTGTGGTTGTGTGTGCGGGTGTGTGTGAGGTTGTGTGTGTGTGCGGGCGTGTGTGTGGTTGTGTGTGTGCGGGGGTGTGTGTGGTTGTGTGGTTATGTGTGTGTGGTTGTGTGTGTGTGTGCGGGGGTGTGTGTGGTTGTGTGTGTTCATGTGGTTATGTGTGTGTGGTTGTGTTGTGTGATTGTGTGTGTGTGGTTGTGTGTGTGCGTGCGGTTGTGTGTGTGCGTGTGTGAGGTTGTGTGTGTGTGTGCGGGAGTGTGTGTGGTTGTGTGTGTGTGCGCGGGTGTGTGTGGTTGTGTGTCTGTGTGTGTATGGTTGTGTGTGTGTGGTTGTGTGTGTGGTTGTGTGTCTGTGTGTATGTGGTTGTGTGTGCATGTGTGTGTGCATGTGTGGTTATGTGTGTGGTTGTGTGTGTGTGTGCAGGTATGTGTGTGTGTGGTTATGTGTGTGGTTGTGTGTGTGTGTGCAGGTATATGTGTGTGTGGTGTGTGTGCATGTGTGTGTGTGGCTTTGTGTCTGTGTCGTGTGTGCAGTTGTGTGTGTGCATGTGGTTATGTGTGTGTGGTTGTGTGTGTGTGTGCATGTGTGTGTGGTTATTTGTGTGTGGTTTTGTGTGTGTGTGGTTGTGTGTGTGGTTGTGCGTGCGTGTGTGTGCTTGTGTGTGGGTGTGTGTGTGCATGTGTGTGGTTGTATGTGTGCGTGTGTGTGCGGGCACGTGTGTGTGGTTGTGTGTCTCTGTGTGTGTGGTTGTGTGTGTGCGTGTGGTTATGTGTGTGTGGTTGTGTTGTGTGATTGTGGGTGTGGGTGTGTGTGTGGTTGTGTGTCTGTATGTGTGTGTGGTTGTGTGTGTGTGTGTGTGTGGTTATGTGTGTGTGGTTGTGTGTGGTTGTGTGTGTGTGTGAATGTGTGTGTGGTTATGTGTGTGTGGTTGTGTGTGTGCGGTTGTGTGTGTGCGTGTGGGGGGGGTGTGTGTGCAGGTGTGTGTGGTTGTGTGTGTGTGTCATTGTGTGTGGTTGTATGTGGGTGTGTGTGCAGTTGTGTGTGTTTGGTTGTGTGTGTGCATGTGGTTATGTGTGGTTGTGTGTGTGTGGTTATGTGTGTGCGGTCGTGTGTGTGCGTGTGTGCGGTTGTGTGTGTGCAGGTGTGTGTGGTTGTGTGTGTGTCATTGTGTGTGTGGTTGTGTGTGTTTGGTTGTGTGTGTGCATGTGGTTATATGTGGTTGTGTGTGTGTGCATGTGTGTGTGGTTTTGTGTGTGTGGTTTTGTGTGTGTGCGTGTGTGTGTGGTTTTGTGTGTGTGTGGTGTATGTGCGTGTGTGTGTGCCTGTGTGTGTGTGTGGGCGTGTGCGTGTGGTTGTGTATGCGGGTGTGTGTGTGGTTGTGTGTGTGGGTGTGTGTGTTTGTGGTTGTGTGTGTGTTGCTGTGTGGGGGGGACGTGTGTGTGCGGGTGTGTGTGTGGTTGTCTCTGTGGTTGTCTTTGTGGTTGTCTGTGTGTGTGTGGTTGTGTGTGGGGTGTGTGAGTGGCTGTGTGTGTGTGGTTGTGTGTGGGTGTGGTTTTCTGTGTGTGTGGTTGTGTGGGTGTGGTTGTCTGTGGGTGGTTGTGTGTCTGGTTGTGTGTGGCAGTGTGTGCGTGTGGTTGTGTGTGTGGTTGTATGTGGGTGTGTGTGCACTTGTGTGTGTGTGGTTGTGTGTGGCTGTGTGAATGTGGCTGTATGTCTGAGTGCGTGTGTGTGTGTGGTTGTGTGTGTGGTTGTGTGTGTGGGTGTTTGTGTGTGGCTGTGTGAGTGTGGTTGAATTGTGTGTGTGTGGATGTGTGTGGGTGTGTGTACGGTTGTGTGTTTGCAGTTGTATTGTGTGTGTGTGGTTGTGTGAGTGTGGTTGTATTGTGTGTGTGGATGTGTGTGGGTGTGTGTGCCGTTGTGTGTGTCTGGGTGGGTGTGGTTGTGTGTGTGTGGGATTGTGTGTGTGTGGTTGTATGTGGGTGGGTGTGTGGTTGTGTGTGTGTGTGGTTATGTGTGTGTGGTTGTGTTGTGTGTGTGGGGGTGTGTGTGTGGTTTTGTGTGTGTGTCATTGTGTGTGTGGTTATATATGGGTGTGTGTGCAGTTGTGTGTGTGCGCTTGTGTGTGTGTGGTTGTATGTGTGCATGTGGTTATGTGTGTGTGGTTTTGTGTGTGCATGCGCGTGTGTGTGGTTTTGTGTGTGTGTGGTTGTGTGCGTGTGTGTGCATGTGTGTGTGGTTGTGTGTGCATGCACGTGTGTGTGCGCGTGTGTGGTTTTGTGTGTATGTGCATGTGTGTGTGCATGTGTGTGTGTGGTTGTGTGTGCATACACGTGTGTGTGCGTGTGTGTGTGGTTTTGTGTGTGCGGTTGTGTATGTGCATGTGTGTGCATGTGTGTGTGGTTGTGTGTGTGTGGGGGGGTGTTTGTGTGTGTGTGCATGTGTGTGTGCATGTGTGTGTGTGAGCGTGTGTGTGGTTGTGTGTGTGTCGTGCGTGCATGTGTGTGGTTGTGTGTGCGGTTGTGTGTGCTTGTGAGCGGTTGTGTGTGTGTTTCTGTGTGTGCGTGTGTGTGGTTGTGTATGGTTGTATGTGTGTGTAGTTGTGTGTGTGTGTGTGGTTGTATGTATGTGTGTGCAGTTGTGTGTGTGATTGTGTGTGTGTGTGGTTGTGTGTGTGTGCAGTTGTGTGTGGCTGTGTGTGTGTGGTTGTATGTGGGGGTGTGTGCGTGTGTGTGTGGTTGTGTGTGGTTGTATGTGTGTGTGTTGTGTGTGTGTTTGGTTGTGTGTGTGTGTGGTTATGTGTGTGTGGTTGTGTGTGGCTGTGTGTGTGCATGTGTGTGGTTGTGTGTGTGTGGTTGTATGTGGGTGTGTGTGCAGTTGAGTGTGTGTGGTTGTGTGTGGCTGTGTGTGTGCATGTGTGTGGTTGTGTGTGTGGTTTTGTGTGTGTGGTTGTGTGCGTGTGTATGTGCGTGTGTGTGCATGTGTGTGGTTGTGTGTGCATGCGCGTGTGTGTGTGCGCGTGTGTGGTTTTGTGTGCATGTGCATGTGTGTATGCATGTGTGTGTGTGTGTGGTTGTGTGTGTGCGTGTGTGTGTGCGGCTGTGTGTGTGCATGTGTGTGGTTGTGTGTGTGTGGTTGTATGTGGGTGTGTGTGCAGTTGAGTGTGTGTGGTTGTGTGTGGTGTGTGTGGTTGTGTGTGTGGTTTTGTGTGTGTGTGGTTGTGTGCGTGTGTATGTGCGTGTGTGTGCATGTGTGTGTGGTTGTGTGTGCATGCGCGCGTGTGTGTGCGCGTGTGTGGTTTTGTGTGTATGTGCATGTGTGTGTGCATGTGTGTGTGTGGTTGTGTGTGTGCGTGTGTGTGTGTGGTTGTGTTTGTGTGTGCAGGTGTGTGTGTGTGCGGGTGTGTGGTTGTGTGTGTATGGTTGTTTATGTGCGTGTGTATGTGCATGTGTGTGCGTGTGTGTGGTTTTGTGTGTGTGTGTGTGGTTGTTTATGTGCGTGTGTATGTGCATGTGTGTGTGTGGTTGTGTGTGGTTGTGTGTGTGTGCGGGTGTGTGCGGGTGTGTGTGTGTGCGGGTGTGTGTGTGTGCGGGTGTGTGCACGCGCGCGCGTGTGTGGTTGTTGATCAGCCTGTAGGAGAGTGTTGCCCCGTCCGGTTCCCCGTCCTCCCTGCCTGGAGTCCCCAGCTGGCCATCCCGGCCGCTGCCGTCTTACCATTCATGCCGATGCCCAGGAGGCCCTGATCCCGCCCTTTCCTGCGTCCTGTCCCCGGTAGAGGTGGGGCTGCAGGCGATCAGTCCTCCAGGTGTCCGGCCAAGCAGTGGCGGGTGGCGGTGGCGGCCACACCGTGTTCTCCAGGAAGACGAGGTGACGCCCTTTCACGGCACCTGTGCATGGGACCTTGTTGAGAGACAGGGTCTTTGCCGACGTGTCAGGTGAAGAGGAGGTCACGCTGGGGTAGGGCGGGCCCCCGTCAGTATGACTGGTGTCCTTACACGGGGAGAGGAGACACGGAGACAGACGGGGAGGAGAAGGTCATGTGACAGTGGAGGCAGAGAGCGGGGTGGCCCGTCTACAAGGCAGGCCAAGGGTCACCGATGCCAGCAGAGCTCTGACAAAGCGAGAACGGACCCTCTTCCAGAGGCTTCGGCGGGAGCAGGGCCCTGCCAACATCTGATGTCAGCCTGCGGGTCACGAGGACGGTGAGAGAAGAGATTTTCTTGCCGGGCTCCTTTGTTCCGGGGGCCCCGGGAGGCTCGCACGGGCACCATCCGGGGTGTGGCCCCCGCACCCTGGCTGAGGGGGCCGCAGATGCGGGCAGATGAGCAGGGTTTGGGGGCGTGAAGGCCTCGGGCCTCAGCTGCCGGGCAGCTCCCGGCTTCCTGGGGTTTTTGCAAAGCGAGGCAAAGGAGGAACCAGGTCCCCCATCTTCTGGGTTTATTGTGTCGGAGGTGGACCCAGGTTAACACGCGGTTAGGGCTTAGGGCGACGAGGAGGAGGTAGGCACGGTTTCGAGCAACCCCGTGGACAGCTTCCTGGCCTTTAAATGATCGTCCCGGGAGCCCCTCGGCCTTTCGTGTTGAAGGCATCTGTGCGGCCAGGTGCCCTCTGCCGGTTTCCCGGGGCCGCTGGAAGGAAGGGCCACACGCCGGGTGGCCTAAAACCGCAAGAATTTATTCTCCCACAGTCCTGGAGGCCGAAAGTCCACCATCAGGGTGGGGGGACAAGGCCATGTTCCCTCCGGAGGAGGGTCCTGCCTGCCGCTCCCCGCCGGGGCCTTGCAACGATGCTGGGCGTCCCTGGGCTTGTAGACGCCCCACTCTGATCTCTTCTGTCCTCACAGGGCCGTGTTCTCTGTGCGTCCCTCTTTTCCCCCTCTTACAAGGACACCAGTCGGGTTGGGCCAGGGCCCGCCTGCTGCGGCGCGACCTCATCGTCACTAATTATATCTGCCACCACCCTCTTTCCAACTAACGGCACGTGCGGAGGTCCTGGGGGTTCGGACGTGAACAAGGCTCTATTCGGAGAAGGGACACTATTGGACCCCTAACCTACGCCCGAAGCAACCGCCATCCCTCCTCTAATTCTGCTTCTCGTGACCACGGACTGTCGTCGCCAGGACAAGAGCACCGGGGAACGCAAGAAGAGCTGCCTCCCCCGGGTTTTGGCTTCGTCTCTCTTTTCAGGCCCAAAGTGGGAGTTGGCAACCGTAGGACCAGGAACTGGGTGCGGTGGTTTCTTCTAGAAGAATTGGCGGTGTTTTCTAGGAACAGATCTAGCCTCTGGCCCCGCTGAGCTGGGAGATGATCTGGGAGAGCTCCTTCCCGCCCGGGAGGCGCCTCCAGGCCGCCCGCTGCGCTAGTGATGACGGGGGATCTCGCTCGGCCGGCCGCTCGGAAAGGTAGTGACAGTATTGGTGCCATCAGACGGCCGCACGGGCTGCCACGTCACCTTGAGTCGGGTTCCGTTCTCTTTTACCTTTTCCTTGTCTCCACTGCTGGTCTGGCGGTTATCACTGCTTGTGAATCAGTCTCTCTCCTGTCGCCCCTGCGTTTCCGTTCTCCCATCTGCCTCGGCACGGACAGGGCCCGGGGGGGGGGGGTGTGCGAATCAGTGAGCTCACTGTGTGCAAACGGCCCAGATGTTCTCAGGTAAGTACAATGAATCACCGAGATCGTCTTGGTCCATCTCTTAATTCTTGGCCACGATTGGACGGCTGAGTTTATCAGTGACTTTGCGGCAGAACAGAAATCGTTATACTTCGCAGAACGAGAGGCGCCAGCGGAAGAGAGGATTTCGAGCACCTCCCACTCACACGCCACGTCAGACTGGGGATTCGTGACCCCAATCACATTATCTCCCGAGCGCCCACTGTCTGCTCCCTGTGGCCCAGCAAAAGGGGCACACACGCCCCGAGCCCAGAGCACACCCTCACGGGGAGAGTCGGCAGGAAATAAACTGCCACGTGCACTTTGGGTTATGCCGCTGCGAGACAAACAAACTGCAGACTCCCAGACGGAAGGGAGCTGGGGGAACATACTTGGGGTTGCTGTGGAAAGTGGAATTTTCCCTCGGACTGTAAACGAATTCACCGCCTTAGTTAATGCACGTGAATCCCGCAGGCTGTTCTGTTAGAGGACCCGGAACCCCGCCGGCCCTGACCCGCCCGCATCCGCCCCAGGAAGGGCAGGCTCACTGCCCCTGGTGCCGCAATGCCAGGGCAAAGGGGAGGAACGGAGGCCACCGGGGCCGCGGGGACAGCTGGGGGCAGACGGGTGCGGGCGGAGCTCGGGGCCAACTTCAGGATGCGTTATTGTGAAGATACTCGTGACGCATCCCAGAACTCAGTTAGAGGCAGCTCACGAGGCTGGAGATCCCGGACCTCACTGAGGACACCGATCGCACGACCTGTGCAAAGCTGCACTGTCTCACTCACTGTTAAGTGTGTGTGCTCAGTACTGAACTAGCACAGTGTTCCCAATCAAATTAGTGCCACGGCAAACGGAAACACGAGCTCAAAATCATATCCGCACCCCCACGTTCACTGCAGCATCATTTACAATAACCGAGGTGTGGGAACAGCCTCGGTGTCCACTGATGGGTGAGTGGATAAAGAAGTGGGGTGTGTGTGCGTGTGTGCGTGTGCGTACAATGGGATGTCACTCAGCCATAAAAAAGAAAAAAATCTTGCCATCTGCAACAACATGGACGGACCCTGAGGGCGTTACGCTAAGGGAAGTAAGTCAGACAGGAGAAGAGACCACGTGATCTCACTTACATGTGGAGTCTGAAAGAGACAAACCAACACAAAACCAAGAGACACAGACACGGGGAGCAGGTCGGTGATTGCCAGGTGGGGGTGAGGGGTGGGACAGACGGGTGACGGGGCGAAGGAGGGCGAGAGGTACAGACTTCCAGCTATAGGATAAATAAGTCAGGAGGATAGGATGTACAGTCGTGACGACTCCAGTTAGGAACGCCGGGCTGATAGAAGTTGATAGGGGCCGGAGTCTTGAAAGTCCTCCTCAGGAGACAAAAACGAACAGTGTGGAGACGGACGGTGACTAGCCTTTGTGGTCCTCAGTGCACAGATATCGATTCCTTACGTTATACGTCAATTCTACCGCGATAACAGCAATAAAATTAATGTCATCGAGAAATTATGCAGAAACCAGATTTTGCTGCACACGGTGGCCTGAAAAGTCACCGAGGGAGTAGGAAATGATTTTACGAGAAAGCAAACACCTACTTTTACAAAAGGACGTGTTATTAATGTTAAAGATGGTAAAGTCTCTTGACATTTGACACCAAGTTTGCCAACAAAGAGGATCCTTAAAAAAGAAAAACGGAAACTTATTGTAACTGCACACTGTTTGGCCCATCTTTAAAACACCAGAAAATTTCAAAGTCAGTGTCTTTTCTAGGTTAGAGGTAACAGTCCTTTTGAAAGAAAGTTCTAAAACACTGAAAGAATCGTACGGGGTTTGCAGTTTAACAGATGACTTCTGAAGTCTGAATCAGAAGAATCGGACATCTTGCCTCCAGGCAACACTGTCCACGTTGAGTCCTCTGTGCGCATCGTAAGGAGGCTCCCGTATGAAAGTCTAAAAACCTGCGGGTAGTTTTCTAAAATCGAACATGACTCCCTTCGAAGCACCGTGACGTATTTGTCAGCAGTAATTTATTGGGCACGTTTCTAAATAATTTTGAATTTCTCAGGACATGTACAACTACGCCAGTGTCATTCGTGGAAGCCGAGGCTTCTCAAAATTCATTTAAAACCACTTAGTGGGGCGCCTGGGCGGCTCCGTCAGTTAAGCATCCGACTTTGGCGTCGGTCACGATCTCACGGTTCTTGAGATCGCGCCCCGCGTTGGGCTCTGCGCTGACAGCGTGAAGCCTGCTTGGGATGCTTTGTCTCCCTCTCTCTCTGCCCCTTTCTCTCTCCTCAAAAATAATGAATAAATAAATAAATACATACACCTCTTGTTATCTATACTATCACAAAAAAGACCATCAAATCAAATGACCTGTTGTAGAATAGAATGTTCCTGAAGCAAGTAAGTAACGGCAATCATTTAAAGAATTTTGTCTCAACGAAAGGACATATTTTTTTTAATGTTTTTATTTATTTTTGACAGAGAGAGAGAGAGAGACAGAGCATGAGTGGGGGAGGGGCAGAGAGAGAGGGAGACACAGAATTTGAAGCAGGCTCCAGGCTCCGAGCTGTCAGCACAGAGCCCGATGCGGGGCTCGAACTCACGGACTGAGAGATCATGACCTGAGCCGCAGTTGGACGTGCAACCGACTGAGCCACCCAGGCGCCCTGAAAGGACGTATTTTTATAAGAGAGTATTATTTATATCCTAGTGACTTAAACTTTCCAACTAGTGTGATTAAAAATGCAAATTTTCTATTATTTCATGTACAATAATTGAGTTTGCACTTTCTTTATACCGAATGACCTTGTGTTTCAGTAGTTACTGAGAATAGAATATTACTATAAACAAGGTTTATTTCAGGAAGGCGTGGTGTCTCCCCCAGTCGGATGGGAAGCCACCACAGGTGGGGCCACGCGATGGCCGTGTGAGGCCCGTGGCCTGAGCGGTGAAAGAACTCACAGAGGCAGAATAGAGGAGACAGGAGGCCACTGGATACGTTGCAAGGGAGCAGTGGGCAGGGACAGCAGTGGGGAGGCTGTGTGGCAGGAGGCGGGATTGGTGCTGTGCCCGCGGAGTTGAGGGGAAGGGGAGGAGGTGGGAACACACGGGATTTTCCTCTTTTGGTGCCCGAGTCCAGGCGTAAGTGGCCCCTGTTGGCTAGGCTTCTGGCTGTCTTGAGGGGGGTGGCCCGGCGGACCTGCGTGCACCCGGCCTGGCCACCTTGCTCAGGTCCCCCTTGTTCAGGTCGGCTGCCTAAAAGCCGCTTCTACGGAAGGGTTTGCCTTCTTGAACTTCACACAGAGGTTGAGGTTAGTTGCTACCAAAATGGACATTATTATTATTTTAAAAATTTTTTTAAATGCATTTTTGAGAGAAAGAGCATGAGTGAGTGAGGGGCGGCGAGAGAGGGAGAGGCCGGAGCCTGAAGCAGGGCTGGAGCTCACCCAACGCGGGGCTCGAACTCACGAACCGCAAGATGGTGACCTGAGCCGAAGTCTGGCTGAGGTCTCAGGTAACCGGCTGAGCCCCCCCAGGTGCCCCCAAGATGGACAATATTATAATCTAAATCCGAAATACTAAAATAGATCGACCAAGAATTTGAAATAATTATGTGAAATGTGTCTGAGAAAATAAAAGGTATTATCTATGTGAAGTGAAAAGACGAAACCATAAAGGGAACCAAGTGGTAATGTGATGTGTGAAAAACGATGAAGGAGTCTAAGCGAGCTGACACCCCTCCCCCCCACCCCTCCCTGGTGGGATGTGTGACACTCCTCAGGCTCCTGGCCACCAAGGACAAAGGGAAGGACAGAAAACAAATGATTACACTGATAGAGTCTCTGGTGTTTACAAACATCGTAGTGAAATTTCGAGGAAAGGGCGGTCCCATCGTGGCCTGGGGCCCAGGAACTCCCTGCGGTCCGGATGCCAGTGCTTTCCTAGAGGGAAAACCACCCTTAGCCCGACGAGAGCCGGGCCTCCAGGGATCTGTGCGGTGTGCTGGGGGTGTCCCCTACTCAGCAGCCGAGGGTCCTACACTCCAACTCAGCGCTGACACCGTCTACCTGGAGACAGAGTCGACGGCGCACGGTAAGGGCTCAGTCCCCCACACAGCACACACGCGGCCCCCCTCCAGCTGTCACCTGTGTGGGAGACAAAGGCAAAAGAAATGGCAGATAAAATCGAATTTCCTTATACCCTGCAGCCCACTGACAAGACACTTGAGACCCGCAGAGGAAAACGTTTCTCGTCTCTTGTTTCTCCGGGAACTCCCTTTGTCTCACGTTAGTGCTTTGCTAGAGGGAAAAGCCACCTTAGCAAGTGTCTACTTTAGCAGATGAAAGTCCTTCTGGGGACCTCCCTAGTCTTTACCTCCCCCAGCTCCCAAGTACATAACCTGTCACTCCTCGGGACCCCAGTGCACCCCTTCCTGCCCTCGGGTCCTGTCCCCGTGCGTGCTTTAATAAAACCGTCCTGTTGCACGGAAGACGTCTCAAGAGTCCTTTCTTGCCGTCGGCTCTGAACCCCAACTTTTCCACATCCACCTGTGCAGCAGACCAACAGACTATAAATCGGAGTTTCCCTCCCCCCCCCTCCTGGGTTTGATTAGTTTGCTAGAGGGCTCACAGAGCCCAGCAAACCAGTTGACTCTGGAAACTTCCTGGATCACCAGTATTTTTGGCAGGAGTACGACTTAGGAGTGGCCAGATGGGAGAGACACACAAAGGGCAGGTGTGGGGAAAGAGCTCAGACCTTCCGTACCTGCCCCGGGTACATCGCTGTCCCCAAATCCCTCTGTTCACGGACCTGGGAGCTCTCCCAGCCCAAACTCTGGGGTGTTCATGGGGCCTTCCCTACACTGGCGTGACTGATGAAATCATTGGCCATTGGTGATTGAACCCAACCTCCAGTCCCCTCCCCTCCCCGGAGGTCAGGGGGTGGGACCGAAAGTTCCAACCCCTAATCCTGTGACTGTTCCCCTGGCAACCTGCCCCCTCCTTTAGGGGCTTTCCAAAAGTCACTGCATGAGCACAACAAAAGATACTTGGTCACTCTCAGCACTTAGGAAATTCCAAGGGTTTCAAGAGCTTCGAGCCGGAAATGGAGACAAAGACCAAATGTGTCTATTTCTGTTTATTTATTAGTGGAAACGTACCAGACAGATTAATAGAGCCATTAATAGATGGAGACAACCCTCAGGAGTCTGCAGGAAAGAAGGAAGAAACAAAAAGTGTACAAGAGGGGCGCCTGGTGGCTCAGTCAGTTCAGCGTCCGACTTCGGCTCAGGTCATGATCTCACGGTTTGTGAGTTCAAGCCCCGCGTCGGGCTCTGTGCTGACAGCTGGGAGCCTGGAGCCTGCTTCGGATTCTGTGTCTCCCTCTCTCTCTGCCCTTCCCCTTCTCTCTCTCTCAAAAAAAATAAACATTAAAAAAATTTAAAAAGTGTACAAAAAAAGTAAAGGGACACTACGGGTAAAACTGGACGAGCTGATTATAATAATCGATCAATACCCAAAAGAGCCTTAAGAACCAGAACCGGAGGAAGGAGAGCTGAGGGCAGAGCCAGAGGGCAGGAGGCATCGAGGGGTGCCCCTGGGGGAGCCCCGGGCAGACAGGGCGGCATTTCCGAAGGGACTCTGCTGCAGGGCACAGCCAGGTGCCCAGGGCGTGGGGCGCCAGGCGAGGGCTCAGGCACAGGGTCCCGCAGGTCATTTCCACACCAGGCGGCCAGCCTCGGGCTCATTTTCTCCACCCGAGGGGCCGGGGCTGGGTCGACTTGGGGCCCTGGGCGTCTCCAGGTCTGGGAGCCTCCACAGCTGAGGGACCGGGGTGCGGCTCCGGTCCCAAGGGACTGGTGTCCTATCAGGGTGTGCACAGGCGACGACCACGTGAGGACTCAGGGGTGAGACCGCCGTCTACGCGCCAAGGAGAGAGGCCTCTGCAGAGACCAGCCTGCCCAGGCCTGGGTCTCAGGCCTCCAGCCTGTTGTCTGAGCCGCTGGTCGGTGGGGTTTGTCATGGTGGCCAGAGCCGACTGGCTGTGTCCTGAGGCGCTTGGCCACTGTAGAGAGTCACCAACATGTCCACGCTGCTCAGACCCGTCCGCTCCTGCGAGAGAATTATTTACCCAAGGAAACACTTGAGGAGAAGCTTTAAGAAAGGACGCGTGCACGGATGTAAATTTAAGAAGAATAAAAAATAAAGTTAAATCAAAAAAAAAAAAAAAAAAAAGAAAGGACATGCGTGCCCCAGGGCTGGGTCACAGCAGCATCGTCTCGAGAGCAAGGCGTGGGGACGGTTCCCATTGAGGACCCAGGGATCAAGGAGCTGTGGTGTCTGACGCGGCAGGATAGCTGTGGCCGCACGGGCGGACCCGAGCACGTCATGGGGAGCGAGCGAGGTCAGACAGAGAGGGACAGCGCCACGTGATGTCACCGTGGAATCTCAGAAATCAAACCGGACGGAGTCCCTCAGGCGCTGCAGCAGACACGTCTTCCCAAGACAGCTGCCGAATCCCACCCCGGAGCCGGCGGCCTGGTGGGGGTCCCCCCCGTCCCTCCCCTTCCGGGCTCTTCGCCCGGGAGGCCGTGCGGAGGGCACCAGGCCCCAGGGGACAAGGGAGGGGGCCGCGTTGGGCCTCCAGCCCCTCCGCCCCCCGTGAGCCAGCCCCAGCGGAGACTGGGGAGGAGGGCACCCCCAGAACTGGAGAGACTCGGTGCCTTGCAGCCTCGCCCTCCCTTCCGGGCCGCAGGAGATGAGACAGAACAGGTGGGAAGCCCGTTCATCCAACAGCCTGTGGGGCTCAGGACACGTCCGCGTCCAGATCGAGTCCTCGCACGGGGTCTGTTGCCTGGCTCTCGGCTCTCCCTCTGCAGGCGGTAAGCCTGGGCTCACACCGCCAGGAAGTGTGAGACCGCGACCTTGCCGGACACTGTGCCTGCAACCGCGACACTGAGGTCGTGGCCACTCCGAGGGCCCCGTCCGTCCCCTACGGCACAAGTCAAAGGTCAGCTGTCGGGGCGGGGGTGGCCCGCGGGCAGCGGGTAAGTCAGAACCGGGCGGCTGTTGGCGCCACGTGGAAACACTGCGCTGGGGGTCCACGCACGTGACGTCACAGAGGACAGCTCGTCTCATCACCCCGTGGCGTGGCCTGTGTGGGTTCCGCCTCGCGGTCTGCTCTCCGGTCCCCTGCTCGGCCTTCCTCCTGTCTTACGGCATCGCGGGTGGGGGTGGGCTACAGCCAGGTGCCTGGCGTGACCGGCCTCTGCCCGGGCTGCGTGGCGAGCCTGTGAACGCCGGCCGCAGGCACGCTGTCCTGTGTGCCAGCCTGTCGCGCGAGTGCTGTTTCCCGTGGGACTGGGGAAGGGAGGGCGGAGGTCATTCTGGACCACGTGCAGAAGCCACACTGTCCTCCAAAGGGCAGAGGTCACCTTATGAGTAAGCGTGTGGGGCCACAACCTTCCCGCTGTCCCTCCGCAACCGAGTGTAAATGGTCTTTAAACCACAGACTGTGATGAGTAACACACAAAACACCCAACACGTAAGAGCGTCCGAGGGCAGAACATGAAACTGAGATGCATTTTGTTGTTGGCGTTGAACAGGGTCAACCGTCAGTTGGAACAAAGACAGACTGAGAGTCTGAGAGAGAATGACTGGAAATAAAATACAGATCGCGTCTGACAAAACATCAGATCAACAAGGCAAAGTGTATTTTTGATGTAGGGTTAAAAATGTATGTTTTTAAAAAACCAAGTCTTGGGGCGCCTGGGTGGCTCCGTCGGTTAAGCGTCCGACTTCGGCTCAGGTCACAATCTCGCGGTCCATGAGTTCGAGCCGCGCGTTGGGCTGTGTGCTGACAGCTCGGAGCCTGGAGCCTGCTTCGGATTCTGTGTCTCCCTCTCTCTCTGCCCCTCCCCCACTCATGCTCTGTCTGTCTCTCTCTCTCTCTCTCTCTCTCTCTCAAAGATAAATAAACGTTAAAAAAAAATTAAAAAACCAACTCTTCCTTTCGGAGTTACGGGACTTTAATACAAGCTTGAATTATATCAGGTTGAAAACAACTATGTTCTAAATAGCCTGTTACACCAGCAAATTTTATTTTAGTTTTGTAAATTACCAAGACCCACCTAGCTGGGCGGTTTGTGGCGCCCTCTTGTGGCAGCCTATGGAACTACCTGAGGGTTTGTTTTTTCAACTCCTCTCTGGGGTCAAGGTCCGGTAATCCTTTTCTCCATAATTCATTCTTGGGCCATTTCCTGCTGGGCAGAAGCATTCTCTTGGCCGTCCACAGCCCACATCCTCTCTCGCAGAATGCCTGAACCAAGAGGAAGGAAAATTGCTTTGAAAAGAAATGAGCTACACCGAGTCGACATGCCGAGACTCCGCAGCCTTGAGACACCCATGTCCCTTCGAGGTGTCCAGCGTCTCAGGGCTCATCCCCGTGCCCCTGATTCCTTTCCTACCCTGCAAGGTGAGTAACTATTCTGCTATCTCCATTTTCCCGTTTCCATACTCACATCGCTGTCACATCAGTTTCTGCTTTAAATTGCACTGCACGTTGAATAGGTATCTGTAAGTTAGCTTAGTGCTAAGACCGCATCTCCACATCCGTTTTAACGGGCTTCAGCAGTCACCTCTAACTTTCTCAGGTCTGATGATTTGCGCACCACTCTACAGCCTTGCCATTTTGCAGGCGAGGCTCGGTATCTGCCCAGGAATGTCTCCGTCCCTATCAGAAGCCCGCCTGAGCAGATCCAGGTGTGTGCTAGCTTGATCCACCCTGTGCAAGTCAAGAAGATTGTTTCCCCGGTTTGAGTGGCCCCTCGGGTGCACCCACCCTGCTGGCTCTACTTGAGACGGCAGGATAAACACCCCTCTGCGTGGGAGCCGGCTGTCTGTCGCGGCCGTTTCTCACCAACAATGCTCAGTGTTCAGAAAGTCACAAGCGCCCTCCGAGGGAGCTCTTTGCTTTCTTTACCAAGCTTATCGCTGCGGTTCCTCATTCCGGCTGATAGCTCTGCTTCTCGCTCCAGACGTTTTCTCCTAGTACTTCCTTTTTTTTGCAAAAGCTCAGTAATGTCCTCGTGTCTGTGGACAGTTAGTTCACCCAGTAGCAGAGGGTCCTGTGGTAGCCACCCGCTTCCACTTCCAAACTACATCACCACCCTCTTTGCCTTCACTGTCATCACCATCATCATTACCATCCCTACTGTCCCCATTCCCACCATCATCACCACCACCATCACCAACATCCCCACCATTTACCATCACTATCACCATCACCATTTTCAATATCACCATCATTATCATTGTCACCACCACCATCACCATCATCACCATCATCCCCACCATCCCCATCATCACCATCACCACCATCATCACCATCCCCATCATCACCACCACCACCACCATCATACCACCATCACCACCATCACCATCATCACCATCACCACCATCATCACCATCACCACCATCATCACCATCCCTATCATCACCACCACCACCACCATTACCACCATCACCACCATCACCATCACCATCATCACCACCATCACCACCATCCCCATCACCATCATCACCACCATCACCACCATCCCCATCACCATCATCACCATCCCCATCATCACCACCATCACCATCATCACCACCACCACCACCACCATCTTCACCATCATCCCCACCATCCCCACCACTTACCATAACCATCACTATCACCATCACCAACACCACCATCTTCACCATCATCATCATCACCACCATCACCACCATCCCCATCATCACCATCACCACCATCATCACCATCACCACCATCACCACCACCATCCCCATCATCACCACCATCACCATCATCACCACCATCACCATCATCACCACCACCACCATTACCACCATCATCACCATCTCCATCAACACCATCACCATCACCATCATCACCACCATCACCACCATCACCATCACTGTCCCCATCATCACCACCATCACCATCACCATCATCACCACCGTCACCATCACCATCATCACCACCACCACCATCTTCACCACCATCCCCACCATCCCCACCATCCCCACCATCCCCACCATTTACCATAACCATCACTATCACCATCACCATCACCACCATCACCATCACCACCATCACCACCATCACCATCATCACCATCACCACCATCATCACCATCCCCATCATCACCACCACCACCACCATCACCACCATCACCACCATCACCATCACCACCATCACCATCACCATCATCACCACCATCACCACCATCATCACCATCACCATCACCACTATCACCATCACCATCACCACCATCACCATCACCACCATCACCACCATCACCACCATCATCACCAACACCACCATCATCACCATCATCATCATCACATTATCATCGTCACCACTGACGCGTAAACTCTCTAAGGCCAAAATGCTACTGAGTGGCGGAGTGTGGATTTAAACCTGACAATGACTCCAGAGTGTATGTTCTTCCTCAGTGCTCTCTGTTGTACTAACTTTATCTGTCTCTGTTTCTTCATCTATAAAATGGGGTCAATAACAATACCTTCGTAACGAAGGTTCTGTGCAAATAAAATGGTGTGATGCATATATATGGCGCCTAATATGCACCCAATAAATGTTAGCCTGTGGACCACAGTGATGTGTTTGCTAAATTCTCTATGACACAGTGTGCTATTATTCAATAAATAACTTAGCTTCCGTTCCCAGTGACTGTGGCCACAGATGGCCATCATCGTGGTCGGGTGCCCCAGTGACTTTGACGCAATGGATCTGAACTGCCAGGGAATGTGTCCCCCTCACCTTCCAAAGGCAACTGGATGCTGGCACGTGCAGTTTCCCTTTTGTCTTCTGGCCCCAGACTGGCTTTCCCTCCCAGGGTCCTTTGTCCTGCCGTCTGTGGGTGTTCACAGCTGTGATACAACCGGGCACGGAGAACTCTGTTTCGAAGCGCTCAGCATGCTCACCGTGTTTTCACTCCAAAGTCTTCACAGATCCCGATAATTAGCCCCTGGGTAAACGTCTGCACTAGGGGGTGCTGGAGGGAGAGGTGGTGAGGGGCTTACTTGGAAGCCCGCAGCCGCCCTGGCTCTTCCGGCCGTGCTGGGGTCACCCGGTTCCCTGCTGGGAACTTTCCAGTGGCGACCTCACACCGGGCAGAGAGCCCCCCCCACGGGGCTCCGTCCATGCTGCCTGCCTTCGCTCATCCTCCTGACCGCTAGGGGGCATCCGTCGTGTGCCAGGCGCCTGCGCAATGGGGAAACGAAGCCCGTCCAGGCACGGTCCTCGTCCCGAGTGGAAGCGAGTCTCGTCGGCAGGGAGGCGGGCTCCAGGGCTCTGAGCGTCCCCTGGGAGATAGCACGGCGATGGGCCAGTAACAGCAGCTGCACTGAGCACCCGAGGTACCAGCTCGTCAGCTGTGTGCCCCCCGTGCACATCTTGCGCACCATCAGTATGCAAGATGCGTTCCGTGGAAGACGCTCTTCTAAGTCGTCTCCGGTTTGTCTCCACACACCTTTCGCCCCGACGGCTGTGGTCTGAAGGTTTGTGTCCCCATCAAGCCGGTAGGTTGAAACCTAACCCCCATGTGCGTATTAGGAGGCGGCGCCTTTGGGAGGTGGTTAAGGTGGGGCGGAGCCCTCGAGGCCCGGACCAGCGCCCCCACGCGCCAGGCGGAGGTCGTTCCTTCCTCTACTGCTCCTGAGAGTAACGAAGTCCTAAACGGCCTTCAAAGCCTGGTTCAAACAACATCTCTTCCACAAGCCCCGCTGCCATCCTTCTCCACGCTGGTGTGATTAGGGCACCCTCGCCCTGGGCTCACACGCCGTCTTCAAATTGCTTTATTGATTGCCTGTGTTTTGCTGGCCTAAGTCCACCGAGGTCAGTGAGTAGGTCTTATTGATTTGTCTGTGTTTCCTGGAAGCTTGCACTACGCCCCGCTCACAACAGATGCTGTAACCCCCTCACGAAAGACCTTTATTTCACAGACGAAGGCATTCACATGGGAAGGAGACTTAAGTGAGTGGCCACTGAGCCCCTTGTGTTCTGGGCAGAGAGAGAAGAAGAATCCGGGTCCCCCCCGCCGCCTGGTGCAGAGCACTGTTCTCTGTTCCCTCGCGGGAGCAAAAGCAGCTGAGGCTGGACCCCGGCCGGGTCGGGAGGCAGGAGCTCCTGGAGGCCGCTGACGGGGCTCTGCCCCCGGCCCACATTCGGGGCCACCATGCTGCCTGGCACCTGTCCTCTGTCCCCATCCAGCCCCGCACGGAGTTCCCTGATGTCTCCCTCATGGCTGCCCATCCTGGTCTGTGCTTAGTGTCACCGGCCTGTCGAAGGTGGGTCCTCTCCATATCCCGGACCACTGCATCCCGTCTCCTTCTAGAACTTTCTACACTTTGAGTCACCTGTTAGTTCGCTGTGTCTCTCTTCCTCCGGGCTACCTCTACAGTGACAGGGACCAGGGCGTTTTGTCCACCGCTGTAACTCCATCACTGAAGACTGCCTGGCATACAGTAGGTGCCCAATAAAGATACGGAGAGTGAACCGAATGGTCCAGGATTCCTTAGGCCTGGGACCTGGGCAGTTGGTGACCTTGCCCCTTTCCCTGCACGAGCGCAAACTTGTTCTGTGTCTTCCTCGGACTTTCTCCTTGAAGCACGGGCTCGGCCTAAGTCCGTGCTGGATTCTGAGCTCCCCCAGCACTTGCCTCCCAGGCCTGGACTTTCCCCCAGAAGCCCGCGTGCTGTGTGCAAGGCGGAGCTCGCGCCCGCTTTCAGGTCGTGGCGTTCTTCCCGGGCTCTGACTCGCGCGCCTGGGCCCCCCCGGCTTGCTTTCCAAGCAGGAGCTCCAGGGCTCGGGCCCAGGAAGCAGCTGCAAGGTTGGCTGAGCCTCCGTGGTGTCTCCAGCTGCCTGGGGACGGAGTGACCACGGGCCGGCCACACACCTGGTGCAGGGAGGACGGGGCTGCCGTGTGTGACATCAGATGTGTCTCCTCGTCCCCGTCCACTCACTATTGTCCTCCTGTGACTCCTTGGTGCTCCCTGGTGTCATGGGCTTCTGGAACGTTCCAGACCATGGTCAAGAAGGCTTTGGGTAGCATTAGCGAGGGACCACTTTCCAAATTGATACTGAGAATAACTAAGGAGAAGCTACTTGAGAGAAATTGATGGAAACATATTAAACACAAACACCTGATGTGAAAGATGATGGGGGAGGAGACGGGCGAAAGGAAGAAATCCTGAAAATAGCTCCTCCCTCCTCCCTCCCTCCTCCCTCCTTCCTTCCCCCTGCTCTTCTCCCTCCCCATCTTTCTTCCCTCCCTCCTTCCTCCTCCCTCCCTCCTCCCTCCCCCCTGCTTCCTCCCTCCCTCCTCCCTCCCTCCTTTCTCCATCCTCCCTCCCTCTCTTCTCTCTCCCTCCTCCCCACCTTTCTTCCCTCCCTCCTTCCTCCCTCCCTCCCTCCCTCCTCCCTCTCTCCCTCTCACCTCTCCCCCCTCCCTCCTTTCCTCCCTCCCTTCCTGCCCCCTCCCTTTGTACATTGGGGTCAGAACATAAACTCTGGGCCCTTGTGAGGTGGTGAGTTCTTACAGGTCACTTGAAGGATGTTACTACTTGGCTCTTCATAGAAGGGGCACTGTTTACACCCCACCAACAACGTGGAAGAATCCTGAACATGGGAAGTTTCTCTCAGGGCGTCTGGGTGGCTCAGTTGGTCAAGTGTCTGACTCTCAATTTCAGCTCAGATCATAATCTCCTGGTCCGTGGGTTCGAGCCCCACATTGGGTTCTGCACTGACTTGGGATTCTTTCTCTCCCTCTCTCTCTGCTCCTCTCCTGCTCTCTCTCTCTTCCCTCTCAAAATAAATAAACTTAAAAAATACTAGAAAAAAAAAAAGAAGGTTCTCTCCTCCTTCATGATTTAGCGTTTCTTGTTGCGAGCTAGTAACTCCTGGCAAGGCTACCGCGATTCTGTGCCTCTGGTTTGTGAGGACGGATCCCTGGCCCTTGAGAAGGGTGTCTGATGTCCCTGGAGAGGGAGACATCAGTGGGAGGCTAAGTCCTACCCCCTGCACAGCTGTCCCTAGGGCCTGAGCACCTTCCCTGGCCACCACATGGGCCTCGGGAGTCCTGTGGTCCCTGGGGCGAGCGCCCCCTACAGACCCAGACTCCTGAGTCAGGGAACCCAGGCCCCCCCTTTCCTGGTCGCGGGGGTGGGGGGCGGCCCCAGGGACTGTCCCGGCTAACACCTGCGGACTGCTTCTCGGGAAGGTACTGCTGGGCGCTCGGTGACCATGAGGGCAGAAGGGAGAGGGGGTGGTGGGGGCACAGTTCTGGAAGGTCCCGCGGGCACAGAAGGTGCCCCGTGCCCTTTCCAGACGGTAACACCAGGGCCCAGAGAAGGTTTCACAGATGCTCATTTTCAAGCCCATTTGTAAAGAATGAAGGTTCTGTTTTCTAGTGATGGTCTCAGATGAGTGACAGCAAGGGTTAGGGCATTTTGTTTAAGTGTGTGACATACAGGGTGCATGCCGGTGTCATCCAGGGTCCTTCACCCTCGGTGACCTGGCTGTGAGTGTCACGGTGCCTCCTGCGTCTGGTCAGGAGGGCTGTATCCAGGCGCCCTCGGGCTCCGGGGAGGGCCCCCCCCCCCTCCGGCCCAGGAGTTGCTTTAGTTGGGTAGAATGTTCTGGAGATGGGCACCGGGGACGCCCTCTGTGGGGTCCCTTCCCGTTCGCTCCACAATCACACCTTTCACTGAGTCCTTCCCGGAAGACTCCACCACCTCCAGGCTCTTCCTTCAAGTGTGGAACCTTCTGCTTGTACCCACACGTGGGCACCCTGCCCACAAGCCTGCTGAGTTGGTCTGCAGACCTGGGGCACTGCTGACGTTTCTGGTCCTACACCCCCTCTCCCCCCAGATGGCCCCCCTTCACTGTGTGTGTGCAGGCTGTGTCCTGGAAAGGGGTGGCTTGGTCCAGCCTTTTTTTGGAGGAGGGGGAGGGGAGGAGGGGCAGGAGGAGGGGTGAAGAAGGAGGAGGGGAGGGGAGGGGGGAGGAAGAGGAGGGGGGAAAGAGAAGGAGAAGGAGAAGGGAAAGGAGGGAAGCGGAGGGGTGGGAGGGGAGGAGGGAGGGGAGGAGAGGGAGGAGAGGGGAGGGGGAGCTGCTGACTGGCACCCCAGATGGAGGGCACTCCCTAGCCCTCTCTGCTGTCAGACCCCTGGCCTGGGGCAGCGGTACCTTCGTCAGAACCCCTGATGGGTCCCCAGACCACCCCACCCTGGGGGGAGCCCTGCGTCCTTAGACCCTCCCCCAGCCACCCTGTCCCGTGGCAGGCTGTTCCCGCCAGCCTCTCACAGAGGGGACCCCACTTCCACAGCAAGTAGCAAACCCGGCTGGTTCACCACCGGTGTATCTGGTCTTTGGCTGAAGGACAAGGACAGACCACGGGTCGCACTTGCTTCCACATCTCGTGCCTCTTTCCGTCTAGATCTGTTACCCCCACCCCTTTCTCTTTCCGCGGCAAGCATGTGTGGAAAGACCCATCAGTTGTCCCGGGGAAGGTCCCACATTCCAGATTCTTCCACTCGCTCCCTTTTTGGTGTCACTGGGGGCATTCCTCTGTCCCCCCTCCCGTTTCCGGGGCTCAGCTCTGTGGACTCTGGATGAGGGCACTTCCCAGAGGGGCTGGGCTCCTTCCCTGCAGCAGGGGGGACGCCGCCCTCCTGGCCGAGTGACCAGGGGACCCTCCAGGGCAGGGCTCCGTGTCATCCAGTGGGCCATCTGCTGATAAAGTGACTTTTTCAAAAATCAAGCTCCACTTTTCTATGCCTGTCTTTCCTTCCACATGATCTGCTGGAATTCATTTTCAAAAGCGAATCATCAGTTAGAGTCAGACACTCCCGACTAGGGTTGCCCCGAAGTCTAGATTGTTCACGAAAGGCAGGAAAGTCACTTAATTCTTACTCCTTTTGATTTTCTGGGAAGCTCTTATCCACCTACTTATTACATCTGGTGCCAATCGTCCACCTTCCCTTGCTGGGACGCAGGCTCCCCAAGTGCAGGGTCCGCGGTGTGGCCTTCCCGCTGGTGCGCCCGGAGCCCAGGACACAGGTGGCACCGATGAGCGTCGCCCGGGGGAGGACTCGCCTGTCCTGGGGGCCGGTGGGCACAGCCAGGGTCCCACGTGCCGCCGCCCCCTTTCAGGCACAGAGCACCCCCGTAACCTGGGACATGTCGGGAACTTTGCGGTGGCTGCAGGGAAGGGCCCGGGCACCGGCTGGGGCCCGGCCGTGGGTGGTTTCGCTGAGTGGCCCAGGAATAGCGGTGGGGACACAGAGCTGGGCCTCGGCGGCCGGATTGTGTATTTTCCTTGCCCCAACATGGCCACCAAGTGGCTCTCAGATATTTTTTGGGGAAATGCAAGAATGAAAACTCAACGGCAGACTCCTGTCTAATTTAAACTTCAAACATGACTTGAAGTTGCTGTTTGGAGATGAGAAGAGAGGGAATGTTCCAGGATGTGGCCTCCCTCGAGGCGTGACCGGTACCTTCCGTTTGCTGGCTGAATGGCTCAGCTCGTGGCCGTCCCCATAAACTATCCTAAGCCCTCCAATTAATCAGGGTGCTTGGATTAAATAGAGCGGTCAAGCAGAGGCCCGGAAACAATCTGATAATATCGTGATAGCTTTGAAGATGGAGCGAAGATATCCAAGGAGGTCAACCTAATGCCTCCCTCCAGGGACGTAGATACACAGAATCTGATGCGCACCGAGAACCGTTTGGCATCTTTTGGGGGACCCTTGGGGGGTGGCTTCACTAATCGCTCCTCCCTGGTGATCCGGAGAGCAGAGCGAGGGCTCTGGCAGACGTTGTCCCTCCGGGAACGTGGGGCAGCAGAAAGCGCAAAGCTGTCCGGAAGCCGCGGGACGGTCGTCCCCGGGAGCTGCCCGCCTGTCTGGGCAGGCTGGACAAACGCTGTGCTGACCACGTGCACCGGTTTTTTTCCTCTGCGTATTTTCTGCCCGAGGCTCACGTAGACGGAGGGGGTCAGACTTCCCACGTGTTGCTTGGGTCATCTGGGGCCCGTCCTGCCGCCCAGCCGCGCAGAGACGCGGGCCAGTGTTCGCGGAGGGCCTCCTGCGGACAAGGTGAGGGAGGGAAGGACGGGCGTGCCACGGGAGTCTAGAGTGGAGCCGAAGGCGAGAGAAACGTAGACGAATAGGTGACAGGCAACACGATAGACGCAGAAATGCCAGAAACGGGTTCACGCGGTGGCTGCCTTTCAGCCCAGGCACGAGCGCCCGGTTTCTTTCCAGATCTCAAGGATCGCTCGATTTTGCAGCAGAGCACGGTCTGGAGGCCTTTCTAGCGCAGGGGTCCCCTGCTTGCTCCGTGAGCCGTGCGCGAGTGGGGGCCGCACGCGGACCCCGGGCTCCAGGCTGATCTGGAGTCTGACTCTCCCGTGGCCGCGGTGACGTTCCCGCAAAGCCAGCGGCTGGCGCGGGGCGCATGTAGTGGCTTGTTTAGACTGGCGACGGGACTGTAAGCCTGTCGCGCTGGGAGGGCCGGGGAGGTGGGAGCCGACGGGCCAGGGAGAGGACGGGCACGAGATCTCAAATCTCCTCCCGGTGCAGGACTGTCGTGCTCATCCTGGTGACCAGCAGCAGGGGTAAACAGCTGTGTATTTGGTTGGGGCGCGCCCTGCGGGCTTCCTCCCTTCCAACAAGCGCTTCCAAAATGCGCTAGTTGGGCCAACCTGGAAACATCCGTTATTCTGTGGTGCACAGACCTGTAGGCAATGCACACTGTCCCAGGATTAGATTTCACACAAGCGGAAAGCCCGTTTCGGCCGCTTCCAAAATTTATTTTTTAATGTGTATTTATTTTTGAGAGAGAGAGAGAGAGACAGAGCGTGAGCGGGGGAGGGGCAGAGAGAGGGAGATACAGAATCGGAAGCAGGCTCCAGGCTTGGAGCTGTTGGCACAGAGCCCGACGCGGGGCCTGAACTCACGGACCGTGAGATCGTGACCTGAGCCGAAGTCGGACGCTTAACCGACTGAGCCCCCCAGGCGCCCGCAGCCGTTTCTACATGTGTGTGACCCTGGGTAAACCTCGGTTCCTTTATGTCTGCGTCCTCGTCTGTAGAATGAAGACATCCTAGGTGGTCACAGCGGTCCTCAGTGTCGTTAGAGGTGGAGACGAGATAGCGCGTGTCCACTGGTTGGCAGAGTGCTCACTAAACGGTTGCCACCACCCTCCCTGTCACCCTTGTCCTTGTCACCCTCCTGCCACCCCCACGGACGCCGTCTCAGGTGTGGGTGGAGGGCTTGCCGGGAGTGTTGTAAATCAGTCCATACTTCTATGATGATGTCTCCATCGGTGACAAGGCTTATCCAAACATCAATTTTCTCACCAGTATTTTCACTTCCACCGGCATCCCTGGGTCCTTTGACGTGGTGTCACGTTAAATTACAGGGCTGCAAAACATATCCGAGCTCTGGGCCAGGGTCTCCTGACCCATCTCGAGGCTGTTGGCAGAATTTCTACCATGGCGCCTGGCACACGGTCGTTTTCCAAAAACAAAGGGTGCATATTATTTCTGTCTATAGTGAAAGGTTCTCTATAGAACCTATAGAAAAGGTTTGCTTTTGCTCTTTTGGGTTTTGCCTGTATATCCAGCAGGTGGCAGTCTGAGCCTGTTGCTAACGCGGGGTTAGGGGGAGCGGAGTTCCTGAGGGGTTTGCGGGGTGTGGGGTGTGTGGAGTCAGGCCCCCTCCAGGAGGGTGAGTCCTGTAATGTGATCGATCGTCCTGGGACGGTTTGAAGGTGGGATTTTCCTTCACCAGGAGGATAGAATTATTCGCTGGGTTTTCAGAGTTACTTATAAGGGAAAATCTATAATGATGTGAAATCTGCAGCTTTGGCTTTTTAAGTTTGTTTTTTAACGTTTATTTAGCTTTGAGAGAAGAGAGAGACAGAGTGTAAGCCAGGGAGGGGCAGAGAGAGAGGGAGACGCAGAATCCGAAGCGGGCTCCGGGCCCCGAGCCGTCAGCACAGAGCCCGACGCGGGGCTCGAACCCACGAACCGTGAGATCATGACCTGAGCCGAAGTCGGAGGCTCCACCGACTGAGCCGCCCAGGCGCCCCTGGCCCTGTGATTTCTCTACTATCACACGGGGGCCTGTGGAATCTAACGCACACAGAATAATTAGCACGGTGTCCGGCCGACTTCAAAGAATGACAATGGCAGCTATTTCTAAAGTCCCTTCTCAGGGCGACACTCAGGTTCGGACAGACGGGCAGGGGGCTACGTTCTTCTCTGCAGATGGAGAAGTAGAGGCAGGGAGCGTGGCCTCTCCCCTGCCCTGTTTCTTTGGCGAGAGGTGCAGGGCAAACCGGGACACAGGCGAGTAGTGACCGGGACCCTTGGTTTGGGGTCTGGACCGTGAGGCTTCGTTTCACACGAACGACCCGGCCACCGTCTCTCTCTGGCCCCAGCCACCAACGTCGCAGGAACCTGCGAAGCCTCGTGTGGTCCCACCTGGGACAGACCTGATGTGTCCCGAGCCCTCGGAAGGGGCCAAGTGCTAATCCTGATAAACATCCATCCCGCCCCCCTGGCCCCCGACCCCGGGTGTAGAGGGAGGGGAGCATGCTTTCCCGTTCCCACTGGGTCCCACGACCTCACAGCTCAACCATGGGTCAGAGCAATGACTTTCATCCTGGGACCGAGGGACTTAGGTAGGAAGCCTGACTGTGTTCCCAGCCACGTGGGGACCACGAGCTACAAGATTTCTAATCCATTTGTGGAGGAGCCTGTGGTCCCACCGTTGTCGGGGGTGGGGAGCGTGTGCGGGGGACCCTGTGGTCTGTGTGCGACAGGCACCACACACAGGTGCTACACGTAAGGAAATCTTTGCAGTGGGGGTCTCGCTGTAAGGATGGTGACCCCGCGGGGAACAGAGGGCGGGGAATAAACAGAACAAAGGAAGCCACGTACGTCCATGGGGGTGAGGAGATGAGTAGGGAAAACCCCAAAGGGAGGGGAAGGCTTGGGGTGTGGGCGAGGGTGGGGAAGGAACTGGGGAAGGCCTGGATAGAGGTGGTTACCCCTGAACCAGGTGTGGAGAGATGAGGGTAAGTCCCTCCGAGAATGAGGTGGAGGAAATCATGGCCAGCCCTGCAGAGTCTCCTGGGTCCAGCAAAGAGGCAATGCGGGACTGGATGAGGTGGCAGGCAGGCTGCAGCCACGCTGTGACCAGCAGAGGTACTATGCTTATACGTTCGATGCATTCAATGTCCAGATGTCCCAGCCAGGTGCGTGGTGAGCCACTGGAGCACGTGACAGGTATGTCACCATTAGCCTTGAAGAACACTTCTGGGGACTTCATCCTCTGTGTCAATGTCTACGCTGTGGGTCTATGTGGATTAGATGAATTCAAGAAAAATGTTGTCCATCAGGAGTCCTGAGTTTTACTTTCTTTTTTTTTTAATGTTTATTTATTTCGGAGACACAGAGAGACAGAGCATGAGTGGGGGAGGGGCAGAGAGAGAGGGAGACACAGAATCAGAAGCAGGCTCCAGGCTCCGAGCCGTCAGCCCAGAGCCCGATGCGGGGCTCGAACCCACAAAGCGAGAGATGACGACCTGAGCCGAGGTCGGTCGCTCAACTGACCGAGCCCCCCAGGCGTCTCTCGGTTTTTACTTTCAAATTTGCTACTAACTTGAGGTATAAGCTCCGAAGCCATTGCCGTGTTAAGTCTCGTTTCCTAACTGTCGCCTGGCGGTTCTGGGGGAGAAATGGTCTATTAGAACTTGAGTTACTGAAGGTGCAGACGTTCTGTTCCAGGGTGGCCAGCGGAAGGTGAGGCTCTGATTCCCCGACCCCAGTGTGGCGTGCACCAGGTGGGATGTAGGATTAAGGCTGATCCCAGAGGAAGGGTTAACAGGGGGCCGTTTTTGTTACAGGGCCAGTGTCTTACAAAGGAAAACGACCGCTTGCTGAGACACGCCCTTGCCATTATTGAAAACCTCACTCTCCCAACGGACTTTCCTTGAGCTTTGGGGAGCCCGGTCGCCTTGTCCGGTCTTTCCCGTCCGCCCTTCCAGGGCGGAGCCCGTGAGCAGTGCTGACTGATCCTCCGCTTCGGGGTGTGTGAGCTCTGGTCCCCTCCAGCCGGTCCCCTTGGTGCAGGACGGCAGGCATCTCGGCATGACTCACGTTCTCAGCGCGTCCTCCTAAATCCGACTTTGTCCGAAGCTTTCCCGTCAGTCAGCTAATCTCTCCTTGGTGCCCTTGCGCCGATTGGCGGTTAGCAAATCCCAGCGTGGGGTGGGGCTCCTCCGGCTTCCCGCACAGGAGGGTCGCCCCCCCACCCCCACGTCCTGGTCCTCTGGTCCCCCGGCCTTGCCTGCAGGACACGGCAGCCAAGGGCGTCCTGGGAGAACACCCCGTCTTCCCGGGGGGGCCTGGGGGCCTTTCTCCTATCCCCCCTTTCTGTGCATCCAGGGTTTCCCAGATTCCATTCAAGGCGTGTCCCTGTTTCCCTCTCCGTCTGTGACAGAAAGGCCAGCAAAACCCAAGACTGCCAACGGTGTCACACATGGTAATGATCTAGAATCAAAGGTGGTGGAAGACTCCAGAAAGAGGCCTTGTTTTAAAGGCAGGTGGCAGAGTGTGTTGTGTCTGTGGTTGAAGGAGCCTGGGTGAGCCTGGAGAGGGAGGGCTAGAGTCCCAAATTGACAGGGCCCCTCCGCCGGGCACTCTTCAGTTTCGCTACAGTTCTCTGAAGCCCGTGAGCGTAAGGTGGCTTCTGTAGGCGGCCGGGCACCCCACCCCATCCCCCGTAAACCGCAAAGACACCTGGAACCTGCGAACTCACTTGTACCGACTGAGTCATTCTGCCTGGCAGCCGGCGGGGCAGCGAGCGGTCCCGGAGCGGGGCCCGGGACCTGGGGCGGGTCGCCAGCTGATGTCAGAGGATGTAGGGGCGGATGAAAGGAGCCACCGCGTCTGCAGCTAAGGCAACAGACGCCCCTCCTGCAGAATCCGGGGCTGGTGCCCAACGTCGGGCCAGAGAGGAACGCGGCCGCCCGGCCACGTCCCGGCCCCTCCGAAGGGGACAGCTTTGCCCTCTGGAAACAAGAAGCAAGAAATCGGCCTCCACGCGGGGCAGAGTCCGCTGCCCCGCCAGACGCAGAGGGATTCGGTCATGGCCTCGCCTTTGCTTCTCTTGAACCCAGCAGTTTTCCACAGAGGCAGCTGATCCCCTCGCACCGCGGCCCGAGCCTCCTGGTGGCCAAGGGCGTCGCTGGAAAGGGGTCCGTGCTGTGTTCACCGCACGACCCTCAGCAGATTAAGGGCCGTGAGCCGCAGGAGGCGTCGGTCTCCCCTCTGTGCCACCCGCGTTCGAAGCCTCTGCCCTCGGGAGCAGCGAGGTGTGGGGTGCGCTCACGTCACACCGGAGCCGGGGGGACCCCCGTGCGTGGGTCCCCTGGCCGTGGAGGGGGGCCCCGTCCCGGGCGGTGCCGCGGGAGGGAGGCCGCATCTGTGCTCTGAAGGAGGAAGTCTCTCAGCTGTACACGTTCACACCAGAGGCCAGGTTCACCTTGAGAACCAGGGGAAATGGGAGCACGGGCTCACGCTGACTGCCCCCCCCCCGCACCCCCCTCCTTTGGGCTCCCCCTGAGTGCTCGGTGTGAACCGTAGAGCTGGTGGGAACACCGACCTTGAGCTCTGCACAGACAGACGGATGGACCCAGCCCGCCGCTCCCCTGCTCCGTAAAGGCGGGCGCGTCGTTTGACCAGGGGTCTGCCCGACAAGGAACGCCACCCCTGCTTTCCAGTGAAGCCGGCCAGGCTGGTGGGAGAGCAGGGGTGAGCCTCTCCTTTCCCCTCCGGCCGCCTGACCTGTAGGCACCAGGGAGGAGGTGCCCGGGGAGAGGGGCTCTGGGGTCCCCAGGATCTGGGGAACAGCACTTGCTCCTGGGCCGTGAGGGTGGAGGCCTGCTCCCCGGGCATCGGCTGGGCCACCTGGGCACGAGGCCGGTCTCGTCCGCTTGATAACTGTGACCGCGTGACTGACGGCGTCCCCGTGTGGAAAGCCCGGGGTACTGGCGCGTCCTCAGCTCGCGGTCAGCGCTGCGCCTTGTCATTCCGGGCCGCGTGCGTGTGGCTGGGACCCTTCGCCTGTCTTCCCGTGTCGCCTTTGTGATTTTATTGGCACCTCTCCTCTACGCGGAGGGCACCTAGGGAAAGTAGGGTGATCTGGAAGGCCTGCTATCCCTCAGGCCCTAGACGGCTTTGGTCACCGGGGCGAGCCCATCACACGGTCGTCCTGAGACCTGCCGGAGCCCGGCTTGGGGGGCGGGGGGGCACGGCTATTTCCTGCTTCCTTACATGAAGCGCGATGCCAGTTGCCCTTAGAGATTTCTTGTTTCATTTAAGACTCCCGTAGGCACACGGTGTCCCTGTTGGCCCTATGAATACACAGCAAGGGAACCGCAAGGGAGCTAAGTAGAGGGTCTTCCCGGACCGTGGTCGTAGCCCACGTGTCTATCCTCGGCCGTGGGTGACCGGTGGCCCAGCCGCCTGGGCCCGGTTGGGACCGAGGGGTCCCCGGGGAGCGGGGCTCTCGGTGCGAACTCGGGGCCGCCTGGAGCCAGGAGCGGTGCCCTCCAGCCTCGGCCTCTGTGCCCCGAGGGCGGGGATGACGGGCCCTTCTCCGGGCTCCCCCCGTCTTCGGAGTCTGCTTCCAGGTCCCACGCCCGTTTCTCCGGTGCTCCTCTGGTTTCTCCTGGGTCCTCCCAGAGCGGGGGCCCCCAACGTTTCCAGACTGGCAGCAGGACTCACGCTGGCGCTCGGCTGAGCCTTCTGGGGATTACCGGAAGAGCCTGAGGGCTGGCGGTTGTCTGGTCACAGAGAGCCAGGAAGGACACCTGCTCACCTTACTCATAGCTTCGGACGCAGAGCTCAACGCCCGGCGTTAAGCCCTGGGCGTGGACCTCACCCCGGGGGGCTGGCAGCTGGCCCACGGCTGTCTCCCCGTCCCCATCTGCGGGAGGCTCCTGTCCCTGGGCTTGGCCGTGAAGCCCCTTCCCCTGCGGCCTGAGCCCCCCTCCCACCTGCGGGGTCGCTGCGCCCCCAAGTTCACTCACGAGGAGGCAGGGGTCCCAGGGTGGCGGCTCTGGTCTCTGTCCCCCGCTCCCCACCTGGGTCCTGCTCGCGCCTGTCTGAGACGTTCCCATAACCCCCTGACTTGTGGGGCGACAGGGAGATGGCCCGTTTCCGGGCTGCTCAGTGCCCCTCCGCCCGGTCTCGGCCGTGCTGTGACAACTGTGCCCACACCCTGATTTTAGGAAAGGTGGGTTCATATCTGTTTCCATCCAGCCCTGCCTTGGGTATTTGTTAGGGCCTCACTGCGGACGCTGTTAAACCAGCGGGTGCCTGAACGGTGGTGACGGGTTATTTTTATTTTCGAAGGTCTCTGAGCCCCGTCACCCCATCTCCTCCCCAGATTCTGATGTTCCATCCGTGTTATTAAAATGTCCATGATTTGTCATGCCGTGCCGAGCCCAAGAATACGGCCCCCTCTGCCACTCGCGAGGGGCTCCTAATTACAGCGGCTGCCCTCCCTCCCTCCCTCCTTCCCTCCGTGCGGGGCGCTGACATTTATAAATCAACGCGGTGACCTTTCCAGTGGAGGTGGTAACCTGTGCTATGACCTCTGTGGCATTTTAACCCGTTAGAGATACCTTCGAACACTTTATTTAAAAAAAAAAAAGATTATTATTTTTTTTAACGTTTCTTTATTTATTTCGAGAGAGAGGGAGGAGAGGGGCAGAGAGAGAGGGGGAGAGGGAGAGAGAATTCCAAGCAGGACAGAGCCCGAGGTGGGGCTCGAATTCACAAACCGTGAGATCCTGACCTGAGCTGAAATCAAGACTCGGGCGCTTAGCCGACTGAGCCCCCCAGGCGCCCCCACTTTTCAGCACTTTAAAGCCATCAACCAGGGTGTAAGCTTGAATCGGTCGTAGAAATGTATTAATTGCCGAATCTAAAAACTCCCTTCAGAGGGGAATCCAGGAGGCGGACCGGGCTGCTGAGCACATCAGGCAACGTCCTTGCCTGTCGTCAGGACCCGGCTCTTGGTGTCGCATCATTCAGACGTAGGCATGTGACAAATTCCCGCGGCAAACACGGCTTGGCTGCTTTTCCACAGTGTCGCGAGTGAGGCGTGGCTGTGTCATCGCTCAGGCAGCTTGAGCTGAAAATCCCAGCTTGCCCAGGTCGCAAGGGGCTCAAGCGTGAAAGGCAGCAGGACCCATGAACCTCGTCTGCCACGTGCAGCCAGGGGGCGGTTCCCTCAGACGCCGCCACGCTGCTGAATATCCGGCCCAGGTCACGGATGTGTGGTGGGACCCCAGCCTGCAGCAGCTCTGCTGCGGTCCCGTGCTAACGCAAAAGCAGAGAACACCCACTATTTCCAAGCGTGACTCACCGAGGCACGCACAGCTGAACGCACGGCGGGGATGTCCCGCAGCTCGGGTGCCATCACGCCTTCTGTCCCAAGCCGGGCAGCACCCGCACTGGTTGACCCAGCTGCACGGTTAGGTCCTCTTGGGGCTCCGTGGCGTAAGTGTCCCCGGCTGCGTCGTGTGACAGGGACCCGTCGTCCACCTGCAGGAACAGCAGCGCCCCACACTCCCGTGGGGAAGGGAGGTAGGACAATGTGGACGGTGCCACGGACCGAGGAAGGCTAAGGCGCAGGCCCGTGGGTGCCGGGCAACAGCTGGGGGCTGTCCGGGATTCTACGAGGGGCGGAGGCAGGTTGCAATCAGGAGACCCTTTGGGGACGTTTCCTAAAGAGATCTCAGAAGGAGGGGCCTAGAAACCCTTAGTTTACAGTGATGTGTATGACCAATTTTCTCATTCCAACAAAAATTTACCTTAGGATTTACACTTTTACCGTTGGATTCCCCTAATTGCACGAGAGTTAGACTAGGCAATACCGGGATCCCTTCAGTCTCCAGGGACACTCAGGAGAAGAGGGCATCTCTAGGGACTGTCTCTGGAGGGCTCTGGAATGCTCTAGGAGGCTCTGCAAGGCTCTGGAACACTCTGGGCTCTCTGGAATGCTCTGGGGGGTTCTGGAACACTCTGGGGGCTCTGGAATACTCTGGGGGTTCTGGAATACTCTGGAGGTTCTGGAACACTCTGGGGGTTCTGGAATACTCTGGGGGTTCTGGAATGCTCTGGGGGGTTCTGGAACACTCTGGGGGGCTCTTGAAAGCTCTGGAGGTTCTGGAATGCCCTGGGGAGGTCTGAAATGCTCTGGGGGTTCTGGAATGCTCTGGGGGGCTCTGGAAAGCTCTGGAGGTTCTGGAATGCTCTGGGGAGCTCTGGAATGCTCTGGGGAGCTCTGGAATACTCTGGGGGTTCTGGAATACTCTGGGGGTTCTGGAATACCCTGGGGGCTCTGGAATGCTCTGGGGGTTTCTGGAACACTCTGGGAGGGCTCTGGAAAGCTCTGGAGGTTCTGGAATGCTCTGGGGGGCTCTGGAATACTCTGGGGGTTCTGGAATGCTCTGGGGATTCTGGAACACTCTGGGAGGGCTCTGGAAAGCTCCGGAGGTTCTGGAATGCTCTGGGGAGCTCTGGAATGCTCTGGGGGACTCTGGAATGCTCTGGTGGCCTCTGGAATACTTTGGGGGCTCCAGAATTCTCTGGGGGGCTCTGGAATACTCTTCGTGTGTCTCTGCACTCAGATTCAAGTGGGGGCTGTGTGTGAGCCCCGGGGCTCCTCTCCCCAGTATGTCAGCTATGGGCAGACGTGGGCTTCTCGGGCCCCAGTTATGTCAGGAGCACTCACTGGCCTGAGTGGGTCATGGATGTTTGGATAGCCTAACACGTATCCAAGGTCATGGGTCATGAGCCAACCTGATCAGGTCCTGTCATCAGCACTTCTCAGAGTGGTACCGCCTGTATTGAGGGCCCGTTTGGATGCAGGGTCATTTTTGGTTGGCACACTGTTTGCACGTCACCACAGTCATTTAATGGGTATGGATTCTGGATGCTAAATGCTATGGACTGAATGCGTCCTCCCCGAACCCCTTCGTTGAAGCCCTAACGTCCAGTGTGATGGCCTCAGGGGGTGGGCCTGTGGGAGGCGGAGCCTCGTGAGTGGAATTCGTGTCCTTACAAAGGCGGCCCAGAGCGCTTCCTCACCAGCGTCACATAGGGACGCGGGGAGAAGATGCCCGTCTGGGAACCGGGAGGTAGGGCCTCACCAGAGCCTGAGTCTGTAAGAGCCTCGATCTCGACCCCCGGCCCCCAGACTGTGAGAAACAGCTCTCTGCTGTTTGCAAAGCCTGCGAGTGCTCCTGACATAACTGGGGCGCTTTGTCAGAGCGGCCCCAGCACAGTGACTTCCTGCAGCGAGTAGGGTGGTCCCACATCATGAACAGTGTCCCGCCCGCGCCTCTGCAGGTCCCCATCGAGAAGCTGTGTGGGATGTGTGAGAAGAAGCCACTTTTCACTGCTACACACGGAGGCGGTCGACCTCCCTGCCCCGCCACAGTCCGTGGGGCCATCCACCCGTCCACGGGGTGGGGGAACACGAGCTGTCCCTGGAGCTCCTGTGAGGGAGGGACGCTCACCACCCTTCTCACAGTTGCTCCGAATCTTATTTGCAAAATGTGGATGTGATCACTGCACCCTGCAGTGTTCAGTTCTTTCTGGAACAAATCTGTGGTGTCGTGACTGAAGATCTGTGCAAGATCCTGTGCAAGGTTTCGAATCCAATTCCTAGACTGAGCGAGGTTGGGTGAGTGCCCAGGCCGGGCACTCTGCATCTGTTTCCGTCCTGTCCAGCAAGAGGAGAGATTCCGGCATACAGGCCGGTGCTGGTTCTTTAACCCACGGAGAGAATAAGAGTGGTTGTTTTTTCAGCTTGGGCGTAGCGGGTGTTTCTGTGACTTATTCTCCAAGCTCGGGTCTCTCTTTGGGTCTCTGTTTGGGTCTCCATTTTCCAGAAGAACGAAGGAGCACGGGGATATCAAGTGGCACATTGCAGTCACAGAGGGGTGAGTGGGTTGACCTTGGGTCAAGCGAGAGTTCACCCAGTGGAGTCCTTTTTCTTTCTTTTTTTTTAATTTTTAAAAATGTAATGTTTATTTTGAGAGAGAGAGAGAGAGAGAGAGACAGAGTGTGAGCGGAGGAGGGGCAGAGAGAGAGGGAGACACAGAATCCGAAGCAGGCTCCAGGCCCCGAGCCGTCAGCACAGAGCCCGACATGGGGCATGAACCCACGAACCGCGAGATCATGACCTGAGCCGAAGTCGGACGCTCAACCGACTGAGCCCCCCAGGCGCCCAGAGTCCTTTTTCTTTGAGGCATGATTTACATCAACCAATACTTACTGACTTGGGGTCTTAGGTTCGACACAGAAGAGGGAAGAAGGGTCACTAACACCCGAGCTCGGCGACTCACCGGGAGGAGGACGTCTGTGTGAAAGCCCAGCTCACGGTGCAGACGTTCCCGAGAAACAGAGTGTGGTCTGGAGCAAGGGGAGGGTTCTGCGGGCTGTCGTGGGGGTCGGGAAAGGCTAAGTCATGGAAAAGCGGCGTTCTCCTCCCCCGAAGCACCAGCACTCCGGAACTGCTTGTAAAAGCGTCCGGTGAGCAGATTCTCACTGGCGTGTTTTCAGGGTCTGGGCTGGTCCCCTGTCAGCTCGAGACTTCCCGGGTCCAGGCTGCTGTCGTGGCTGCACAAACAGCTTCCAAGGGGAACGTAGCCACTGAGCCGCTCCACGGGCGCCCGTCGTGGGTCCCACGATCCTTCACACTGCCGCCTTTCAGCCACTCGTTGACTGAAAAGTCATCTCCGTGCGGCTTCTTGGAAACCCAAGCTGTGCTATTTTCCAGCTACTTCTCTGCTAACCCTGTAAAAAGGTTACAAAGGTAATCAAAACAGCCAATCTTAAGGGTTGAGAATGTGACTGGACCCGGTCCTCTTCCTGCTAAGGGATCTGGAATCATCTCTTGAGGGACCCATGGGGCCATCAGGATCCGGGCAAGCCCCTGAGAAGCCCTGAGTGGCTGTGCTGGGCTCAGTGAACGCTTCCACCCCAGGGTCACTGACCCCAAGGTCCTCAATTCCAGGCGTGTTTGCCTCTTGTCATCGATATCCCTTCGTTTATGTGAAAAGCTCTGCCGTCTGTGCTCGGAGACGGGAAACACAGCTGTCTGGGTTGCACGTGCGGCCTGGGCATGACACACAGGCTCTCTCCTTGGTTTGCTTGGAGGGTGGAAAGTGCACCTGCATTCCATCCCACTGGGAAGGGCGTGGCCGAGAAGATTCGGTGACATTCGGACTTTCACGAAATATTTTGAGATTGCTTTCTAAAGTATTATTAGTCTTATTCATGAGAAAAACAAGCAATCAAAATGAAATTAAATTGCAAATCATTTGATAAATAAAAATGGACCAGTTAAAAAATATTTATTTATTCTGAGAGACATATATATATATATATATATATATATATATACACAGAGTGGGAGAGTAGGGGAGGGGCAGAGAGAGAGAGGCAGAGAGAGAATCCCAAGCAAGGTCCATGCTGTCAGCACAGAGCTCGACACGGGGCTCGATCCCATGAACCATGAGATCATGACCTGAGCCCAAATCGAGAGTCGGATGCTTAACTGACTGAGCCACCCAGGTGCCCCCAAAATGGACCAATTTTAATCAAGGCACGTAGCTTTTCTTTAACAAAGTACTTGAATTTTGTCTGTTCAGCCGTGTTTGTATGACTTTTCTTTCTGTACTTTTTGCTGATTGTCCTAACTCCACAGAATATTATGACCAGGGGGACAACACCGGAAAACGGATGGTGATGGCAAAAATAATACTGATAACGTTCACCGAGTACTCGCCAACTACCCAGCATCCTTCCAAGTAAGAACTTAGGTCCTCACGACGTGGTACTATTGTAATCCCCACTTACAGATGTAGAAACTGAGGCACAGAGAACGCACCCAGCAGGTGACAGAAGCCAGGCAGCGAGGGTCCAGGGGCACACTCCAGCTGCTACCTTACAATTGGAGAAGTCCTCACAAAGCCAACATCCCACGGGGCCGGGGGCTGTGTCTGCCCCTCAGCGTTTGCTCCCAGGGCCCAGCACAGTGCCTGGCACAGAACAGGGATTTCAGTGATGGACTGAAGGAGGGCACGTTCGCACAGCACGTATTATACGGTTCTTTCGAGTCTGGAGCAACATGTACAAAAATGTAACTTGGAAGATTAATTGAAGGGTGTGTTTTGGTGGCTGAGGCAGCGATGAAGCAACTTTGTTTTATGGATGCTAGACGGGACTTGGCATTTGGAGGATTTGGTCTTATTTTCTCAGACCTAAGAGAGAGTAACTATGCCCGGGTCTTTCTCTCCCCACAGACAGTTGGCTCCGTAACCTTGCCTACGGATGGTGTGAGTGGTTCTGTGTCAATGTAAGCTCTTGTCTGGGTTAGTGAGGAGGTGCTGATTCCTGGGACTCTTGTGTCTCCCTCGAAGCTCTAGAATCAGTCGGTCAACAGCCATAAAATAACCTTCTGGGGTCCTGACTGGGGCTGCACCGAATCCAGGGATCAAATGGGGAAGAACTGATACCTTGACAACACTGAGTGTTCCCCTCCATGAACATGGGACGTCTCTCCATTTGTTTAGATATTAGTTGATTTCTTTCATTAGGGTTTTGTTTTTCTTGTACGTATTTTGTGAATGGTGTACCTAAGTTGCTTTTTTTTCCCCCTTTGGATGCAATGTAGATACCGCGTTTCTATTTTCCGATTACACTCGTTCCTTGCTGGAAGCATTGACTTTCTACCAATTATTTTTCCACCCTAACCCACTGTCAGATTTGCTAACAAGGCCATCAGCGTAGCAGTGCTGAATTAAAAGGTGGGTCGCAAAAGACGAGAGGGTGTGACTTCAGCGAGTGCTGAAGGATGGACGGAGCCTAACTCCCTGGTGTCACCAGGACCACGCGACTGTTATTTCACTTTTATTTCACGCAGGGTGTTTTCCTTCTGTCTTCATGCTGAGTCCTCTTGCCGCCCCTGTGGGAATGGCCTGGCCTTGACATCATCTGGCCCTGAGAACTGACCTTACACTTGAAGCCCTCTCCTCCTCCCTGGGTGGGGTGCATACCCCACCACACGTCATTTTTGGAAGGAAAAACTTCAAATATGATTCTCAACACTTGGCAGACTCACAATGTATTAATATGGTGGACAAGCAGGGTCACACTCCCGGGGTTTTTGCTTGGTGAGAGAATAGTGTCAGCGTTTCTATGTTCCCAGGGTGTTGGAATGTTCTGGACAAGCTGTGGCGGTTTCCAGAAAAGGAAAGGAAAGGAAAGGGCAGGAAAGAGAAAGGAAGGGAAGGGGAGGGAAGGGAAGGGAAGGGAAGGGAAGGGAAGGAAGGGAAGGGAAGGAAAAGAAAGGGAAGGGAAGGAAAGGAAAGGGAAGAAAAGAGAAGAAAAGGAAAGGAAAGGAAAGGGAAGGGAAGGGAAGGGAAGGGAAGGCAAGGCAAGGCAAGGGAAGGGAAGGCAAGGCAAGGCAAGGGAAGGCAAGGCAAGGCAAGGCAAGGCAAGGGAAGGGAAGGGAAGGAAAGGAAAGGAAAGGAAAGGCAAGGCAAGGCAAGGCAAGGCAAGGCAAGGAAAGGAAACTTAGACATTAAGAAATGTTTAAGGTACTTGAATAAAAGTGATTTGAATTTAGTTTAGTGTTATTTAATTGTGGGATGCTGTAATCATGTGGCTCAAATCTTTCCTTTCTGTTTTCGAACCGCAGCGAACAGTGAACCAAATCTTCCTGTAAGTGTGTGGAAGGAGGAGTCTGGGCAAGTGTGGGTCCCCACTCTTTCCCAGCTAACGGCTCTGGCATCTAGGCTCTCCGGGCCTTATTTTTCCCCCTGTCATGTGAGGGGGCAGGAGGTGACAGGGGAAGGCGACATGGTCCATGATCCCTGCCAGCGGGAACACTTTGTAATCCTGTCCTCCTCATACCGAGTGCCGCCACGAGCCCAAAGGATGCCTTTGTGTGGTTAGAAGAGGGGACGCTTCCTCCAGATGTTACGCTCATCTGACGAAAGACTGTTGGTTGATGGGAGGTTGGGATGGGTGAGTTTCAAGCTGCACCACAGGTCCAGGATGCTCGACTTCCCCGCGGACTCCTTCCCTGCTCTCAGAGTCCCCGACTGTCAGCAGACCTGCGTCCGGAAGGCACGTGTCTCACCGAGGAAGGCCAGCTCCCGGCAAAACCCCCTACGACAGCCCCCATTTCAAGTTGCTTGAATGTGCAACGTGTCTCGAGGCATTTACGTTGTGGAATGGAAAGAATTTGGTTGTTTCTCCGTGGCCCTTCCTGAAGGGTCTAGAACCCAGTTCCAAAGTCAACAGAAGCCTGACTCAAGGAAACAACTCGGTCTTTTGGGGTCACTCTCTCTGTGAGGACACAGGGCCGTAGAGACAGCGGCCGAGGGCCGGTGACCCCTGGACTATTTATTATGTAAGGCTGGGGGGTGTGTTCCTGGAGCGCACCCACGCAACGACTCCTGGCCCCAGATGCGTTTGTTTTCAACAGAATGGATGCGGAGTCAGTGACATTCTGTCAGCTGGGGCTCGGAGGGGTGGCCCTGGGAGGCTGGAAAAGTTACAGCCACGGCTGCCGGCAGGGGTTTCGCCCACCTGTTCAGGCTACCCGGCTTCTCCTTCGAGTTCTGGCACTTTATTTATTTTGCTTTTTTTAAAGTAACCTGTACACTCAACGTGGGGCTCGAACTCATGACCCCAAGCTCAAGAGTCACACGCTCTACCGACCGAGCCAGCGGTCAAATTATGCCGTGAGGGTTTGCGTTTTCGTTTGTGATTTGAATGGGAAGTGAGGTAATTTCAGTCTCCTTCCTCCTGGAGCCCTGCAGCCGTCAGCAGAGTCTTCGTCCAGGAACGCCAGCATTCAGGAAAGAAAGACTTACGCTCATCTCGTTTAGAAAGTTTAGATACAAAGGTCTACTTCTGGGCCCCTAACGTGTGAACATTGACTTGGGCTCATGGAGCGTGATTGGGGGTAAATCTCTCAGGGTGGCCGTGAGGCCAGGGGGCGGGAGAAGTACAAGGGGACCCTTCGCCCGTGTCCCCGAGATCGCCGAGGGCGGCTGCATGCGTGTCTGGGGACCACAAGAGCAGTCAGAAGGGAGAGGCTTCACTGACACGCATCTTCAGTTTGACGCTGGTCGGAACTGAATCGCTTCCTGAGCAGAGCCGGTTTCTAAACTTATTTCACTGATCTCTCCCCAGTGTGGATGCATAGGTACCGCAGAACGGACACGGCAACGTGCCTGCACACAGCCAGCAGCAAGGGAGACAGGCAAAGGGGGAACAGACTTGGAACAGACAAGATGGCTCAGAGACACTTAGTGATGGTGGCTTAAGGGAGAAGTGGCTTCGAGGTCTGGGCTCCAGAAAGCCTCCAGAAGCAAGGGATTCTTTCTGGAAACTCACGGTACCCACACTGGGCAATGTCACGGGGCGGTCACAGTGGACGTGTGGTCGCACCCGGGGTCCTGACTTAGGCAGGCAGTGACTCGCTGTGGGTGCAAGCCAGGTGCCGTGGCGATGTCTCGAGGACGGCTTCCGCTCCTGAGTTCCAGCACTTTCTCCTAATTTACGGTAGCCCACGGGTGGGGCTCTTCAGATGGACGCTGGGGGTCTTCAGAGGAAAGGTTTGCTAACAAGGTGCTAGAAGGGTGTCCTCCGGCTGGCTCTGAGTCTCAGCTGAAATGACAGGTGACAAGCGCTCTGTGACCTGAAGGAGGAGGCTGACGGTCTGGGCAAGGCCGCCCAGGGGCCATGGGAGAGGCCTTCGGACTCTAACCTCTTGCCCACCTCTGCCCCGACAGAGGAGGCCAGGCCCTCGGGGCTAGCGAGGGGTTCTTGGGGGAATGCTGACCTCCTGCTAGGGATGTTCCCTCTGGTCCTTGTGCGGGGAGGGGGAAGGGGGTGTCTGCCAGGAGGAGAGACTGATATCCCTCCTGGATGCCTGGGGGGGGGGCGTCCCTCGTCCGTGTGGGGCTGCTTCCCAAGGGGCCCGGGCTCTGCAGGCCGCTATACCCGAAGCAGCACAGAGGAGGGGCGATGATGGCAGGTGACGCTTACCTTGCAGGCCCGCTGAAGGCTGTCACCGAGACCGGACGAGACGTTCGGTACCCGACAGTGACGGAAGCAGAGGGTGGCAGAGGTGTGCCCCAGTGCTGCCCGAGAGCCAGGGCTGCGCGGACCGCCGTGGGGAGGCGTGGGTCCCCTGTGGGCTCCCGCGGGGCCCAGCCCGTGAGCACAGAAACGTCTAAGTGAGCGTCCTCGACTGCCTTCCTCTCCCGGGACCCGTTCTGGTGCGGGGGATCCTGGAGTGCAGGAAAGGAGCCAAGCCCTTGGCCTCGTGGACCCCCCGCAGCTGGCGGGACAGGCGGTAAGCCGCAGAGGCGGGTGTGAAAGCGACCACGGGAACAGGAGACCGAAGGAGGGTCTTCCGGAAGTTGGGGTCTCTGAGGGGGAGCTGGGGAAGCACAGGGTGAGCCGTGCAGAGGCGGGTGCAGGGCGTTCCGGGGGGGGGGCAGGAGCGCCCCGAGGGCTCGGAGGTCAGTGTGGCTGGAATGTGGTCGGCAGGGGCCAGGGGACCTTCTGGTTCCTTCTCTGAAGAGCAGAGGAGGGAGGGCCGAGGCCTGGGCCTCGGGACCAGCTGGCTGTGGTGCTGGAGAGGGCAGGGCCCAGGTGGGCGTAGCTTGGGGGCGTCGTCCGGGGGACGGGGCGCGGCCTGGCCAGGGAGGGCCCAGTGGCCCGACTGCAGGGCAGGCCGCTGGAGGCGCTGGCGGGCTGGACGGCGTGAGAGGGGCGCAGGCGGGTGCGAGTCAAGGCTGTGGCCTGGAGCGGGGGCGGGGGTCAGGCCGGCAGAGATGTGTGCAGGTGGCGGGTCCCTCAGCCCTCCGAGAGGGCGGACAGGCGGGGGTCTGGGGCTCGGGAGCCACGTCCGGGAGCTGTGTTCGCAGGCGGACCGTGAAGCCGTGGGCCTGGCGGAGGTGGTCTGCAGCGGGTGTGGACGGAGGCGGGCGGGGGAGTGGGGCGGACTGATCTGGGCAGCACCTGTCGCTCCCCTAATTCTCCCCCTGGTCATCAGGGAAGGACGAGGCCTGGGGGAGGCGGGCGAGGGACACCTTCTCCTGGCTACAGAGAGACGGGAGCGCCCCAACCGCCAGGCACCGGGCGGGACATCAATTCCCATGTGGATCCTTCTGCTGAAAGGAGGTGTACAAATGTGAAAGGAAACATCATTTCAGTTTCCCATAATAGTCCATGCTCTGTTTTTACCAGAGAGAAAATTTCTCCAAATTGCATTTTACTTTTAAAACTAGGGGGCTATGGGTTTTTTGTTTGTTTCTTTCTTAACGTTTATTTTTTTATCTTGAGAGAGAGAGGGAGTGCCCAAGTGTGCACACGCAGGCAGGACGGGGTGGGGAGGGAGAGAACCCCGAGCAGGCCCACACTGCCAGCGCAGAGCCGACGTGGGGCTTGAACCCACGAACCATGAGATCATGACCTGAGCCGAAATCAAGAGTCAGACGCTCAACCGAGGGAGTCCCCAGGCGCCCTGAGGCTGCCGTTTTTGAAAAACAAGGCCCACATGTTAAAATTGGCCAAATTTGGAAAACTTCCCCAAAGGGAATCAAGTAAATTCCCCGGTTGCTACTTATAAATCTGGCCTCTTGAGGAGTATCAAATGCAAAGGTTTGTGAAAGTCTCATTGTCTGGGCACCCCCTCCCTCAGGTGGGGTGTCTGCCTTGCACTGCAGGGAGGGCAGTGGGGGTGGTGAGCTGGGGGCAGGGGAGGCAGGGTGCAGGAATGGGGGGGAGGGGGTGGGGGGAGCACAGGAAGGGATGGGGCAGCAGGGGAGGTGAGGGGAGGGCCAGCAGGGGAGGTGAGGCGGGGGCACCAGGGGAGATGAGGGGAGAGCCAGCAGGGGAGGTGAGGTGGGGGAGGCAAAGTGCAGGAATGGGTGGGGGGAGGAGGTAGGGAGGGGGAGCATGGGAAGGGGAGGGGCAGCAGGGGAGGTGAGGCGGGGGCAGCAGGGGAGGTGATGTGGGGCAGCAGGGACAGTGAGATGGGGGAGGCAGGGGGCAGGAATGGGTGGGGAGGAGGAGGTGGGGGAGGGGGAGCATGGGAAGGGGAGGGCCAGCAGGGGAGGTGAGGCGGGGGCAGCAGGGGAGGGGAGGGGAGGGCCAGCAGGGGAGGTGAGGTGGGGCAGCAGGGACAGTGAGATGGGGGAGGCAGGGGGCAGGAATGGGTGGGGGGAGGAGGTAGGGAGGGGGAGCAGGGGAGGGGAGGGGCAGCAGGGGAGGTGAGGCGGGGGCAGCAGGGGAGGGGAGGGGAGGGCCAGCAGGGGAGGTGAGGTGGGGCAGCAGGGACAGTGAGATGGGGGAGGTAGGGGGCAGGAATGGGTGAGGGGAGGAGGTAGGGAGGGGGAGCATGGGAAGGGGAGGGCCAGCAGGGGAGGTGAGGCGGGGGCAGCAGGGGAGATGAGGGGAGGGCCAGCAGGGGAGGTGAGGCGGGGGCAGCAGGGGAGGGGAGGGGAGGGCCAGCAGGGGAGGTGAGGTGGGGCAGCAGGGACAGTGAGGGGGGGGAGGCAGGGGGCAGGAATGGGTGGGGGGGAGCGAGGTAGGGAGGGGGAGCATGGGAAGGGGGAGGGGCAGCAGGGGAGGTGAGGCGGGGGCAGCAGGGGAGGGGAGGGGAGGGCCAGCAGGGGAGGTGAGGTGGGGCAGCAGGGGAGGGGAGGGGAGGGCCAGCAGGGGAGGTGAGGTGGGGCAGCAGGGACAGTGAGATGGGGGAGGCAGGGGGCAGGAATGGGTGGGGGGAGGAGGTAGGGAGGGGGAGCATGGGAAGGGGAGGGCCAGCAGGGGAGGTGAGGCGGGGGCAGCAGGGGAGATGAGGGGAGGGCCAGCAGGGGAGGTGAGGTGGGGCAGCAGGGGAGGGGAGGGGGGGGCCAGCAGGGGAGGTGAGGCGGGGGCAGCAGGGGACAGTGAGATGGGGAGCATGGGCAGGAATGGGTGGGGGGAGGAGGTAGGCGGGGGCAGCAGGGGAGGGGAGGGGAGGGCCAGCAGGGGAGGTGAGGCGGGGGCAGCAGGGGAGGGGAGGGGAGGGCCAGCAGGGGAGGTGAGGTGGGGCAGCAGGGACAGTGAGATGGGGGAGGTAGGGGGCAGGAATGGGTGGGGGGAGGAGGTAGGGAGGGGGAGCATGGGAAGGGGAGGGGCAGCAGGGGAGGTGAGGCGGGGGCAGCAGGGGAGGGGAGGGGAGGGCCAGCAGGGGAGGTGAGGTGGGGCAGCAGGGACAGTGAGATGGGGGAGGCAGGGGGCAGGAATGGGTGGGGGGAGGAGGTAGGGAGGGGGAGCATGGGAAGGGGAGGGCCAGCAGGGGAGGTGAGGCGGGGGGCAGCAGGGGAGGGGAGGGGAGGGCCAGCAGGGGAGGTGAGGTGGGGCAGCAGGGACAGTGAGATGGGGGAGGCAGGGGGCAGGAATGGGTGGGGGGAGGAGGTAGGGAGGGGGAGCATGGGAAGGGGAGGGGCAGCAGGGGAGGTGAGGGGAGGGCCAACAGGGGAGGTGAGGCGGGGGCAGCAGGGGAGGTAGGGTGTAGGGCATGGAAAGCCAGTGACCCAGCGGAAAGAGTCTGAGTCTCCGGGCTCCCCCTCCAAGATGGATGGGAGATCCAGATGGAAGGAGGGGTTAACGCCCGGGGGGCGGGACTGTCCATGGGAGGGATGGGGTCACATGACACAGGTGAGCCCTGCCCACGAACCTTCTCAGGAAGTGTGGCCCGTGGTCCCAGGCGCTGCTGCGGCAAAAGTCGGCTTCCTCCGGAAAGGGCGCCACTGGGACGTAGTCCACACAGTGCAACAGTCCACGCGAAGTATACAGCTCAGGGGTCTGCAGGAAATTCGCCGCACGTGGCCAGGCGTCACCACGACCAAGTTTAGGGTATCACTGTTGCCCCCAAAGACACCCTGAACCCCGAGTGTCCCGCTCACCCCCCGCTCAGGCCCTCGGGTGTAGGCGGCCACGACCCACCTCGTGTTTCTAGGGATTTGCCTGTTCTGGGCGTTTCCTATAAACGGAATCACACAACATGAGGTCCTTTGTGGCTGATAACACGGTTTTTGAGCTCACTTGGTGCCAGTAAGGATCAAATAAGATGAAGTTTGTGTACGTGAAGCCACTCTCTGTTATTAAATTTCGATCATTTTGCCCGGCTTTGGCGAGCCCGGCCCCTTCTGATAACCGCGTCCTTTGATCTACCCCCATAACAATAATTAGTTACAAATAAATCAACAACTAAGAGCCTACTGAGAATTGTTTCGCGGGCTGCTCCTCAAACACACACTAAATTTCCTTTCGGTTTGGTTCAGTGCTGGTGGAAGGGTCAGGAATGGAGGGGCATGGCGGGCGTGGGCGAAGGAGGCCTTCCGGCTCCCGGCGGCCACTCTGAACGGGGACGCGGCCTCGGGCTGGGGGACGTGGCTGAGTAGTGTGGTCTCTGAGCACAGACCGAGCGCGTGGTTCACGCTTCCCACGTTAGGTACCTGCCACGTTCCAAGTCCCGAGTGAGGCGGGCTGGGTGGGGATTGCCACCAGAATAAGGAAAAAGGAAAAAGTCACATAGGTCGTAGAGCCGCGGGGGCTCTAAAAACAGGGCAAAGCGTTTTTGCAGCGTTTATGACTCTGTCTTTTCAACCGAGTAGGAAAGATGGAATTGCCCCCATTACACAGAAGGGGAAACTGAGGCAGGGATAATGATCTATTTCATCCAGGCCCTCCTTCATCTGGTCCCTGGTGGCGGTGTCGTGTCAACCTTGTGGGTTGAACTGTGCCCCACACATTCATATGTGGGAGTCCCACCCCCAGGACCGTAGAATGGTGATCTTTTAAAAAATTTTTCTTTTAGAGAGAGTGTGAGCAGGGGAGAGGGGCAGAGAGAGAGAGAGAGAGAGAGAGAGAGAGAGAGAATCTCAAGCAGGATCCATGTTCAGCACAGAGCCCGATGTGGGGCTCGATCCCATGACCCTGGGATCGTGACCCGAGCTGAAATCAAGTCGGACGCTCAGCCAAGTCACCCAGGGCACCATGAATGGTGATGCTATTTGAGGGTTGGGTTTTTGCTGAGGGCATCAAGTTACGTGAGGTCATTCGGGTGGCCCGGGTCTAAGATGACTAGTGTCTGATTTAAAGGGAACTTTGGATGCAGAGAGCGTAAAGGAAGGTGGCCGTCTACAAGCCGAGGACAGAGGCCTCAGAAGGAACAGCCCTGTGATGTCCTGACACTGGGCGTCCAGCCTCCGGACTGTGAGACAGTAAACAAACGTCCTTGTTAGGCCACCCAGTCGGTGGCATTTGTCACCGTAGCCCGAGCGGATGAACACGGTCCTGTCTCCTTGAGCCCACATGCTCTGGTGCAGCCGGCGGTGGGGGGGCCTTGTGAGGATTGTGGCTTCGTCAAATCCCAGTGTCCGTATCCCGAGCTGCCTCTGGTCCCCTCCAGGCCTGTGTCTACGCGGCAGAAGGAAAAGAGCAGAGAACAATGACTGGTGAGCTCGGCCCGCAGGCTGGCCATGCAGTGGAGACACGGACAGGACCCTTTGCCCGGCAGAGTTTCTCCTTGAATTGTTCCAAGCCGTGTCTCCATCAGGTCCAAGAGCAGTCAGTTCGGCAGGACAACCGGAGCAGCCGTCCAGCCCCAGGGAGGTGACCAGTAGGCCGTGCACGCCTTCGTCCTCTGGCTCAGGCGTGCGGTCCGACGAAGGAGTGCCTGCAGAACCACTGAGATGCCAGGACTGAAAGCGTCAGAAAGACTGGCCCGGACCACTACCACTCGGCGTGGAGACTCCTTTAACACCTAAGGCGACGTGCTCCTGACCACCAGCGTCGGCGTGACCATCAGGCGGTTGGTGACGGAGTCGCATTGTTTGCGGGCTCACTCGCTCCCGCCTGGCCTCAAGGGTGGGGACCACGCCAGGGTCAGGCACACACACAACGACCCAGCTACTGACCGGGCCCTTCCCACGGGCCATGGGCCACGGGCCACGGGCCACGGGCCACGCCAGTGATGCAGTGAGTTCCTGCCGGGGGGGACCCAGCAGAAGACGGTGCGAGGAGCAGGTCTGCACGGGGAACGTCCTGAGAGCGGGGGCCGGTCCCACCTGGCTCAGCGTGGCCATGGTCCTGCTGTCATCACACCATTTCCTGGCCCTGCTTTGGCCCGGGTCTTCCCCCAAAAGCTCGCTCTGGCAGGTCAGGAGGCCGTGGTCTGTGTTTCTCAGACTCCGCTGTCCCGCTCAGCAGCACTGACCACAGCTCGTGGCCACCTCTGGGGTCAGATGTCAAAGTCTCCTTGCTTCTTTTAAAAAACGTTTATTTATTTATTTAGCGCGCGCGACAGAGAGAGTGCACTTGCAAGGGGGGGAGGGCAGAGGGAGAGAGAGAGAGAGAGAGAGAATCCCAAGCAGGCTCCGAGCTGTCAGCACAGAGCCCGACGGGGGGCTCGATTCCGGGAACTGTGAGATGGTGACTGAGCCGAATCCAGAGTCGGACGCTTAACCGACTGAGCCCCTCAGGCGCCCCTCAAAGTCTCCTTTCTTTTTCATCCTTTACGAACTGCGCGTTCCGGGCAGGTCGCTCCGGAAGTCTGTTTCCTCGTCCGCAGAATGGCTCCGACCGTGGGGCTGCTTGTGAGGTCACTCGAGGTGGCCCGTAAGGCGCTCGGCGTGGGGTCAGTGCGCGGCAAGCGGGGGGTCACCCGCGTGGTCCTGGTTGTCCCCCGTTTCCCATCCAGCCGGAAGAAGCATTTCCATCATGACTCCTGCGCGTGGGAAGTCCTGGTCGGCAGAACCGACCCTTCCCGGTCCTGAGCCCGGGATCCCGGACGTCCAAGCACTTTCTGTGCGTCCTTCCAGATGCTCCCGGAGCAGGTCAGGCCTGCGCGCCTGAACTCAGGTTATTGTTTCCTTTCCTCACCTACTACCTGCCTATCCCCCCACCAAAAACCCCTGCTTCCCCTCGTCATTGTTTTTTTTTTTTTTTTTTTTTTTTTAAATTTTTTTTTTTCAATGTTTATTTATTTTTGGGACAGAGAGAGACAGAGCATGAACGGGGGAGGGGCAGAGTGAGAGGGAGACACAGAATCGGAAACAGGCTCCAGGCTCCGAGCCATCAGCCCGGAGCCTGACGCGGGGCTCGAACTCACGGAGCGCGAGATCGTGACCTGGCTGAAGTCGGACGCTTAACCGACTGCGCCACCCAGGCGCCCCCCCCTCGTCATTGTTTATACCTTGATAACAGACACAGTTCTCCCGTTGGGCCGAAGCCTCAATTTGAAAGTGAGCTCGGACTCTCCTTTGCTTCGCATCCATTTGGTCCCCAGGTGACTGGGTGCCCCCTGCGAGGCGCCCCCGGCCCCGCCCGCCTCTCCCCTCCACACGGCGGCCCCGTCAGGCCCTGTCTCTGCAGTCGTGGGTTTCCTGAGCTGGTTCCTGCTCCTTCCAGCGCCCGCAAGGGCCACCAGCCTCCAGGACGCATCCTGCCTCCTGACGGCGGGAGAGCGCGTGCTCCCTCCCCCATCACTGGATGAAGGACCCTCGGGAGGACCCAGCCGGGGAGGAGGGAGCCACCCGGGGACAGCACGCGCGGCGCTGTGACCCCGCGTTAGAGGCAGGGGACGGGCCTGGGGAGTTACCTCGTTCGGCTCATGGGGTTCATCTAAACCCCAATTACCAGCCTGCAGTGTTGTTCTGGACGAGGACGCAGAGGCTCCGAGAGGCTGGTGACCTCGTCTGTGATCACACGACCGGTGTGAGCGAGGCCTTGCATGAGATTTTCAGACTCCAAGGCCCGATCTCCTCCCCATGCTACGCTCAGTGTGGCTGGAGGAGTCCTAGCGGGAAAGGCAAGGGCTCTGTCTCTTCGGGTGCAGACCCTCACCCCTCCTCCCCTGTGCCTCCTCCCTCCCCAGCACCTGCTTCTTCCCCAGCAGAGTGGGTGCCCCGGCTGGTTTAATTGTCCCCTCTGCCTCCCCCAGTCCCCTGGGAGCTGAGGGCCAAATGTGACAGTCGCACCCTGCTGACAGTTTTCTCTTGAGGTTTTCCTGTTGAATTATTTAGAGGCCCCCAGGGTGTCCTCTCCTAACCCAGTCCCCACATCCTGGCGATGGGACGACTTCCCTGAGCACAGACATCATCGTCTCTGCTACAGGCCTCGTGAGTTCAAAGGCTTGAGGAGACCAAGTCTGGAAATAGCCACTTGGACTCTGGACACCAGGACCGGGTGGTGACAAGGGCCAGCAGCCTGGACGGGAGCGGGTCTTCCCCTCAGAGGACACTCACGGGGCCTCTGGAACCGGCTCCATCCAGCCCTGCTGGGGGGCGGGCTGACGGTGGGAGAGACAGATGGTCCCGAGGTGGGGCCGGGTCCCATTAGTAACAAAGTATCAGTTTTTGTTTTTTTTTTTAATTTTTAATTTTTTTTAAACGTTTATTTATTTTTGAGACAGAGAGAGACAGAGCATGAACGGGGGAGGGGCAGAGAGAGACGGAGGCACAGAATCGTAAACAGGCTCCAGGCTCCGAGCCATCAGCCCAGAGCCTGACGCGGGGCTCGAACCCACGGATCGCGAGATCGTGACCCGGCTGAAGTCGGACGCTTAACCGACTGCGCCACCCAGGCGCCCCACAAAGTATCAGTTTAATGGTCCTTCCCAGCAATGACTTTTTCCTCCAAAACGTTTTATTTTTCCTCCAAATGTCCTAAGACATTTTAAGTGGGCGGGAAACTGACTCCGGCCCTGAGCCGGAGGCTGGACTCACGTGCCTGCTGTCCACCCGCACCCACGAGGCCTTCCACCTGCGGCAAAGGACAGGCGCCCACGTGTGTCGGGACCATCGTGGGGCCGCATCTGGGATCCGTCCGTGCCTCCTCCGTGGGGGCCTGTTCTGTTTGCGTTCCCTGTCCTCGGCTCAAGTCCCATCCGTCCCAGTCACAAACGGGAAAGAGCGAGCGGTGAGAACACACATGCGCAGTGGACCCCGGTGACGGGACCCAGCCGGTCTCTGGGGACAGGGCAGGCGGGCAGGGGCAGCCACTGCTCACAGAGTGCGCGTTTGGGACCCTGGACGCACACGGCCCAGTTCAAGACCATCGTCCCATCTCGGGCTCCGGCCGGGGTCTTCGGAATCGGGGCGTGTAAGCAAATGCCTCGCTGGGTGGGACTGGAGATTCCAGAGGGTTCCTCACACACGGGTGGGGGCAGCCATCTCTGCCGGTTAAGCCCTGAACGGGGTGCCCAGTTCAGCCTTGGATTTGCTGGGTGCAGGGTGAACTGGGTGATGCTGGGGACAGTGGGCAGGGCTGACTCAGGGGAGCCCTGGCAAGAAGGGGGAGCCCCAGGGGGAGGGGGAGCCCGGCAGGAAGGGTCTGCTCGTGGCTCCTCGGACGTCAGCAGCAGGTCTGAGGAGAAACTCGGGAAACTGAGGACCCGGCTGGCTGCGGTGGGGTAGTCACATGTGCAAATGTGCAAGCCCCACCCAAAGACATGGTGTCCTTGACCTTGACCTGGGCAGGGTTGCCATGGAGACGAAGTGATGTTACAGACAAGTGTCTCAGGGAGGGACGACCCCGATGCCAAGAGGAGGGGTTTGCCTCTATGTGGATTGGGTCTGCCCAGCTGCGGGGAGCATGGGGGCAGGGACCAGACCCCGAGGACGTCAGGTGGCCCCCATCCTGTGGACCTCCCAACACGTGTGGGCACTCTGGGGGGAGGGACTGCAGTTCGGGAGGCTGGTGGCCACCCGAGCTCACACTGGCTCCAAGCAAGACTTTTCCAGACGCTCCCCTGGGGACACCTGAGTTCCTGGCTGCACTGCTACCTGCCGACTCTGGGTCCCCTGGCTCAGCCCGCCTCCCACCGCCCTCCCCCGCCCCGTGCCACCTCAGGACTTTGCAGTCGAGCTCTTGTGTGTCTGCTGTTAACGCTTCTCCTGTGTTACTGCCATCGATTTGCTGGATTCTTCCCAGGTCCTACTTGAGGGCCGGGGATGGGCTTCGTCTTTGGACACCCAGCGCGAGTTGGTATGAGGCCTGCATTGGGTGCTCAACACGCAGGAGGCCGATGGCACCAGAAGTGGGTCGGGTGTGGACGCGGCGGTTCAAGGTTGGCGGTATCACTGCATGTTGGCAATGAAAACCTGCCCATCAGGAAGATGGATGGACAGGTGGGGAGGGAGACAGGGCCAGGCTCCTGGCCATCTGGGGGGGTCATGTCGTAAAAGGCTTCAGTGAGGATATTTGAGTTGGGCCTTGTGGCACTTGGGATGTTCTCAGCAGTAGGTGCTCAGTAAATGCTAAGAAGAAAGCTAATATGTGTCGAGGGCTTGGTATTTGCCCGGCTCTCCTCAGTGTCCTCTGTGCCTCATCTCCTGTTGGCCCCACGAGATGCGGGTTATTCGTATCCCGGAGGAAGAGACAGGGGCTTAGAGACGGAGGTGACCGCTCCAAGCCCCCGCCTGCAGCCGGTCTGACTTGGACCACGCCTGCACGATTCCAAAACCACGGGTTTCCACCCGGCCGCGGGAGCGGAACAGGAGGGAAACACACACACACGGCCAACATGTAAGAGGTTTCCACGCCCTCCGAAGTCCCTCAAACATCCTGTGCTGACTTGCAGGCCCAGAGCCTGCCCCTTGGTGGGGCCTGACAGCTCCAGAAACAGGCCCCGCTGTTACAGCTCCTCAGGGCGCCCCTGAAATGCTTCGTCCTCTGTGCCGGGGGCCGGTGGGGAGAGCGTGCAGGGGTGGGGGGTGTGAGCATGAGTCGGAGTGGGGCATTTGTCTGGCCAGTGGCTTCTGCAAGTGGGACGGCCAGTGCAGGCAGCGGCCTGAGCAGACCGGACCTGCGCCCCGTGCCAGCGGGGACAGGCAGCGTGTTCTGGGGCGTGTCGCCGGGTCCCTGCAGGCCCTGCGTTCCAGGCTCTCGTCTCAGGACGCCCCGAAGCCAGCGTTCTGCGCTAAGAATCTGCCCTTCGACGTTTCCCGGGGGGCGTTTTCACTAACTGTTCAGAAGTCCCTGCTGTTTGTTTCTTTTCTGAGACTGAAACTCACACTTTCCTTTCTACTTGATTCATCCCCAAATCTAAACGCAGATTCCGAGCGGACCCGGCCTCCAAGGTGTGGACGGACGCGTCCAAGGCTGGTTGAGCCGCAGGCCCCAACGTCCCCGTGTCCGCGGCTGCTGGCGGCCTAAGGGCCACACGACCACGTCGGCCCCCAAAGAGCAGGGCTGTTCCAGGGGGCTTCTGGGTGCTGTCATGAGTGACTCCCCCCAATTCTCTTTCCAAGCCACGTACTTAGTTTTCCAGGCTTTTTCCACGGGCTGCGTGCCCCCCACGCTGCCTCCGCCGGGGCGGGTGCGCCCTGGCCCAGCCATGGGCTGATAATTACAGCACGTCTTCCCGCTGGGTCCCACGAAGAGCAGACCTACCGTTGGGTGTGCCCCGTTGATCGCCCGACCGGAAATTTGTTTTTAAGTACTTAAGCCGGTAAATATCACTTTCCCCTCGAACCGGGACGGCTGTGTTATCCCAAGACATCTTTAATTACAGGCGTGTGAAGAAATACCAGCACGGAACACCGGGTTTCTCTCTTAAGCTCAAACTCAGTTTCTTCAAGCTAAGCCAACAAAGCAGATTATGCTCGAACCGTCGGCAGGGAGAAGAACTCGTGCGTCCTGTCACCGCTCCGGGGTGGCCGAGTGTCTCTTCTGTCCTGTCTTGTCCTGTGCCGAGCGCGGCCCGGAGCTGACGGCCACCCGCTCTCCACTGCTTCCTGCCCTTGGAGGGAAGGGGCCCCGGGGTGGGGGGGGAGGGGGCGGGCTGTTCAGTCAGATACAACCTGCTAGGACTTCGGCAGGACTTTAAAAATTAGGGGCGCCTGGGTGGCGCAGTCGGTTAAGCGTCCAACTTCAGCCAGGTCACGATCTCGCGGTCCGTGAGTTCGAGCCCCGCGTCGGGCTCTGGGCTGACGGCTCAGAGCCTGGAGCCTGTTTCCGATTCTGTGTCTCCCTTTCTCTCTGCCCCTCCCCCGTTCATGCTCTGTCTCTCTCTATCCCAAAAAAAATAAATAAATAAACGTTGAAAAAAAAAAAATTAGACGTCTACACGTATGACCTACTAAAATCTTCAAAGTCGTGGGAAATATGTTCTTAAGCAAAGGTCACAGAGGATGTGAGCAAACAGAGACCCACTGAGCACGTGCTACACGGCCACCTGCTGCCAGGTGTGGGGCGGGGAGCAGCCCCATGGGCAGAGGCTCCAGGGCTGACAGCCGGGGACGGGGCAGTGGGGGTGCTGGGGGTGGGGAGGCGGCGGGGCTGGGACCAGATGTGCGGAGTGGCAGGCCCCCTTCAGTCTCCGTCAGCTAGAAGACGGGGGCCTCCGAAGGCGACTCCAGGGCCAAGGGTCACGATCGCCCCCTTCCCACAAAGGGGAGGCAAGCGTGGGAAGGACGAGGTTTGGCCTGGGCCCGGTGCAGGGAGGGGACGGGTGCCGGCGGTGGCTGGCATTTACGCACACCCCTGCAGTCGCACCACGGGGCTGTCACATTCGTGTCTTCTGTGAGTCAGGACGTGGCTGTCGGGGGTGGGGGGAGGCGGTGGGGGGCGTGGGCGGGGCTGGAGAGACAGGCGTGACCGGTCACATGACGCGTGTGCGACCCTCTGGGGCTGAGGGTCCAGCAGCCGAGCCAGCGATGACGTTTCCATCGGGTGCCAGAGGGCAGGGCAGGGCTCTGAGGGGCCGGCGTCCCGGCTCACGCCCCCATTTTCTCTGAGAATTGGAACTGAGGTTATTTCCGAGATCGGGGCAGCAGGGCACGGCCTGTGGCTGGAGAAAACGGGAGAGGCCTGAAGACCAAGTACCAGCTGGTTGGAAAGCTCCATTGTCAACAATGGTGGCCCGCTGGTCACTCGACTGCCTGCAGCCGACCGACAGGGCCACCTGAGGCCTGGACACGGGCTGCTGTGGTCGAAATACACCAGTGATAATGAGCCCCCCCAGGCCCCGGGGGCTCCTGAGGGTGCCTCTGGCCCCTGACCCCCAAGGCAGACCTCTGTCACTCTTAACTTCCTTGTCACTTAGCCCCATCACGGGCGTGTATCGACTGCTCTGTGTCCTTGTCTTGCACGAGACTGACGCAGAACGCCAGCCCCCCCCCCCCCCCGCCAGGAGCCAGGTCTGAGCCTCCTCGTCCTGTCCCTGGGGCCCGGACGGCACCGGCGCTCAGGTGTGTTTGTCCACGGAGCTGGCGGCCTCGTGGTGACGTCCAGCTGGCGAGGGGTGGCCGTATCTCGCCTGACTCTGCCTTTAACGACTCCCCGACCCGGAGCATGATGACCCTCGTCCGTCAGTAGGGCAGACGACAGGGCGCCCGGATGCTTCCTCCGACTCCTCTGAGCTGGGGCTCAGGGCCTCCTAACGGGGCTCGCAAGGTGGGCTTGGGTGCAGGAAAAAAGGCCGCTAGACCCCAGTCCTCTGTGCGTGTGCGTGCGTGTGCATGTGAGTGTGTGGGGGGCCCTGTGTGTGTGCACACTGTGGTTTCCTTTCTGGGAGGAGGGTCTGGTGCTTTCATCGGATTCCCAGCCCGGCCCTGAATTTGGGGCCCCGAGAGCCCAGCACGCGTGCTGACTGTTGGTTGCTACCCCTTTCGTCCGCGAAACCCTTGGAAAAGAGACAGATTCTGGGCCTGTGGGGGGACGTTGAGCCAGGTCACGGCCCGTCCCCCCGTTTCACAGACCTGGGAGGACCTGGGCCAGACGCTCAGCGAGTGGCAGAGCTGAGGCTGAGACCCGGGCCTTCGGACTGTGCTCTCACCGACGCCGGCTGCCGACACACAGAAGTACAGTCACGTGATGGAGACGTTCTCGTGGAAGCTTCTTAGTGATTCCTCGGTGTCAAAATGTGACTTATTTACTTGAACTCTTCAGCGCGGTTTTTAAGTGGGTTACTTGCTTGCGAGGACCCAGTGGCTCCAGCCTCCCCTCAAGTTAGGGACAAACAGCCATCTCATCGAGTTTACGTCACTTGCGCCGTACAGTCAGATTTTCAAAGGGTTTCTTTCTGCAGGGACGGGACGTGTTATCCTGTAGAATTTCAGCTCAATGGCCCATTCTGCCCAGGAGACCCGGAGGGCTTTCGGTTCCCCGGGGGCTGGGACAGGATAGGTCACAGGGTGCCAATGTAAATAACCGTGAGTTTACCCACTCCAAAGGATCAAAGATTGGCCCGTTCACTTCCGTAGCAATCACCCCAAAGAAAAGGCAGAACCAGAGCCAAGAGATCAACTTACGATATTACAATGCAAGTTTTGGGCTGGTAAAAAAAAAATACTAGACTTTCTATTGTATCGTAGTACAAAGAACAATATGCCGCAGCGTTTGTTCCCGGAAGACTTCCCAAACGAGTAGAAAGCCGCCCGCTTCCTCAGATTAGTTCCGCGGCCACGACTGAGGAGGTATGAGCCCCCCATCTCCCCTCGGAACACGCTGGAACTGCCCGGTCTGATTGCTAACCAGTTCCTCGGGATCTCGGAATCTGCACAATTCACATACTTAAAACGAACTGGCTTTTAGAAAGTCAGGGCAAGCACCACCCTGGGTCCTCAGCCTGGGGGGCCGGACCTTGGTTTCTCCCATGACGCCCAGTGCTGCCGGGGACCAGGTGATGTGTGCAGGGCCAGGCTCGCCAGAGAAAAGTCAGCGTGTGGGGACAGAGGCAGGAGCGCGGGCCAAGGAGGGATGGTCTCCAGCAGGCCCAGGCTGGCCGGGGGGCGGGTTTCGGTGTCCGGATGGCAGGATCCCAGAGGCATCAGGGGGCTGCGAGACGAGGGCGGGTCTATGGCGGCCCATCTTCCTTCCTAAAGCCCCCTCCCCACGTGTCCAGAGGCTGTCACGGGGTGGGAGTAGCGGGGGGCGGAGGGGGGACCAGCGAGGAATGGAACTAAGCAAGGCTGAGCGTTTACCTGAAGACGGTGTGGTACCTAAGCGGGTCAGACGGGTTCGGCTGGCCTGAGTTGAGGCACTGGCCCCGGGCTGCTCGTCAGCACCACCCTGGGGTGGACACAGCGGAGGAAGACTCCCTCAGTTGCAGGGGACAAGAGTGAGGGGCTCTTCGCCCCTGTGAGTGGTCGGAATGACCTCCGCACCCCCCAGAATCCACTCCCCGATGCCTGTCAACAGAGGCCGCTCGCTGGGCAGAGGTGGTGGGAGCAGGGAGGGTCCAGAGGCTCCTGGTGCAGGAACCTGGGCCAGATCAGCACCTGTGGACACGACGTGTGCCTGCTTCAGAGCAGGCCACCGGCTCCGGGGACAGGTGGGCCGTCAGTGGTGTCCAATGTCACGTCACCCAACAGCCCCTTGTCCCCCATCACCTCCTCTCGTTACAAACCATTTCTGTGACTCGCTTCATCTTACAACCTGTGTTCCCGGAACGGAACCCTCGTGCTCCGATCCTGGAGCGTTTCTCGGATGCATGCCCCTCCTTCTGCTCCTGTGGCCCCCTCGTTCGTGTGTCTCCCTCCTGAGCAGAGTCCTCGTCCCTCTCTGGGTCTCTGCCCCTGCCAGACCCTCGGAGTCTGCTCCTAACCTATGGGCCGCCGGAAACGCCTCCACCTTCTCGACCGTGGCCCAAATTTCGTAGCTTGGTGTGGAAGGTTCTTCACAACAACCCCCTCCCTGAGTTTCCAGAATCTTCTCGACACGGGCCCCAGAGCCCCTGAACTCTAGCTCAAACCTCCTGCCCTCCTTTTAACATGATTCACTCCCATGCCTGGCTGGGACTTGAACACGTCACTCCTTCTGCCTGGTCTGCCCTCACGTCCCTCCCAGCCCCCGCCACCCGCGGCCTTCCCTGTGCAGTTCAAGGGTCCACGCTTTAAAAAAAGGTAAAGCACATATAGTATAGATTAACCACTAGCCATTTGAAAGTGTACAATTCAGGGGCGCCCGGGTGGCTCAGTCGGTTGAGTGTCCGACTTCGGCTCTGGTCACGATCTTGCGGTCCGTGAGTTCGAGCCCCGCGTCGGGCTCTGTGCTGACGGCTCAGGGCCTGGAGCCTGCTTCGGATCCCGTGTCTCCGGCTCTCTCTGCCCCTCCCCTGCTCATGCTCTATCTCTCTCTCCTTCAAAAATAAACAAAAATTAAAAAAAAAAAAGAAAGCGTACAATTCGGTGGCACTTAGTACATTCAAAAGTTGTGCAACATCACCCTTGTCTTATTCCAAGACCCTTTCATCACCCCCAAACGCAACTCCATGCTCATCAAATGGCCTCTGTGTGCCCCCCACCCCAGCCCCCAGCAACTACTGCTCTGCTTTCTGATGCTAAGGATCACCCATTCTGCCGGTTCCGTATAGAAGGAACCAGCGATACGTGAACTTTCGGGTCTGGTGTTTTTTACCAGGCTAGTGTTTTCAGGATTCGTCCGTGTAGCATGTATCAGATTTCATCCGGTCTTATGATAGTCCCTTATGGTCCAATAATAGTCCCTTGTATGGAGACAACACACGCATCCGTTTATTGGTTGAGGGACATCTGGGCTGTCTACGCCTCTGCCTACTGTGGGCAGTGCTGCCATTAACATCCGGGTACAAGGAGTCGTTTGAATTGCCTGTTTTCCACGGTTTGGGTGAACACTAAGAGTTTTAAAGTGGGCAGTGGTAATTCTATATTTAACTTTTTGAGGGACCATCAGGCTGGTTTTGAAGGTGGTTGTACCGTTTTCCACGTTCACGCACAGGGGTCCACTTTCTCCACCCTGTCAACAACACTTGCTTTTTCCCATTTTTCTCGATTGTGGCCATCGGAGTGGGCATCGCGCTGTCTCCTCGCGGTTGGATAGGTGTTTCTCCGATGGTTAGAGATGGTGACCAGCTTGTCATGTGCTTGTTGGCCATCTGTATGTCTTCTTTGGAGAGATGTCCACTCGTATCCTATGCCCACTTTATTTTCTGAAACAATTAAAAAAATTTTATTTAATGTTTATCTTTTATTTTTGAGACAGAGAGAGACAGAGCATGAGCGGGGGAGAGGCAGAGAGAGAGGGAGACACAGAATCAGAAGCAGGCTCCAGGCTCCGAGCTGTCAGCACAGAGCCTGACGCAGGGCTCGAACTCGGCAACTGCGAGATCATGACCCGAGCCGAAGTCGGACGCTCAACCAACTGAGCCACCCAGGTGCCCCATTTTCTAAAAAAATTTTAAAGTTTTTTAAGTTTGTTTACTTATTTTGAGAGAGAGAGAGAGCGCAAGTCGGGGAGGGGCAGAGGGAGAGGGAGGGTCAGAGAGAAAATCCCAAGCAGGCTCCACACTGCCAACATAGAGCCCGACTCAGGGCTCGATCCCGTGAACCATGCGATCATGACCTGAGCTGAAGTCAAGAATCAGATGCTTAACTGACTGAGCCCCCCAGGTGCCCCTCCTTTGCCCATCTTAAAATTTTGTCACTTGTTTTTTTAATACTGGGTTTTAGAACTTCCTTATATATTTTAGATACCAGACGCTTACCAAATACGAAACTTGCATACGTTTTCGCCCATCCTGTGGGTTGTTTCTCTGCTTCCTTGACAGTGGCCCCGACACACAAACAGCCAATTTTGATGAAGTCCCTTTTAGCTGTTTTGGCGTCACACCTACGCCTTCGTTGCCGCGTACAAAACACTCCCGTGCTTTTCTCTAAGGGTTTTGCAGTCTTAGCTCTTACACTTGGGTCTGGTCCTCACTGAGTGAGATTTCGTACGCGGTGGACGTGAGGACACAACCGGGTTCTCAAGCGTGTGGGTGTCCACGTGCCCAGCACCGTGTGTCCCACGGGCTGGTTTCCCATCCAATGGCCGTAGCACCTTGTTGAAAATCAATTGGCCGTAGATGTACAGGTTCATTTTTGGACTGTCGTTCATATTCCATTGGTTCATATGCCATTGTTTTCATTGTTTGCATTTATACTGATGTGTGTGACCGTCTCCAATACCACACTACTTTGGTTACTGTAGCGTCGTGGTAAGTTTTGAGCTTGGGAACTGCAGGTCTCTTCAAATCTCTATGAATTTTAGGGCTGGCTTTCCCACTTCTGCAGAGAACCATTTTGCTAATTGTAGTTCCTTTGGAGTAATACTGTCATCTTTCAAGCATGACGTATCCAGGCTACAAACACAGAACATCCTTCCCTTCACTTTGGTCTTTTCTCCCCAGCTCCCGTCGCTGACCTGCCACAGCCTTTCTTTGTAGCATCAACACAGTGCATGTGCGTGTGTGCACCAGCGGGACACCCTCCCTGCCGACCCTGCACGTGCCCCCTCCCCAGCTCACTGGACCGCAGGGGTGCTCTTGTGTGGCCCGTCACGTCTGCAGGGACAGACAGGCTGCCTGCAGCACAGAGTGCCCTCGATGCCGATTGGTTAAACACGTGTGTGAATTAAATATTTGTTAATCAGTTTCTCGCGGACACTGGGATGGCGCAGTGAGAAACGTGCCTGTGATTCCTAGAGCTGACAGTCTCCAGCCGACCCTCGAACGAGGGGGGCTCAGACTGCCTGGGTCCACCTGTATGTGGATTTTTTTATTTTTTTGGATAACTACAAGACAGTGCTATAAGTGATTTTCTCTTCCTGATGATTTCTCCATAACATTTTCTTTTCTCTAGCTTACTTTATTGTAAGCATATAGTACAAGATACATACGTCTTACCAAATACATTTTCATCTGCTGTTGATGGCATCGGTAAGTCCTCTGGCCAACAGCACGCTCTGAGTAGTTAAGTTTCAGGGGGAGTCAGAACTGCACGTGGAGTTTTGACTCTGCAGACGGTCAGCACCCCTCAGCCCTGTGCTGTTCCAAGGTCAACCGTAGTAGGAAATGGTGAACAGATATAGTAACGCGGTGAGCCGTCGCGCTAGGAGATCTGGAGGGCTGACAGACGGTAATGGGAAAACCCGCGTATTTGTGCAGGCGGAGTTTTCAGGGCGCTTTGCCTGCAACAGCGCAGTGGCAGGAAATTCAACTCTTCGTCATAGTAATTCTCGCGAGGAATTTGTACCTTATAATAAGGAAACGCTTTAGGGTTATCTATAATCCCGGAAACAATCTAAGGTCCGGCGATCACAGACTCAATCGCACCTGCTATTCCATCTGTGGTACGTGTGATGGGATAAGGACGTTTAGGGCGTTTTTCAGGACGCCGAGCTGTACTCGTAACTCTAGGAATAGTGCACGTGCACACACACACACACACACACTACTTATTCCAAAATGTTAACGTTTTGTCATGTATCTGAGCGAGGGGATCATAGGTTAATTTTTAGTGTCCTCATAGTTTTCAGTGTTTTACAACTTTTATTGGGAGTATTTACTGACTGTTACAAAATAAGATTAACAAACCATCGCTAGAAATAAACACAGGATTTTACTGTGTTTGGTTGTTCTATCCCTGTGTCAATGGACATGATATTCAGAAAAGTCAAACCCCTCTCAGCCCAGAGGCAGACCTCACGGCCCCCAGTGTTATAAATATTCTCCCCTCTCCTCGTACTTCCCTCTACTTTCAGAACGTTATTGGCGGGAGCTCTCTGCCCAGAGGGCCTGAGACTTTCTAGCTCTTTCCGCGTCAAGGCCAACTTTCTTCCGTCGCTGAGAAACACAACTGACCTCACGCACGGCCGACTGCTCTTGGTTCGACGCGGTGACTGAGGCGCCGGCCCTGTGCCCCCGCGGGAGCCGGGGGAGGCCTGGGAGGTGGGGCAGCCAGCAGGAAACCCCTCCCCTGGATGGGATAATGATTGATCCCCAAGTCGGAGCCTGGTCTGAAGCAGCCTTGCGGACGATGGATGTGCATCCCCCAGGTACCAAAGGGATCATTCTCTCCTCCTCTCTGTCGGTTTACGCAAGTGCAGCCTGGCTAGAGAAGAAACAAAACGGCCTACTGCGTGCACTAGCCTGAGCCCCCGGGTCCCTCCTGAGTGATGGGGAGAGGGTGGCAGGGAGGACGGAACAGTTCATGCGAGGAGTGTGGGCTGGGCAGGCCCAGGGCCTCTCAGGCTCGTCGGCGCACAGCAAAGCCTCGGGTGGGCTCCTGGAGTGCATTTCCCGACGCCTAGAGGGATGCCGTGTGGCCTCAGAGCCTTTGGGAAAGATCTCGGAGAGCTCCTGGCGAGACAGACAGACCCACGGTCGAGCCTCATCGGTGCCCTGGCGGGGGCCCAGGTCTGGAGGTGACTGATTAATGCTGCTTCTGCTCAGAGGTCAAGGGGGAATCTACCAGGAGCCAGGGAACTTGCCTTCTTTTGGAAAAAACAAAAAAAAAGCAAGGAAGGAATTTAATTTCCAGGGCAATTAATCCAGCACCTTTGGGGGTTTCACCAATAACTCAAGAGCTGCCTTCTGTGACCTGATCAAGGCGCTTGGGCAGGACTGCCTTTCCCCACTGCCGCCTCGACAGCACCGGACCCCGGGGACCCGCACATGCACCCAATAAGTTACGCATTAAACGTGCACTCAGCCCTGCTGGCACCGGGGAGGGCGGAGGCTGCATCCCGGGAGGCGCGGGCACCGGGTCCCGGCAGGAAGGGTCTGCTTTTGGAACGAGCCACAGAGATGGCGGGGGCTTCTCCCGGTTCCTGGAGCAAACCCACGGAAAGCAGTACTTTGGTGAGGTGCACCTGCGAGCCCGCCTGTGGCCCCCTCCCACAAAAGCCTCTCCTGGGTGCTGGGCGGGGCTTTGGGGCGGGCGGGGTGACCCATTGCCGCCCTCACCCTTCTCTGCAGGGCTCATGAAGAAGGCTTGCCCCGACAGATTTAGATTACGATTACACACGACTTTGTTTCCAAAAGTGTAGGCTTCTGGAGGGCAAAACCGTATGACAGCTTGTGAGTCCCGCAGAGTGGCTTGCCCGTGACCTTGCACTGTGAGCGCAGGCAGGATATCATAACTTGTAAGAAATATGAACTTGTCACTCGGGTGACCCGCGTATATTTCTCATGTCTGCTTGGTCCACGTCCGTCTAGTTCATCCGCAGCTCCCAGCTCACGGCCCCCGAAACCCTCGGGATTTTCTGGACGATGGGACAGGGAGCATCTTTTGTTATATTGTGTGGTCTCCTGCCCTCGGCTCCTGAGACGGAGGGTGAGGTGGGTGTCTTCTTCTTCATAACCAGCCGTCTCCTCTACAACCGGGTTCATGTTAATGAAGAGGGGGCTGGTTGCCTGGGGAACCAAACGTGACCTTGACCTCCGGAGAGGGGAGAGGACAGGAGCTGGAGCTTGAATCAGCCAGCTGCCAATGGTCTCACCAATCCCGCCTGTGTGACGAGGCTTCCGCCGAACCCGACAGGGCAAGGCTCAGAGAACGTCCAGACTGGGGAGCCATTAAGCGATCACGTGCACGGAGGCGGCCCCCAAGCCCCTCGGGGACAGAAGCTCCTTTGTTCCGGACCTCGCCCCTTGTATCTCTTCATCTGGCTGTTGATTCGTGTCCTTTAATATTCTTTGTAATAAACCGGTAATTTAGTGACTAAACTGGTTTCCTGAGATCTGTGAGCCTCTCTAGCAATTAATCGAGCTCAGGGAGGGGGTCGTGGGAACCTCTGATTTACAGCCAGCTGTCAGAGGCACAAGTGACAGCCTGGACTTGATTTCGGAGTCTGGAGCCGACAGTGTACGTGGGACAGAGCCCTTAACCTGTGGGGTCTGCACCGTCTCCAGGTAGACGGTGTCAGAGCTGAATTAATTGTAGGACCCCCACTGGTGTCACAGAATTGCTTGCTGTGGGGGGAAACGCAATCCTTATGTTGGAATTTGGTGTATCTGTATCTATATCTATATCTATAATCTTAAATTCAGGATTTAAACCATTCCTAGGGATCAGATAGGTCTACAAAAAAACAAAAGCACATCTCCTTTCCTTCCTTCCCTCCTTCCCTCCTTCCCTCCTTCCTTCCTCCCTTCCTCTTTTCTTCTTCCCTTCCTTTTCTTTTTCCTTTCCTTTTTTTTTCAAAGTTTATTTATTTTGAGAGACAGCCAGTGCACAAGCTGGGGAGGGGCAGAGAGAGAGGGACACACGGAATCCCAAGCAGGCTCCAGGCTCTGAGCTGTCAGCACAGAGCCCGATGCAGGGCTCAAACTCATGGACCTCGAGATCATGACCTGAGCCGAAATCAAGAGTTGGATGCTTAACCAACTGAGCCACCCAGGTGCCCCTTTCCTTTCCTTTTTTTTAACACTTAGTACAACTGGAGCTTTCTCCCCTCACCAAGAAATATTTTCAATGACCGCTGTACATCTCGAGTGGTCATGTCACACAAAGTTGTTCCTGCAGTTGTGAACCTGGGGCCCCGAAGATCACCACCAGCACACAGGGAGTGGGGTGTCGGGATCACGTGCTCACAGGTGCAGGGCGCACTCGGTGGGTGCATGCTCCGGGCACCGGCTTGTAGACACACGGCCGTTTTCTGCAGTTTGCAGTGGACCCTTTGGCCAACATCCCAGAGAAGTGTAAAATGTCTGATTTCTGCAATGTGTTGGTGTGCGTGAGCTGTTGTCCCAAATGTAAGTGCAGACTCAGAAGTCTCTTCTCTAAAAAAGAAAAATAGGAAAATGTAACTGCTCGACTCCTAGAACAAGACCAGATTTAAGACACCTGGGCCCCGGACCCAGGGTAGCACCTTGAAGTAACAGGTAGAAGAAGGTGCTGGAAGGATTATAAAAATCTGTATGCCCTGATACGTATGACCCACCCCCCATGACCGGGAAGTACGAGGATGATCGTCTTAACGTAATAGCTTAAAAAAGTGACCATGGCCGTCAGTGATGAGGAAGCTAAAGGGCGGTCCTTCTTGTAAGTGACCGTCTACACTCGAACCGTGACGTTGCTTGGGTGACAGTTTCTGGGCCCATCACAGAAATACATCCTGTGCCAACAGTTAGCCCCGGGAAGAAGCTCCCGATGACGCAGCGAAACTGCCCACAAGTCGGGAGTCCAATGTGTGGGCGTCCCAGCTTCCCGCGACCCCGCACCTGGAGGGGCCCTCTCTTCGCTGTCTCTGTTCCCAGGGCAACACAGCGCTGGGGCTTGGGGAGACCCCACTGCATACGCTGGCATTCTTTCCCTCCCGCCGCTCAAGGGAACACCTAACGCCCTGCAAAGGCAACCACTGTCCTCTTAGTTCTGGGCTCCAACGCTCGAAACCCCGAACAGCAAACGAAACACGAAAGCGAGTTGTCGTAAATCGAGGAAATCAGGGTAGGAAAACGTCTCTGTGGTCCCGGACGGAGGTGACCGTGCTGGGTTCCCTCATGAGAGGTGCTGTGCTACCAATCCCAGCCGCCCGGTGACCCCAACGTGGACGTCCCACCGTGGCTGGTGGCCCTGTGGCGACAGCGTGGCCGGCAGGACTACCCGTCCGCTCGCACCATGGACGGTCTCAACAACAGCTCTTGGATGGCAGCCGGTTTCCAGGGCTCAGATCACGGAGTGTGATCACGTTCTATTAAAATCCCCCGGGGGACGAAGTGGAGAAGGAAGTGTCAGTTTGATCCGCAAGTAGGAAAAGTCCAGTACAAATGCTCGCGCAAGTTCAAGGTCCCTCCCCTGAGGGCGGGGACATCTAGCCCCCGCTGCCCCACTTTGGCTAGCGCCCAGCTTGTGCACGCCCGCATCCCACACTCACCTTCCTTCCAAAGCCTTGTGAAGACCGGCGTTCGCCTGGGGAAGCCATCGCTGTGGGAGACCTCCGTCCAGCACGCCCCCATTTCACTGGGGCCCTTTTGGTTGCAATGGACAGGGACCCACCCGAGGAGCCCCGTAAGCGAAAGGAGTCTCACCACAAGCTCACGTCGTCTCGTTGTCCGAGCGCGAGGACGAAGCAGCTTGTCCAGGGAATGAGCTGGACAAGGAATGAGCGGCAGAGCTGGGGAGTGAGCTCAGGAGGCGAGAGTCTGTCCTCTGCTCTCACTCTTGCTGTCCTGTGCGCCTCTTCCCCAGGCTGGCTGACCCCTGGGCCTCCAGCTCAGAATCCCTGTCCCGGCTCAATGGACGCCTGGTCGCCCCCAGCGCCTCTTAAAGCCCTACATCTCCGCTAGAACGCCCCCCTTCCCCCCACCACTGGTCAGCCGAGTCTCCTAAGCATGAGCCACACCCGACCTGTCCCCGGACAGGTGCCAGTCAGTGCACTGCCCCGGCTCATTGTAGCCCGAGCTATTAACTGAATGCTGGAGGGTCCTCCACCAAGTCACCTGAGACCATTACATTTCTCCCTCTGGCCCCTAACCACAGACAGGCGTCTCCTACTTCCCCACATAGACACATTCCGGAAACAGAATCATGGAAATCATATTTGTATTCTTGCTTTAAAGCTTTCGGAAGTTCAGTCACAAAACAACAGACATTCTTTACCAAATTGTTCAATTTCTTGTCTTTTCTTTTTCTTCCCTGATCCTTTTCTTAAGACGAAGAGATCAATCTTTAATCTTTGAGCCATAGGGGGGGTAAAATGGGCTTCAAACGGGCAACTGTCGGCTGCTGGACGTTCCTGAAGGTAACAGAGGGTGTACCCAGCCAGACTGGTCTCGGCCTGTCCCGAGTGGCACCGTGCGGGGAAGGGAGACGCATTGTCCGCTCTCAGGGCCTCGCGGGACGCCCCCTCCTTGCGGGTGTCCAGACCCCATCGGCCCCGATTAGGACAGCCCAGCTCTCGGGAACCACCTAGATGGCAGTAATACGCTGCCTCGTCTCCGAAGTGCTTCTGTGATGCTCCGTGATGCACCGGACAAGTGTGTGTGGATAAAGCCGCGGACCCAGGGGACTCCCGCTCACATCGGCTCCACAAGCCTGCCAACGAGCCCGGCGTGTTCATGCTCCGCGTGGGAATGTGAACTCCTTTGCTGGTCGCGTTGGCCCCGAAGGTACTTGTCACCACAGACAACGAGTGACCCGGTTTTCTCATTTGTAAGAAGACGACCTTACTAGTAATTATGGCTTTACAGGTTTATTGTGGGGACTGAACGGCATGGTTTCGCATTAGGAGTTACATTCACGTCGTACGTAAGGGTTGGCGCTCCGAACACAGAAGCCTCAGCGGCTACCGGGTGAGGACGGTCACATTTATCTCGCTGGCATTTGCACTGTGTTCTAATTCCATCAGTGATGAATCACCTTGCCCGGCAGGAGAGCCTGCTGTCCTGGAGGAGATGGCCGCAGGTGACAGCAGCAGGGCCTTCCCTCGCCCACCCCCTTCCTAGGGATCACTAGGTCTCCACGCCCTGAGAAGCGGCCCAAAGATCACCTGTCCACACCCATGTCCTCTTGCAGTAAATACTGTCCTAAGAGTCTCAACAAGTCTTTAAAACAAGAAGATGGGATTTTTGTTCATTTTGATGCATCGAGTGCCATCAGGTCAGTCAGAGATTGGGCTTGGAGGGAAACAGAGAGGGTGTCACGTGTGTGTGTGCACGAGAGCGTGCACGCATGTGAACGTCAGGCTGAGGGTGGTTCAAAACTCCCGAGCGTGCACCTGAGAGCTGGGCTCTGAGTATCTTCGCTGGGTGTGATGGGGTCAAAGTTTACCCCACGTGCTTCCCGCATGCACGTGCCCCCGTGGTGGCCCCTATGTGTTCTTGCTAAGCTCCCTGCAACTGTCTGAGCCCAGGAGTGACCCCCTTGGAAAGGGGTAGGAAAGACAGTCTTCTGGGTGTGCAAAGCGGTGTGGCCGATGGCTGATGGACCGGCTGCCGTCACTGCGAGCCGACGGGGAGCCCAAGCTGTCCCCACGCCCATCCTGTGCCCAGCATGTCCCCTGGGACCACGGCCCTGATCGTCTGTGTGCTCCTACAGGACAAGCCTGGGCTTGCCCAGGGGTGCAGACGCAGCCTGGGGAAAGGCAGCGGGCAGGTGGGGGGCACGACACCCATTTTTATGATGTATTGGATTTGATGTAAATATAGTAACTCCTCTTTGTTGATGGGATTATCAATAGTCCCTTTACCGCTACTGGAAATTGGTCTTTTTTTTTTTTTTTTTTTAAAATGAATGCTGTTTTGTATATAATTTGAGAGCTTATTTCTGCCGAGCTTGCAGACTATGTGTGGACAAAATGCAACAGATATTCTGAGACACGAGCTGGTTTACTGGGACACATGAAACATGGACACTCGCCCACGGAGGCACCTGCCGTGTATAACACAGCTACACTTTTGCCCCATAAACACAGCGATTCCAGTGAATTTTATTTGGCATGATTCGTGTCGAGAGAAAAGAAAGGATGATGTGCTCACCATTGCACGGGCCGTGTTGTCAACGACATTCTGGGTAGAGGAACTTCTACTTTGAGTAGGAATGAAAATCACATCCGTTGTCTCCAGTTTTACACTCTTGATGACCGGGAGAGTTGTTCAATGAGCAGTTTCTGGTTCCATGTGTTTAAACCTGGTCTCCCCGCGGTGTCCACACCCTCGTGGTGCTGGGCACCAAGGAACACATTCGTGCCGTGACACTGTCCCTTAGTTCTGCCCTGGGTTCCAAACAAGAGGAGCCTCTGCTCTCCAGACCCCACCCGGGACCTCTCCGCGGCCA